>NC_136525.1:45115146-45190146 GCF_053919585.1 Euprymna scolopes
GTACGTTTTTCTAGCTGAATAAACATGTTACATTGAATAAAAACACAAAAAATGTATCCAGTTTGGTAGAAAAGTAACTTATCTTGCCTTTGATAACATTTATTTGTTATATATATATATATATGAATACTGCTGCCATATCTGGGCAGGAGCTGCTAAAAACAGCCTATCCTGCCTTGACAGAGTACAAAATAGATTTTGTGGCTTAGTGGGGGATGCCCTTTTCTCTACCCTGCAATCTCTCTCCCACAGAAGAGACGTTGCGAGCCTATCCTTGTTTTATCATTATTTCCATTGCAGGTGCTCATCTGAACTCCAATCTCTGGTCGCCCCTCGCCAATCTTTCACGAAAAACACCCGTCTAGCCGAATCCACTGTGAAAAATTTCCCCCACTCTTTATCTGTGCCTAAATCAAAACGTGGATTCCATGAACAAAGCTTCTTTCTTAGAACTGCACGCCTGTGGAACTCTGTTCCGTCTGCCTGCTTCCCACCTGACTACAACTTGGATGTGTTCAAGTCCAACGTTAACAAATTCCTAATGAACCGCCCCCTTAAGTAAACACTTCATCAAATCTCCACACTAACGTAATGTACTTGCAATAACCCTTATCCCTGAGTGGTTTCCGGGCCTTGATAAGTGGTGACTACTGTGTAAAACAAAACAAAAAAAAAATATATATATATTTGTTTTTTTGACAACTTTTTTGAATCTATGTGTACAGTAATACAAACCCAATATTACTTATAGTAGTAGTATTGTTAGTTGCAACAGTACTAGTAGTAATGATGTTAGGTGTAGTAGTAGTAGTAGTAAGGTCACCGTTTATCAAAAGCCATATCTTCCTTTTGCAAAACCAGCAATGCACCAACTGAACACTCCTCGTCTCAAGAATCCAAAATCAATTTATTTTTTGCAACTGAAATCCGTTTCTTATTTACCATTTTGTTTTCTCCAAGATGGAACTTTGCCAAAATAATGGCCGGATTTAAAAAAAAATTTTTTTTTTTTTTTTTTTTGTTTTAATTGGAATCAATTTGGATTCTTTGCATTCTGTAGAAGTTTTTGTTCTCCAGAAAACACTTGATTGGCGCTGTGCCAAAGAGCAAGAATAATGTCCGTTCGTTCCTCCGGAGGAACAGACAATTTGTCATTTTGTATTATTCTTGTTGTTATATCCCCTTTTGACGGTATATAATAACATGACAAAATAAGCCGAGTGGAATGCGTAACAAAAGGTTTATTCATACTTCGAAAATAATACACAATACAAAATGGCTGCTCGCCTTGAAGTTGATATACGCGTAAATAAAGGTAAAGGAAAACGGTAACTTAACGTGTGTGAGCGGAACGCTCGTCCTGGGAGCTTGGTTAATCCTGACTACACTTGGAGAGTGTAAGACGCGAGACGGTCGGACTAGTGCGTACCACTGAACTGACTCCAAGACAATACCAGACGCTCTTTTATACACCGTTTCGTATCCGGTGCTATCCGTAATTATGTCCCTTATAACACTTGTATATTTAACTTTGGACCTATTCGGCTAGAAAAATAGAGTTGCATCAAAAATTTTATAGCTCTGGTAGTGAAATATGACAGGCAGTATAGGAAGATGTGTTCAGAACAGGAAACTTTGCTGGTTTGGTCACATTGAAATATACAAGGTGGGGCATAAGTCCTGTTACGAAATTTTTAAACTATTTTTTATAATAATATTCAAATAAATTTACTATTTTATTGTCATTATATGATAATGTAGTATATGATTTCTTTTTTTTTTAGAAACAAAAGATACTAATTTTTAGCAATGTCTGTTGAATTGAAGTAAAGATTCATTATAGAGCAGCAACAAATAACATCCTAAGATCATTCGTTGACATTTATGCTGACGACACTACCATCTATGGCAACACATCAAAGGCCGTAAATGACAACATTCTCTCTGACTCTCTCTCCTCTGATCTTGAGCATGTGGTACAATGGGGAAAGAGGTGGCTGGTTACTTTTAATGCATCTAAAAACAAGCTCCTATCTTTACATCATCACCGCTCTGATCCTCATCTGGCACCAATTGAAATGAATGGCTCTCGTCTTGGGGAGGCTCCGTATTTTGACAAGCTTCTGGGCTTGACCTTTACTCCTGATCCGAAATGGAACACGTACATCAAATCCGTTGCCAAGGCTGCTGGAAAAATGGTGGGATCCTTCTACCGCTCCAGTAGATATCTCACTGCTGATGCAATTCTCTACCTATATAAAAGCCAGGTACGGGCAATGATGGAGTACTGTTGCCACATCTGGACAGAAGCTGCTAGAAGCAGCTTATCCTGCCTTGACAGAGTTCAAAGTAGGCTTCGTAGCCTAGTGGGGGTGCCCTTTTCTCTTCCCTGTAATTTCTTTCCCACAGAAGAGACGTTGCGAGCCCATCTCTGCTTTATCGTTATTACCATGGCAAGTGCTCGTCTGAGCTTCAATCTATGGTCCCCCCTCGCCAAACTTTCACGAAAAACACTCGTCTAGCCAAAACCACCATCAATAATTTCCCACACTCTTTATCTGTGCCTAAACCTAAATGTAGATTCCATGAACAAAGTTTCTTTCTTAGAACTGCACACCTGTGGAACTCTGTTTGTTCCGTTTGCCTGCTTTCCAACTGACTACAATCTGATTGTCTTCAAGTCCAATGTAAACAAGTTCTTGATGAACCGTCCCCCTAAGTAATCCAATTTACAAAATTCCCACTACTTATGATTACTATGCTATAATCCCATTGACTAATGTATACCCATTAACCATTATCCTCGAGTGGCCTCCGGGCATTGATAAGTGGTAACTCCTTTGTAAAAAAAAAAGCAAAGTCAGGGAAAAACCTCAAAATCAACAGAATATTCATGAAACAAATGATTGATCGTTAGCTGGAAAATCAAAGATAGACAACAATCAGGCTGTCCCCGCACCTCAAGAACATCTAATCTCAACAAAAATGGTAGGGAAAAAATCAGGCGAAATCCAAGAAAATCCAAGAAAATCCAAGAAAATCCAAGAAAATCCAAGAAAATCCAGTCATTTCCTTGACCCTTCCTGCTGGCAGGATTTCTGGTCCCTGCTGCTTTAAGGGTCACGTGATGTGGCTTATAAAAACCCTCACATGATTGTGCCCTGTCTCTCTTTCGCCCTTTTTTTTATCCTGTGGCAGGATGCAGATGAGGCTCAGTGACACATGCCCGATGGCAATCATCATCATCATCATCATGATTATCATCATGCAGTCCGTCAGTCTTAACGATGACTAGTTGGGCCTCAGTGCTTTATCCCTTGGTGTTGGCGTAGTCTTACTCCATCGCCATAGGACTTTCCACCTTGGCTCCAAACTTGCTTGCGCAGTTTAGGTGCAGTATCTGTTGCGCATCAGAAAGACACCCTCTGAACCTCCAATGCTCATGGTCCTGGATATGACCTTAAACTATATCCAGTGGTGAGGCCCCAGCTTGCGGGCTTTGGGGAGTGTGGAGCCACCCTTTAATTGCCATTGCTCCCAGGTCCACTCTGACCCGGAGTGGTACTACCTGTTAGGGTCCCAACTATGGGTTGAATAGAATCTGACTTGAAAGCAACAAATGTATTCTATTACAAAATTTTTCTTCAAAATCTTTGGATTCGGCATTAAATAACCTGAAAAGGGTTGATATGACGTAAAACAAAAACAACCAATCCGATGCTCATTTCCAGTGGAGCGAACCTGCCATGACTAGCAGCAGAGGAAGCCGTGTCCGCTACTATGCCTTTTCTTTCTGGATGAGGTTCCATAGCCTTTTAAGGAAAACTGCAAGGCAGCAGTAGGATTTGAAGTCAGAGTTCCCATCTCTTAGCCTTTTACTGTGATAAGGCCCACAAGGCAGTGGGGTTTGATTTTGGGGTTGGTTCCTCTCGTCTTCGCCCAATCAAGGGCGCCCACAAGACAGTGGAGTAGGGGTTGGTAGTGTGCCAGAGCATGTCCATCATCGGTGGGCCATAACGCACTACCTCTGGGGTCCCTTACTACTCTGATATCTCCTACAAGGTTAGCATAGGGCCGCAAAGCACCCAGTTACCATGTGTGACCAACGTGGAGGCACTGTAGGAGTCTTGATGATGGAGAGGCTATCTACTGGCAGGGAAGACTTATGCATAGCTGCTCCCTTTTCACCACGAGGTTAGCCAGTGATGTTAGCTGGAAGCGAGAAGGCATGCAAGCATGAACTTAACACTAACTTATACCTAACACACTAGACGCATCACATCCCCCTGCCAGATTAAGAATCCAAACGCACACACCCTCTTCCTACCATTACCGACCTGAACTGAAGACTATTTGTAACAAATCGTAGACGTCAGTTACAAGTTAACCATCATTTATCACCCAATTCCTGCTGAGCCGGAATTGAGGGATGCATATGTGCCATCTTTTATTTGAAATTTCCACCCCAGATAGGTTCTCACAAAGCACGTTTTTTCACAAATTCTTTTCTGTACAATTACTTTTTTCTTGTTCATCAATTAAACTTGCTTTAAATATTGTACACACTTGCCGTGTTTCCTTCTCGCAAACCAATTATCACCATAGATTCATAGTTTCAGAACTTGTCCTCGAATTGTTAGCGCATTCTCACGTGTGAGAATTAAACTTTTTCCCGGGTTAAAATTAATCCCAATAAAGGAAAACATGGGAGGTAGTGATAAAAATGGATCCGAGGGAAAGAGGGATAAATAAAGACCTGGCCAGAGACAGGTCAGCTTGGAAGTCTGTTTCTAAAAGCCGTCGTTAAACCGAATATGATGATGATTGTTGGTGGTTACTGTAGCAATGTTGGTAATGATCGTTGTTATTGTTGTTCTAGTAGTAGTAGTAGTAGTAGTAGTAGATGTAATTGTTTAGTTGTCTCCCTTTGAATTAAGATAAAAAAGAGTTCTGTTTATTTTGTGTTAAGTTTTTTGGGGTTTTTTCACTCATGTTCACCCCAAACAAAACATATCGCCATTTGGATGTAAAGGGCTCTAGAAGTGTAAGCCATTTTGAGTTTCAGAACAGTTTCAGATGGTTCGCTGTTACACACATGTCCTGGGAGGTGACTTGTTTGTAGTAGACAGTTCCACAGAACAAAATATTCTTACCGTGTCGAAACCCGGGAAAAGAACATGTGAAATTGCTCCAGAAAAGGTTTAATATTTATGAAGCAATTCTGGTTTCTGATTGGTTGGTAGCAGAACATGAATTAATTTGATTCGTCAGTTCTTAGCTGCATCGTTTATAAATAGAATCGTCCGACTGTGTGGGATCATACCCCATTATACACCCAAAATATTGCAACAGGGGCTACTATTTGGGACCATGTTTAGGGAAGATGTACGGTCTTAGGCAGAGTGGTCGAATTTGGAATACAGTATTTCATGATTATATGATTAGACAACAATTCAGACAATGCCCAGTTGACCCCTGTTTGTATACCCAAAACAAAGACCATAAACTACTGATTTTAGTTTTATGGGTCGATGACATTTTAATCGCATCAAATTGCGACGTAATGTTGACTGATGTTAAAAACAGATTAAATAAAAAATTCAAAATGACAGATCTTGGCAAGATATCATGGTTTCTGGGCGTACAATTTACTTATGAAAAAGGAATTATTAAAATGAATCAATCACGGTACAGTGATAAAATAATATTACAGTTTGGAATGCAAAAATGCAAGTACCAATTTTTCAATTTTGAATAGGTTGAGGTGTTCTCACGCACACACACACACACACACACACACACACACACACACACACACACACACACACACATTCTTACTTGTATAGATATACTAGCAGGCCGCATGGCGTTGTCCGATCGTAAAATATGCATAAATATATTCTAATTCATACAGAAACTGAAACCTGTTCATGCAAGTATTATGTTTTTTCTAAACAGTTCACTTCTTGTAAGCAAAAAAAAAAAAGTACTCGAGCTGAGATCAAAAACAAAACCTAAAGGCATCGAGTCAAGTACGATAACCATTAGGCCAGCTTCACACGATCTTTACAAAGTTTTCAGACCTACATATTCTTAACATAAGGAATCTGTCATGTTTCAAGGCTGTGCATGCACATTCGTGAAACAGTTGACAAACTAATAAGAATCCAATGATCTCCCTTAAGTACCAATTTTTCAATTTTGACCTCTTAGCAACCTTTTTTTTTTCGGATGAAAACTGATTAAAAAGTTTTCTACATGTCTGAATACCCTATATATCAAATTTCAAGTCTGTAGATAAAAAAAATTCGTTGAATATATAGGTTGAGAATTGTCCTCACACACACACACACACACACACAAATTCTCATTTTTGTAGATAGATAGATTATGGAAATTTCGAATGAACAAGCTTCTTTCTGTGGAACTCTGTTCCGTTTGCCTGTTTCCCACCTGACTACAACTTGGATGTCTTCAAGTCCAACATAAACAAATTCCTGTTAAACCGCCCCTTTAAGTAAGACACTTTATCAGATCTCTATTACTAGTGATTACTACGATATTATCCCATTGATTACTGTACACACAATAACCCTTATCTCCGAGTGGCTTCCGGGCCTTGATAAATGGTGACTATTTTATAAAAAAAAAAAAGGAAAAAAAGATACTCTGCCAAAAGGAGTCCAGGCCATTTTTGTCCTGAATGCAGATGATGAATCTGTGGGGAGATAGAGGCAGCTGTAACGGCAATACCCATGGATTAAATGAATGCTTTCGTTTGAAATTCTGTACAGGTTCCTACTGACTTGCCTCTTCACAAAGGCAGAGTTAGAAACAGATGGTCGGTTTTTAATGTGGGGGAAAAAATCCAGCTCCCCAAAAACGGACTCTCTGGATAGGAACAAAAATAAAAAAAAAAACTGTCTCAGTCATGACGGATTTCCCCTCCACTAATTGAGGACAGAAAAGGGCGCAGTGCAGCATGAGGACAGATACTACACTGTGATCTTGGCCTAAATTCTGTACAAGTTCTCGAGTCTGACATGATACCAGAAGTTACACCGTGTTGCAAGCGAAAATAAAGGGAAATAACTCTAAATGATAGGATTGTCTCCCTTGGCTAGAGACAGAACCAAGATAATGAACATACAGTTACGTACAGAATTTAGGTAAAAATGGCAACCGGTAAAAATGGCACGTTGACAACAATACATTAGGACTGTTTAAGCTCCCATTTCTCTAGTTTGAAATATTTATTATAAAATAATCTATAGTATTAACTTTTTTTTTTGCGTGTGTATTGATATTCATATTAAAAACCCTTTCTTTCTATATATTTAAATAGAAATGCAGTTGTTATACATGGATTGTGGAATTGCATTTATCTGCAAAAGATCTAGCTAATTTGCATATTCTTTTAAAAATTCATTTTAATCAATTTCCTATTATTTTTTTCGGTTTTCTTATGAGATGATCATCTTTAGTTTACTATTACGTGTAATTATATTCATGCAGATATTCTACATGATTTATACTTGCGTAAAACGGTTATAGTAAACATAAACCTCTTTCTATATATATATATATATATATATATATATATATATATATATATATATATATATATATATATATATATATATAGTTATGTATGCACATATATTTTTGTCTAAAAAATGTTGTCTACCAAACTCCTTTATCAGTTTTTGGTCTACAAACATGAAACTTAATATATAGGGTATTCAAACCCATGCAAAATGTTATATTTGGGTTTTAGCTGGAGAAAATCGGTGCAAAAGTGTGAAAATTAAAAACTGAAATTTGCCAGGTGAAGGTTGAACGATGGCATTACGAATATGCATGTGTAACGTAATAGCTATTGGTTCAAGTTTTAATTTTTAGCCTTGCAGCAAACATGTCTTCATAGTTCAGGCATGAACGTCAAAGGAATAAGTAAATTGTAAGCAAAACCTTTTGATTTCGATTCTCGGTGGTGGTGCACGCACGAGTCATTTTTTTTTTTTAACTGCAGCTTGTTATGCTTAAGTTTAAAATAGTATTTTTGTTAGTTTATTATGCTTAAGTGCAAAACAATATTTTTGTTGGTTTGTTATGCTTTTTTTTTAAACAGTATTTTTGTTTGTTATGCTTAAGTGCAAAACAGTGTTTTTGTTGATTTGTTACGCTTAAGTTTAAAACCGTATTTTGTTGGTTTCTTATGCTTAAGTTTAAAACAATATTTTTGTTGTTTTTTCATGCTTATGATTGAAACAGCATTTTTATTAGTTTATGCTTAAGTTTAAAACAGTATTTTGTTGGTTCGTTATGCTTAAGTTTAAAACAGTATTTTTGTTGAATTTTTATGCTTATGTTTCAAACAGTATTTTTATTAGTTTGTTATGCTTAAGTGTAAAACAATATTTTTGTGGGTTTGTTATGCTTAAGTTTAAACTGTATTTTTGTTGGTTAATTATGCTTAAGTTTAAATCAGTATTTTTGTTTGTTATGTTTAAGGGAAAAATGGGTGCAAAAGTGTGTGAAAATTAAGAAAATGGAATTTGCCAGATGAAGGTTAAACGACGGCGTTACGAATATGCATGCGTGACGTAATAGCTATTGGTTCGTGTTTTAATTTTTAGCTTTGCAGCAAACATGTCTTCATAGTACAGTCATCAACGTCAAAGAAAAAAGTAAATCGTAAGTTAAACGTTTAGGTTTCGATTCTCGGTGGTGGCACATATTTTTAAAACTTTTTAAATCATTACTATATATTGGGTTCAATATAATAATGAATGCAAAATCTGTATTAATCAAAGTATTATATTTAGGCATATTTTATGACCGGGCAATGCCAGTTGGCCCGTTAGTTATTAAATAAAATGTTATAAATTTTCTTTTCAATGCTTCTACATAATTTGAACCTTACAAAACCGACTTGTTCTAAACTAAAGCTAAGTGGCTTTGTCCTATTTTAAACTAAGGGAATGAGAGCTTGGCTTGCCTTTTTCGTAATGGTTCTAATATTCTGTTCTCAAAGTAACATTTTTACCTAGTTATTCACTTGCGCCATTTTTACTGTTAAGCCGTCCATCTTTCTATTAAGATAAAAAAAAAAAAAAAATGGGTTCTGTTCTTTAAGTTCTTAGGGTGATCTCCCTTGCTTACTTGTTGTTGATTATTGTTGAAAAAACAAAGATGGTGGTTTTGATAAAAGATTGAATTTCTGCGAAAAGTAAATAAACATTGGGAGCAAAATCTTCTTTTGCATGATAAGAAACAGTAGGTTTGTATTACTATACACATAGATTCGAAAAAGTTGTCCAAAAAAAAAAAAACAAACAAAACAAATATATCACAAATAAATATTATCAAAGGCAAGATAAGTTACTTTTCTACCTAATTGGATAATTTTTTAGTGTTTTTATTTAATGTAACATGTTTATTCGGCTCGAAAAACATACAGTGTTTACCGATGCATTGGAAAATTAAAAATGGCGCCGGATCTGTGTTGAATACGTAAGTTTAGGAAAATTAGTTAAAACTAAAAAACTGTACAAAATACTGTTAAAAACCCACCGAATATCTATCAGCCTATGTTACAGTAACATATATTGAGTGGGTTTCTAACAGTATTTTCTACAGTTTTTTAGTTTTAACTTATTTTCTCAAACTTACACATTCAACACAGAGTCCGTCGCCATTTGCAATTTCCCAATACATCAGTATACATGGTATCTTTTTCGAGCCGAATAAACATGTTACATTAAATAGAAACACAAAAAAATCATTCAGTTAGGTAGAAAAGTAACTTATCTTACCTTTGATAACATTTATTTGTTATATATTTGATTTTTGACAATTCTTTCGAATCTGTGTGTACAGTAATACAAACCCGAAAAAGTTTCTGACTTGATTTGATTCTTTGACCATGAGATATTCGAGCTCCCCTGGAAGGGAGGTATATGTAATAATAAGCCCTGTTTTAATTTTAATGCTATGGAAACATGAATGTAGCTGTGCGTGTTGGTTGGTTTACAGAATATTTAAGAAGATTCTCGGTAGGAGGATGAAAGATAGAAAGAGGTGAGAGAAAGAGGCGAGAGGGAGCGGTAGAGAAAAAGAGACAGAGCGAGAGAAATGAAAAAGAGAAAAAAAAAAAGGAAGAAGATAAAGAGAAAAGAAGGAGAAAAGGGGGAGTGGGAGAAAGAGAGAGAAAAATAAAGAAAAAAAGAGGCAGAGAAATAGGGAAATAGAACAAAATACTGTTAATATATAAAAACAAAGATAAAGGTATACGAGACTTGTGTACTACCTGTCCTCCTATATGCCTCGGAAACATGGACAACATATCGCTGTCATATCAACGCTCTGGAAAGATTCCACCAGACATGCCTACGCATGATATTTAATGTCACCAAACAAGCTCTCTTGTCCGATGAAGAGGTGCTCAAGAAGGCGAGCACATTCAGCATAGAGGTTTGAGTCTTTCGAAACCAGACTCGATAGGCGGGTCACGTAGTGAGAATGGAGGATTATAGGATACCTAAGCAATTGTTCTATGGGGAGCTTGAATGTGGCAAACGACCCAATCACAAACCTCGGAAAAGGTACAAAGATGTAGTTAAGGGAAACCTGCGGGCACTTGGCATAGAAATAACAAGGTGGGAAGAGATGGCTGAAGACCGAGAAAGTTGGAGGCGCTACGTCTACGCGGGATGTGAGAATTTTGAGGTTTTGAGAGTTGAGCACGCCACTATAAAGCGAGCTTACGAAAGCGAGAGGATACAGAGGACTTTGATCTCGACCCCGCGTACTCGTGCGGGATATGCGGCAGGGTGTGCCTGTCAAAGGCAGGCCTCAAGAGTCATGGAACTACGCACGCGGGACATGAACTGGGAGCACGGGAGGGAGGGGGGCGGTCACCAACAAGGTTATCCTGCAGAATATGCGGCAAACTGTGCAGGCCGGGTGGGGCTATGTGGAATCATATGCAGACTCACTCACACGCCATCGTATCGTGAGGGTTGGCCGTCTTCTGTAAAGAAGTGGCAGTCACCATATATATATATATATATATATATATATATATTAACAGTATTTTGTATTTTTTTTTTTCTTAATTCATTTACCCAAACTTACCGTGTTTAACAGAGAGCGCCATGTTTAATTTTCCAATACATCGGTAAACACTGTATGTTTTTCGAGCTGAATAAAAATGTTACATTAAATAAAAACACTAAAAAATTATCCAGTTGGGTAGAAAAGTAACTTATCTTGCCTTTGATAACATTTATTTGTTATATATTTGGGTTTTTTTTTACAGCTTTTTTGAAACTATGTGTATAGTAATACAAACCCCAAATTTTATTTCCTTTTGTTAAAAATAAAAAGAAACATTTTTCTCTAAAGAAAACGTGATTGCCTCAGTCAGAGGAAGTTTTTTTCTCTTTTCCTCTTTTTGGTGCAGTTCTTTTACTCAAGTCCTATCAGACTTTATTCAAGAAATATATATAAAGTCACTACGACTATCCTTGGTTCTAAAAACCTAACATTTATTTCCAAGAAACTGTTTCCAAGAACTATGAACATCTCGTATAAATCATTTAATGACTTTCTCTCGTGCGAGTTGAATCAGCACACGCATATAAAAATACAACAAAAAAATGATTTATCTTTATTGTTAAACTAGCATTTCAGCCCGGCGTTGCCCGGGTGTTTGGAGGTGTATGTTGAGCAAAAGAAAAAAAAAGCGATCATTTTTTCTTAAGTTTGACCCCTATTATAACCCCTTAACATTTATTGTTTTGGGCTCAAATCAAGTTCTTAAGTTAGATCCATGTCCAAGGAACCTAGATCTAAAATTTCAAGTGTTTAGACCCAAAATTGTTGGAGGAGTTTGGTAGAGTTCTCAAAGGTCAAATGGTTGAACTTTGGCCCCTTAACAGCCAAATTTCTGGTCGAAAACCGAGCACAAAGATTTTCCCAAATCTCAGTACCCTGTATATCAAGTTTCGTGCCTGTAGACTTAAAATTGACAGAGTTATTGCATAGGGAAATGTACACAGACACACACACAGACACGTTCACTTTTTTAGATAGATAGATAAAACTTTATCATAAATGTTAAAGTTCGTTTGACTATTTGCAGAATCTGGCACTTTTATAATATTTTTTTTTTTTGGTGAGATGTGAGCGATTTTTATCGATGTGCACGTTACTGATATGATGCTCGCATTGATGAGAATTGGCCATTCTTCGTTACCAGCCATTACGATCACTCCCCTTACAATTGCACCCATAACAGGTACATACAATATAGTTCGTTTTCAATATCTTCGTTTTTTAATGTCTTTTGTAAACTGCACAAGCACTAAAACAGAAAGCTCTTTTGCCTTGTGCCAGACTTTGTGAATTGCAAATATAATTTTATTGATTTCTCCCTTTTTTTCTTTTTTTTTTTTTTTGGTGGGGGTGAGGGTGGCGAGGGTTGGGTAGGTTTGATTGTGATGGTGTTGGTGGTGAGGGAGATTGTCAAGAAGTGGGACGTGGGGAGTTCTTCTTTCTATTCTCTCGGAATGACCACAACAATCGGCTCCTCCATTTCTCACAGTTATGTGGACGGCAAAATATAATGGAGGTCATTGCATTTTCTCAGAGAAAATTTTTTTACATCACACTGAAGGAAAGAGATTGTTTGTGTATGAGTCACCGTTTATCGAGCCAAAGGCTGTTGGGCACTTCTGCATTACACGGACGGCGCCATTGTTAGGGGGTGATAACTCCAATTTCTTCTTGGTCAAATAACACGGCAAATAAATAACAAATAACATGTTTTTTTCGAACTCAAAAATATTTGAAAACCAAAACATTTATTGGAAATATAATTTTAATAATTTTAATAAAGCAATTTTTGGCGGACGTTGTCGAAACTGCCCCCCCCCCCAAATTTTTATTTTCTTTACTTTTTTTACTTTTTTTACTTTTTTTTTTACTTTTTTTTTTTTTACTTTTTTTACTTTTTTTTTTTTACTTTTTTTACTTTTTTTTACTTTTTTACTTTTTTTACTTTTTTTTTTACTTTATTTACTTCTTTTTAAAACCTTTTTTTACCTTTTTTTTACTTTCATTTTACTTTGTTTTTTACTTGTTTTACCTTTTTTTTACTTTTTTACTTTTTTAAAACTTTTTTTTTACTTTTTTTACTTTTTTTTACTTTTTTATTTTTTTTTTACTTTTTTACTTTTTTTACTTTATTTACTTTTTTTAAAAACTTTTTAAAAACTTTTTTTTACCTTTTTTTACTTTTTTTTAACTTTTTAAAAACTTTTTTTACCTTTTTTTTTACTTTTTTTTTTTTACTTTATTTACTTTTTTTTTACTTTTTTTAAAACTTTTTTTCCTGTTAATATCATCGATTACAGACTTATGTTTCAGATTATAAAAAAAAAAATTGAAAGTTTTTATAACTTTTAACGTGGGGGTTCAGTTTTAAATTATCGCATTGTACTAAATTGAACACGAACTTTGTGGCCATGATAAATAGATACATACATACATAGATAAGAGAGGGTGGGCGGGGAGGGGGAAGAAATCTGTAGCGGCACTTGTGTGAGACTAGAACAGGCTTGCACAATACTCCCCTTCCCAGGAAAAAAAAAATATGCAGTGTATATATATATATATATATATATATATATATATATATATATATATATATATATATATATATATATATATATTTTTTTTTTTTTTTAAATAAGTAATGTTTTGGGCAATTGACTTTTCGTCCTGTTTTTTTGCTGTTGGTGTGAGTGTTTCAAAAACGGAGTGTGTTCATAAAAAAGTATTTATTTACGCGTGGAAAAGGCGTTTACTCTTTTTTAGGGTGACATTTCTTTGTTTGTTTTTTTTTGTGCTGACATGTGCAACGAGTTGCTTGGAGAGTGAAGTGAATTGTTCGTTTGGAAGGAAAATTTTTGTTTGTGTTGACGTGGTGTTTGCAGTTGCCGGTGCCTTCGCAAGTGAGTCTGCGGTAGTGTGTGTACATTGTCTGTACGGGCGCTTGTTGCGCATTTGTTTGTGTTGAACGGTGAGCGTCCAGTTGCCAGCTGTCAACGAAACTTCCAGTTGTGAGTTTATCCGTGTGCATGGTGCATCTCAACTCGTATTGTTGATTCAACTTCTTCCCATGTGTTAATAGGGATGTCCTGTTATTGTTACTTTGTTGTTGCCTCTGCTGTGTGGGAGAGAATGTGTATAGGCCCATGTGATTTTGCTCCTCGCGTTTGTTGCAGGATAATGTCAGGAAACTGTGAAAAATATTTGTCGAGCTCCAACTTCTTTTTAATTTGGTATGAAGTCGACAGCTCCTTGTTTATTTTTCTGCCGAGTCTGACGAGGAGTTTCGTCATTGTTGTTCGTCCGCTGCTGGAGAAATTCTCTTTTTCCTCGCCGTTTGTATACCCAACATTATTTGTGTTTAGTCAAATAACGAGGTGATGTGCCGGTTGTCTGAAATGGAAAAGAGTTCTGGAAAAATGAGGTCCGTTAGCGCGAAGAGGAAAAGGGGGTTCAATGCCATTGTTGCTTGTTGAGATTCTTTTCGGTAGTAGTTCACTTGTTGTTTTTTTTCTGCACACATTATACCAATATATTAATTCTTTTTGACCGATGAGAATAAAGACAAATTCCCATAAAACCAGAAGAAAAAGAAAAAAAAATTACAAAAAAAAAAAAAAACAATTATTTTATTGGTTTATTTTTCTTTGTTCATTTATTTTTATTTATTTATTTTTTTCCCTTTTCTCAAGTGAAACCAAAATTGAATCCGAAAGGATTTTTCCATTATATCAAAAAAGGGGGTGTGTAAAATGTTTTTGACTTGTGATGGGGGTATGAGATGAATGGATTCGCTAATCATTGTTATAACCAACGGCTGTGCTAAACAACCAATGAAAACGTTGCAAAATTATTATAAAAATTGTCGAATTTTGGATTCAATCAGTTCAACTACACCACCATCTTTGTTCAACATAATATCTCAGAACTTAAGAGGTTAACTACGCCACGGACCGCATTTGATTCTTGGTCGCCATCTTGGTTACTGATCTGAACTACGTTGCCATCTTTGTTCAACACAATGTCTCAAAGCTTAACAAAAAGTTCGCTTTTTTTTGTTTATCAAATAAAACGCGCATCTCGCTCAAAACAACTCATTTAAAAATGTAGGGTCACCATGCGTGTTCGTTTCATGTCGGTCGCCGGTTTGTTGCGGGACTTATGTGAGACTAGAACAGGCTTTCTTTTTTTTTTAACAACTCCATTCTAACCCCTAACTTCCGGTTACATCAGAGAGAGTTGCCATTTTATTTTCATCGTGGTCACAAAGTTCGTGTTCAATTTAGTACAACGTTATAATTGAAAACTGAACCCCCCACGTGAAAAGTTATAAAAAGTTGTTTTTTTTTCAATTTTTTTTATAATCTGAAACTTAAGTCTGTAATCGATGATATTAACAAAAAAGAAGTAAAAAAAAAACCCGGAAAATTGTGGAATTTAGAGGTGGGGCGGCAATCTCGACAATGTCCGCCCAATTTTAAAATTAAAGTAAAACTAGCGGGACCTGTGGAAAGACTCATTCATTGTAATATGTTGATGTTGGCATTCTGTAGATGTTCAGTGTAAATGGAGACGCTCTGATATTATTGTATTTTTTTTGTTAAAACTGCAAAAGTATTTATCTAAGCTAGCAAGAACGCCCGGCAAAGCCTGGTCGTAAAGTACACTTAAATATGATATTTTGATTTTGGCAGATTTTGTATATATTATTATAAAGTTAATGTTCTATCGATTTGTATATATTATAAAGTTGCGATTTCAAAAGTAAAAAAAAAAAATGTCCATATGGCTTGGGTGCATCAGCTTGAATTAAAACCGAAATAAAAACTTATGAAAAAATATATGCATATATATATATAACTTGAGTTCCTTCAGCCATAATCGAAACAGAAACCAAAACTTATGAAGAATTCTTGATAAGATTATTTATAAAAAAAAAAAAAATAAATGACTTAAGTGCCATCAGCTATAAGCGAAACCGAAATCAAAACTTATGAAGAATTCTTGGTAAAATTATTTATTACAAGAAATGGAAGTACATAACAATTAAACGACCCGGATGTAATCGTGACACAGAAAATAACAAACACGTTATCGTATTAATATATACAGGGTGTCCCAAAAGAAGCTGACGGATTTTAAATTTGATTAACTTCCTCAATATTTAAGTTATGCTTACCAATTTTCATATATAGGTAGATGAGCCTCTTCGTGATTTTTTCAGATATAATAAAATATCATAGTCTACTTATTCTAATTTTATTTACACAACTTAATCTAGGGTATGTTTTTCACAAGGTCTAATTTTAGTAATGAAAAATGATGTTACTCAAATGTCTGTACTGACCAAAGATTTAGGCCACAAAACGAAAACCACTATTACCATCCTCTTCAGCACTATATTAAACCTTCCTTTTCCCTACAGTGTAAAAGACAATTCTCACTCCTTAACCCTTCCTTACACCTAGTCACCCTGCTTACTGACTCCTCCCCTACTAGCCTGCTGCTACCATCCAAGTGGAGCAGGCTAGTACCTTTTCAACGAGAACGAGGCAGAGTTCACTGAGTCGACGTCCAGTACACATGTGTTTTGACGACTGCTATACTCATGTCATCTTACCATGTTCGCAGTGTTAACAGAAAATAAAATAATCTTTCAAATTAGTATTTGTGTTGTGTCTTATTCAAATGAGATAACAGCAAATATTACAATGGTGACCTCGCCTAAAGAACACTGCACCTCATCAAAAGAACTTTGCACTAAGAAATGAACAACATAAACTGGACTCGGACCGAAAAGAAACGAAACACACTTTGGAATCTTCAGGAAAATACAAGTGACTACTCAATTTCACGTCGTAAATGTTTCAAAGAGAACCTTCGATGTAAGTACAACAATACTATATTCCCCCCCCTTCTTTGCGTACACGCAAAAAAGAAAAGATACACACACACACATATATATATATATATATATATATATATACACTTCTAAAAAAAAAAAAAAATGGAAGAATCCAGTGTGCAACAAATAAACCTAAAAACCCCTGAGTTTATGGAAACGGCAGTAAATGGCTGGTTTTCCATTCTGGAAGCCCAATTCCACCTGCGCAACATAACAGCGTCAACAACCAAATTTTACGCTGTTATATCATACCTGTCTGCAGAGGTGGTAGCTAAAATACTGAGAAATATTTTAGAAGGCAGGAAATATGAGGAGCTAAAATACTCCTTGATTGAGTCCCACGAAAGGACCAAGCCAGAATTGCTCGACAAACTAATGTCAACTAACACTATAACTGGCCGTCCTTCCACATATCTTCAAGAGATGCTGTCTATTGCAAAAAGGGTAGGTATTGGCGAAGAGATTGTTCTTCATAAATTTTTGCAAGCCTTACCCGCAACAATTTCCCCGGTCATTGCCTCACAGAAAGAGCTAAACGCATCTCAACTAGGAAAACTAGCGGATGAACTAATGCCCTTGTTGAATAATATAAATGCAACAGCGTTTACCGCTCAGCAACTGACAAAAACAAGAGCAACGTTCGGATACCGATAGGTGTTAAACCATTTTTCCCTGAACAAAAAACAAAGATATGCAGAGCACATATTTACTTCGCGGAGCAAGCCAGAACCTGCAAACCCTGGTGCAAATGGCCAGGGAAGCGAAACATAAAAATACTACCAAACTCACGCCCACCCACACCAACACCAAGTGACTCGGAAAACTAGTAGCATGAGCCATGTCCATCCCCTTGAGTTCGCCACTACTACAAGTCAAAGCAAGGCTGGGACAAAAACATTGAAATTTATTGTAGATATGGGCACAGGTATCTCGATAATACCAACAGTCATGATAAACGGTGTCACATTACACCCAACACCAGTATCACTAACCACTGCCAACGGTGAGAAAATAGAATGCCACAGCCAAGCTAACCTTGAAATTGGGATACCAAGTTTGAGAAGGTCATTTTCCTGGACATTTGTTATCGTAAACGTCACCAACCCCCTCCTCGGATTTGATTTCTTAAATAAATTTGGCCTTACAATAGACTGCAAAAATAGAACAATTTACGACCCAGTTACTACCACCAAATAATAGTTACTATTAAATGCTGCAGCACCAGTAAATGTGGTGATAAATGAAATAGAACTGCCTGTATTCATTAGAAAAAGCCTGGATAAACACCCAGAAATTATCTCTCCGCACACCAACAAAAACAGTGAGTACTGTGGTGTTTATCACAGAATCGACACAGGCAGCCACTCCCCAGTCTTCGCTAAATCCAGACAACTGTCTGCTGAAAGGCTGGCGACGACAAAAGAGGAATTTAAACGTTTAATAAACGAAGATGTAATAACCCCTTCAGACAGTGAGTGGTCAAGCCCACTACATCTGGTACCCAAACAAAGTGGAGGTTACCGCTGCTGTGGAGACTACCGCGCCTTAAACAGCATCACTAAAAGTGACAGATACCCCATCCCCAATATAAACTCCTTTACGGCTAAACTCGCTGATAAACAGGGATTTTCGAAAATTGACTTGATTTCAGCATATCATCAGATTAAGATGCAACCCGATGATATTCCAAAAACTGCTGTAACTCAAAACTAAAAAACTCAGCAGCTATGTTTCAAAGATATATGGACAAAATTTTCCGAGATATCGACTGTGTTTTCATTTATATAGACGACACATTGATCTCCAGTGACAACGAAAACCCCACAAACAAGATATCGACATAGTTTTTCAAATCTTAGAAAACAACAGCCTAAAAATATCACTTTCCAAATCCATCTTCGATGTGACATCTCTTGACTTCCTAGGATTTAGAATCAACTCAAAAGGAATCACACCAACTGCAAATAAAGTTAAAGAAATAGAATCTTTTCCGTGCCCTAAAGATGCAAAAAGCCTACGCAGATTTCTTGGTATGGTAGGATTTTATAGAAAATTAATACTAGGATTTGCGAAATTAGTCTTACCCTTATCTGAGAGAATGAGACTAACACCAAAAGGTTTAATCACCTTAAATACCTCGGAAAAAGAAGCCTTCTCTACTATGACAAAAATATTGGGTAGCCTAACAGAATTACCCCACCCTGAACCAACTTGTACACAGTATCAACTGGTCACGGACAGCAGCAAATATGCAGTAGGTGCTGCCTTACATCAAGTCATAGATGGAACCCCAGTACCAACAGGGTTTTTCTCGAAAAAACTCACAGCAACACAAACGAGATATTCCACTTTCGACCGTGAACTTTTAGCAGCATATTTGGCTGTATTACACTTTCGCCACATAATAGAAAGTCACAAAGTATTGCTTCTGACAGACCATAAACCAATATGTGGTGCATTTCACAGTCTAAAACCTGCAAAATCAGATAGGCAACAAAGACAACTAGCCATTATCACAGAATTAATCTCAGATATTGCCCATGTGAAGGGTGACCAAAATATAGTTGCAGATTGTTTATCTCGCCCAACATTTGCTGTACAAATAGATATGTACGACCTCCCAAACACGCATACACAAGTTTCAATAGACCGTTTGAAACCTTACATGGAAAACAAGCAAAAATGCACACAAAATATAACTACCAACAAAAATAAAACCCCCCGACATTTTACTCCCTGAAAAAGTGCAGGAACATAAGATAAAAAACAAGAACTTCAAGTAGGAGAGTTACATGGAAAAAAGACAATGAATATATAGTTATCATTAAAAAAAAATAAATAAAAATATACATATATACATATATATGAGCACTCCATCTACTGGCAGGGTACCTCTGTGTACTGACCAAAGATTTAGGCCACAAAACCAAAACCACTGCTACCATCCTCTTCAGCATTATATTAAACCTTCCTCTTCCCTACAGTGTAAAAGACAATTCTCACTCCTTAACCCTTCCTTACACCTAGTCACCCTGCTTACTGGCTTCTCCCCTACCAGCCTGCTGCTACCATCCAAGTAGAGCACGCTGGTACCTTTTCAACGAGAACGAGGCAGAGTTCACTGAGTCGACGTCCAGTAAACACGTGTTTTGACGACTGCTATACTCATGTCATCTTACCATGTTCGCAGTGTTAACAGAAAATAAAATAATCCTTCAAATTAGTATTTGTGTTGTGTCTTATTCAAACGAGATAACAGCAAATATTACATGTCCACCAATTCCGATTACTTCATCCGCCGTTACTCCACACCATACTGTACATTTTTGAGGGTGTAATTGCCGTTGTACTGTTGCGTGAGGATTTTTTGATCCCCAAATCCTGCAATTTTGCTTATTTATGAACCCATTCAGATGAAAATGGGCCTCATCGGACATAATGAGGTTTTTGAGAAAGTTTGGATCCCCATTGGCCAAATCTTGGAATTGCATTGCATATTCCAGCCTTTTTTTCTGGATCGTTTGGCTGAAGCTCTTGCACCAATTGAATTTTATATGGAAATTTGCCCTCTTTATGAAGCATTCTGTGAAGAGATGATCAAGAGATCCCAATTTGATTTGATCTTCTTCTTACTGATGTGGATGGATTCTTGGCCACACTCTCTGCTAATCTCTGACGATTCTCATCACTTCTTGCCGTATGGGGTCTACCAGATTTAGGGAGGTTACATACAGACTCTTCCTCATGAAATCGAGCCACCATAGCTTTTATTGCATTGGGAGTAGGGGAATTTCTTGTGTTGAAGTTTCGTCGAAATTCTCTTTGAGTTTCTGATATTGATTCATTCAACCGAGAATACGACTCTACGATAAATATCCGCTCCTCGGTAGTGTAACGACTCATGATGACCTTGGAAGGGTTACTTTAGATGATTTGAAAAAATCAAAGAAATATATAAAAAGATTAAGAAAGTTATGAATTTTTTTTTAACCATCAGCTTCTTTTGGGATACCCTGCAGATTAGATTGTTTTCCGAACAATTTAATAATTTGAATGTGTTGGATTCATGGCGGAGTTACCAATGTAGGCACCAACCATGGAGTCACTAATTTGTAAGGGTGTGAGTCGGCGTTCACTAATTCATAACCGGGATCTATCAATTTTTAGAACCGAGGTTGCAGGTGAAGAATCTCTTGAAGTCGAAAGTAGTAGGGTATCCGTGGGACCGTTAAAGGTAAATTTAACAAGATCATTGATTAATAGCAGGGTGTCACCAGATCATATTCTCACGTACATAAAATAAAAATATAGAAATAACTTCGAAAAATAACGACACTTGACAAAGAACTCGAAATCATTGTATTAGTATGAAATAACAACATTTATTTACGTGTTAGGAATATTAATTCAAATCGTTCCAACGTAGGTGTTTTCTTGTAATGAGTGTTAATTATAGAGAATTAGCTAAATGAGGATTTCGTGAGAATAGCATGGAGTTTAAAATTACAGATTTTTATGAACGGTGTCAGACGTGGCTTGAAATTAATGTGGTTATTTTCTGAGAGAAAAACAGTCATTAAATTATGTAAGAGAAATGCGCGCACGCGCGTGTGTGTTTATCACATAAGTTGGTTGGTTGTTTTTGTTTTACGGCATATCAACCCTTTTCAGGTTATTTAATGCCGAATCCAAAGATTTTGAAGAAAAATTTTTTAATAGAATATATTTGTTGCTTTCAAGTCGATTTCTATTTAACCCATAGTTGGGATCCTAACAGGTACTACCACTCCGAGTCAGAGTGGACCTGGGAGCAATGGCAATTAAAGGGTGGCTCCACACTCCCCAAAGCCCGCAAGCTGGGGCCTCACCACTGGATAAAGTTTAAGGTCATATCCAGGGCCTTATCACATAAGAAACAGTAGTTTGAAATAACATTGTTTAAAAGAAGAATGGGTTTGTTTTACTATACATATAGATTCGTAAACGTTGTCCAAAAACAAATATATAACAAATAAATGTTATCAAAGGCAAGATAAGTTACTTTTCTACCAAACTGGATAATTTTTTAGTGTTTTTGTTTAATGTAAAATGTTTAATCGGTTTGAAAACCATGCAGTATTTATCGGTATATTTGAAAAAGACAAATGGCGGCGGGCTGTTGGATACGTTAAGTTTGGGAAAATGATTTAAAACTAAAAAACTAACAAAATACTGTTATAAACTCAATATATGTTACCGTGACATAGGCTGACATATATTCGGTGGGTTTCTAACAGTATTTTGCATAATTTTTTAGTTTCGACTTTTTTTCTTAAACTTAATGTATTCAACAGCGAGGTAGCCGCCATTTGTCTATTTAAAATATGCCGATAAACACTGCAAGTTTTTCGAACCGATTAAACATTTTATATTAAATAAAAACACTAAAAACTTATCTAGTTAGGTAGAAGAGTAACTTATCTTGCCTTTGATAACATTTATTTGTTATATTTTTGTTTTTTGGCAACTTTTTTTGAGAGGAGATTAAAACTTGCTAATATGGTTTCAAATGATCTGAAATAACAGCAAGGGGAGACTTGATTCCAAACTTCCATTATATTATTTTAAATTTCTTTATATTATTCTTTTTTTATATCTATATCAGACACATATTAATGATAAATATTTCTCATATGTTATATCTCACCTCTTTGGTTTTCATACTTAAAGTAAATTTCACAGTGTATAAGGATTATGTAATACTGGAGATATTCATAATCGTACCCTATTCCCAAAGACGTTTCTTTGGTTTTCATATATAAAGTAAATTTCACAGCGCATAATTTGATATTGGAGATATTCATAATCGTACCTTATTTCCAAAGAGGGGAGATATAACATATGAGAAACTCTGGTGATTTGACGAGAACCGGTGTGTAAACGTGATTAGTCCATATATATATATATATATATATATACACTAGCAAAAGTACCCGTCGTTGACTGGGTTCAAAAACAGCCTACAGAAAATGGACTCTGATTTATGAAAGTATGATAGGTTATGAAAAGGAAGGGTTGTAAATTTGCGTTGAATTTGGGGGTATCAAAACCAAAGCAAAATATGATGAAAGTAAAAATAAAATAGATAAACCCCATAATTTATTATACCATACCTGTACACACAGAAACACTTATCACAATATTCTGTGGATCTATATTAAAAACATTGTTAAACTTTGTGACATATTTCCATTCTATGGAGGTCAGGTGCGAACGAACACCCCATAATTTTATTATACTATATTTCTTCAAACTGAAACATAATTATCAAAGTATACTTACGCAGATAGATATGAAAAGTCTTTATTAAAGTTTGTGCCTATTTCCGTTCTTTGGAGGCCAGGTGCGAACGCAGACCCCACAATTTTATTATACCGTCCCTATTTAAGTTAAAATATACTTATCAAAGTATTATTATGTACATCTATATCAAAAACACTTGTAAACGTATGTTTTTAATTTTTTTATTTTTTATTTCCATACTTTATGGACCAGGTGCGAACGCAGACCCCACAATTTTAATGAACCACCGTTCTGCCAGATCAAGCATACCCATTCCTGTGTCTCGATACATCTTCTATCATATTTAATCAGTTTTTTAAAATAGTCAACCATATAGAAGCCTATTCGTGACCAGACACACACACACACACACACACACACACATACACACACACACACACACACACATATTCAGCTTTATATATATATATATATATATATATATATATATATATATATAAGAACAAGTAGTTAATAAAACATGTTAAAAAAACACTTTGTAAAAGAGTTAAAAGCATATTTAATTTTAAAAAGGAAACACTAAATAAATGGATAGCCCTTAATCCACAGAGTTTCGAAGAAATACTTTCCTTCTCATCAGAGGGTAGGATTTAGCAAAATGCGGGATCGGATTTTGCTTGCAAAAGTATCAAATGAGACTACAAGTACGTCATAGATCTTACTTGATAACAAAAAGTGAAGCAGAGGGAATAGGGTGAATAAAAAAGAGTTTTCACTTTTTTTTTCATTTTTCTTAAACTTTTTCTTCTAGGGGATGGGACATCCAACCAGATGTCTGACATTTACCCCTATTTTAGTGAGTCCAACCAAGAGATCTTTTCAGGATTCTAGCCGTCCCTTTCAGTGCAATCGTTTGTATTTCACTTACACTTGGTTCACCGGGTATGCTTGCTATGTACTTTTTAAAGTTCTTTTTCATAAGCCCAGTTGCTCCTATGATGACTGGTATAATTGAAACGTCTTTTAATTTCCAATTTCGTTTCATATCATACATAAGTCCTTGATACTTTGTTATCTTTTCCCTCTCAACTCTGTTAAGCCCTGTATCATTGGGTACACTGACGGTCGCTTTTTTGTTTGCTCTGGGTAAAATTTCCAATGACAGTAAAATCCAAAGATGCAGAATCCAAGAAAGTTAGTTAAATTTCTATTCGCACAAGTAAAATCCAAGGGAACCATGTAATTGGAAGATGATCCAAAGTAATCCAAAAGACAGAAATTTGTGAAATAATTCACAAATAGGTACAAGGAAATGGGAAAGAATTCCAATATATTATTAAAAGAAAGATAAAATGTGCGTAAAAAACAAATGGATCAAATATACAGCTCGGCTGTCGAGGCAAGATTGAATTCAGGAAGAGCGTTTCCTTTTTAAAATTAAATATGTTTTTAACTCTTTATTCAAAGTGTTTTTTTTAACATGTTTTATTAACTACTTGTTCTTTTTATAAGACCTATCTCCTATTTGGTTTTATCGAGCTTTTACATCTGGTTGAGATTACTTTATAAATATTTATTCTTTAATATTTATAATTTACTTTAGTTTTGCCATCTTGGATCATTTTGGTAAACTTAACTGTAATTCTTATTTTATATATATATATATATATATATATATATATATATATATATATATATATATAACTACTTAATTTACTCACATAAAATTAATATACGAAAGTATAGATTTATGCGTAAACTTTAAGTATTTACTTCAAAAGTGCTCAATACGTAGGTAGAGCTAGTTAGTAATTTATAAAATATATATGGCGATTAAGCTACACTGAATATTCGGCGTTTCATCCACTCTAGGACTTATAAGCCTGAGGAGTCCTGGAGTGGATGAAACGCCGAATATTCAATGTAGCTTAATCGCCATATATATTTTATAAATTACTATATATATATATATATATATATATATATATATATATATATATATATATATATATATATATATATAGAGAGAGAGAGAGAGAGAGAGAGAGAGAGAGAGAGTGAGAGAGAGGGGGGGAAGAGTGATGAAAAGGCTAGGTGTATAGATAGATAGATAGATAGATAGATAGATAGATAGATGTGAGGGAATTGAAATAGACGGATAAAAAAAAAATCGAAATTCAAAAATGTCCAACTCAACGGAATAAATGAATACTCTAAATCTCCACTGACGTAAAAAAATAAAAAAATAAAAAAAGTTCAGAAAAAGAAAAACAAAACAAGAGATGCCGCTGAAGTCATTGTTTCACCAAATTATACATACTTTTCCTCGTCAATTAAAATGTTTTCTAATCTTCTGACTGATAATAAGAAATGCAAACATTCTTTTCGCTGACACAATTACATAAATGTGGTAAACGGATAAGATGCAGTAGATGTAGACCTCTCATCCCCCACCCCCACCACACACGGAATCTTCATGGCATTAAATGCACGGAACGATTCTGTTTTCTTTGAATTATTTATTATCTGCTTCGGTAAACGCGCGCGGCAAGCTTTTTAATCGTTTTCTCGCCGAAAATTTGGCTGCCAAGACTTCAAAGTTCAAAAGATTTGACCTTTGCCGTCTCTAGCAAACTACTCAGCCAATTTTGGGTCTAAACATTTGAAATTTTGAATAAAGGGTATTCAGATATGCAGCAAGCTTAAAATCAGCTTTTTGCGTGTAAATTTAGCTGCCAAGAGGTCAAAGTTAAGAGAGTGGACCTTTGCAGACTCTACTATACTCCTCCGCCAATTTTAGGTCTAAATACTTGAAATTTTAGATGTAGGTTACCTGGACATGAGTCAAACTTTTTAATATATATATATATATATATATATATATATATATATATATATATATATATATATATATATATGCACATAAAGTTATGAACAGTACATAGGGTCTGAGTAAAGCTGGGCTGAACTACTAGTATATATATATATATATATATATATATATATATATATATATATATATATCATCATCATCATCCAGTCCGTCAGTCTTGACGATAACTAGTCGGGGCCACAGTGCTTTATCCTTCGATGTTGGCATAGTCCTCTTTTTGTGTGAGACATCCGGTCACAGGCACTGCATATGTGGGTGCCAGGGCGTGTCATCTATAATGCCTCAGCTCTAAGGCTTCTCCAACCTATCTCTCTATTTCTTTCTTTCCTTTGTGGAGACTGTTCCGCCAACTACTCCTTCCTTTGGCTTGTTCCTTCCAACTCTTAACATTGATGTTCATTGCCTTCAGGTGCCCCTTTGTTACATCTTTGTAGCGAAGCTTCTGACCCCCTACCTTGCGGGTTCCATTTTCCAGTTCCCCATAGAAGATCATCTTTGGAATTCGGTTGTCTTCCATTCTAGTAATGTGCCCGGTCCATCGTAGTTGCATAGTAGCAAGGGTAGCTTCCACGCTGTCTAGGTTTGCTCTCCTGAGAATTTCCATGTTTGGTATGTAGTCACTCCATTTGATCTTCATGATCCTTCTCAGGTGTCTCTGTTGGACAGCTTCCAATCTCCTTATGTGTTTTCTATACAGAGTGTAGATCTCTGCTGAGTACAGCAGGGCTGGCAGGACGATGGTTTTGTAGACTCTGCACTTTGTCTCTAGCGGATACCGGCCTTTGTCCAGAGCCTCTTTTCTAGCTTGCCAAAGAAGGCACGTGCACTTTGGATTTGGCATATATATATATATATATATATATATATATATATATATATATATATATATATATATATAATGATAGTTGTGATGTCTTGTCAGACGAGTGCAACTCCTTCAATCACTGAAAGTCCATGTGTCCGAAGATGACTTTTCAGTCCTGCTAGCGACTTGCACACCCTCAAGCAGACATGACACAGAAGACGATCATTGGCTTGGATGAAACCAACAGCAACGGAACCTGTATCATCGTGCGCTTTCATGAAAACCAACAAATCGAGAGCCCAAGACTCCAGTTTCGCCCTCATTTGTGCTCATCACTTAGACACATTCGAACTCAGGATTCGAAACCCGAGTCTCTTGCATGTGAGGCAAGCACTCTACTAACTGAGCAAACGCGTCGTAAACAAGAACGTTTTACTATTTATCACAGATCAAGTAAACCGCAACGGAAATCCAACAGTGGAATAAACCTACAGGGTGGCCACAAAGGCTACATTATGTAGCCTTTGTGGCCACCCTGTATATATATATATATATATATATATATATATATATATATATATATATACATGATGATTGCCACGTCTTGTCAGACTAATTCCACTCCCTCAGTCACTGAACGTCCATTTGTCCAAAGATGACTTTTCAGTCCTACCAGCGACTTGCACACCCCCAAGCAGATATGACACAGAAGACGGTCATTCGTTTGGATGAAACCAACAGCAACGGAACCCGTATCATCGTACGCTTACATGTGATTAACAAAACCTGCCTTAGACAACAGAGTCCGAACACACACGATCTCCATGATTGGGCGACAAAGTTTGGCATTTCCTACATGCTCTCTTGAGCTTCGCTCGGTCTATCTTGGCTGCATCAAAGTGTTCTGTGCCCTAGTAAATCAGTGCCCTCCATTGCTTGCGATCGTATGCTAGGGACTCCCAACTGTCAACAGGAACCTGAAAGCCCACCAAACTCTTCTGGATGCTATCACAAAAACCTTTTTATGTATTTTATTTAACAATGTTTTAATAAATAAATTTATTTATTTATTAAAAAAAAATTCGAAATATTTAATTTTTTTGTAATTAATAAATAAATAAATATATTTATTTATTAAAAAAATTCAAAATATTTAATTTGTTTTTATAAATAAATATATTTATTTATTAAAAAAATTCAAAATATTTAATTTGTTTTAATAAATAAATATATTTATTTATTAAAAAAATTCAAAGTATTTAATTTGCTTTAATAAAAATAAATATATTTATTTATTTATTTAAAAAAATTCAAAATAATTCATTTGCTTTAATAAATAGATATAGTTATTTATTTAAAAAAATGTCTGCAGTAGTTTTGGTCTAAAACCGTAAAAGTTTGAATTTTGTATTCTATGTATCAACTGTGTTTAAAACATAGATAGATATGTAGATCGGTAGATAGATAGATAGGTAGATAGATAGTGAGATAGATAGATAGATAGATAATTCCTGGACAGGATCCAAAAGAGAGTCGCCACCATGATAGGTTCCGAACTGTCATCTAAACTTCAGCCCCTGTCCCATCGATGAAATGTTGCATCCCTTTGCCTGTTCTACAAGTATTTTAATTGGTAGATGCTCTGACGAACTGCAAGCCCTTGTGCACCATCAACGAAAATACCCCCGACAAACTCGACAAGCAGCAAAGTCCCACCCCTACACAGTAGAGATCCCTAGATGTACGAAGGCCTTTTACTCTAATAGTTTCTTCCCCAGAACTGCTAGACTTAGGAATTATCTTCTGGTTTCCTGCTTCCCCAACTGTACTGATATGCAGAAATTCAAGTGTAATGTGAACAAATATCTTGCTGCTCAACTCTTTACATCTTCCTGCAACTTATGTCCCTGATAGTAGCCCCCTACATCAAAGTGAAATTACAAAAAAAAAAATTTTGGGTTTGTATTACTGTACACATAGATTCGAAAAAGTTGTCAAAAAACATATATATAACAAATAAATGTTATCAAAGGCAAGATAAGTTACTTTTCTGCCAAACTGGATATATTTTTTGTGTTTTTATTCAATATAACATATTTATTCAGCTCGAAAAACATACAGTGTTTACCGATGTATTCGAAAATTCAAGATGGCGTCTCACACCCTCTTTAACACCGTAAGTATGGAAAAAGGTGTTATAAATAAAAAACTATACAAAATACTATTAAAAACCCGCCGAATATATGTCAACCTATGTCACGGTAACATATATTGAGCGAGTTTTTAACAGTATTTTATCCGGTTTTTTATTTATAACATCTTTTCCCACACTTACCGTGTTAAAGAGAGAATAAGACGCCATCTTGAATGTTCCAATACATCGGTAAACACTGTATGGTTTTCGAGCTGAATAAACATTTTACATTGAATAAAAACACGATAAATATATCGAGTTAGGTAGAAAAGTAACTTATCTTGCCTTTGATAACGTTTATTTGTTATATATTTGTTTTTTGACAACTTTTTCGAATCTATGTGTACAGTAATACAAACCCAAATTTTTTTTTTAATTAGATAAACAAATACATACACAGAGCTCTCTAACATTTTTATAGAACCAACCTTCCAGTGAATATTATATATTACAAGGAATAATTTGCCCAGTGGACTAATTTATAAAAAATACAAAAAAAAAAAAATAATAATGATAATGTCGTTCATCAAATTCCATCTGTGTTTGTTTACAATATCACGTCAGCTGATATTTAGGCTTGACTATCTTAAAAAAAGTCTTTCTTCTCTTATAGATAAAAAAAAGAAGAATTTTACAGGGGAATATTTTACATTACACTGGTGTAACTTTGGCCGGTGTAACGTAAAATATTCCCATGTTAAAATTCTTTTTTATCTATAAGAGAAGAAAGACCATTTTTAAGAGAAATGTTTTTTTGTTTTTTTTTGATTTTCGATACTTCCTGGATGGATTTTGGTACAAAACATATTTAAGAACACTGCCAGAAATATAAATTACCTTTGTGTGAAATTTGCAAAAGATAGGCTCAGCCATTTCAGAACCTATGAGGAAGGAAGGAAGGAAGGAAGGAAGGAACACACACACACACACACACACACACACACACACACACACACACACACACACGGACACACGCGCACACAAAGATTAGTCTGGGTGCCCGGCATTGCCCGGGTGTTTGCAGGTGTGTTTTGAGCAGAAAAAAAAAGTTGTAGTAGGCAAGCCGGCTCAAACCCGTACCATGAAGGAGGAAAAGAATGCGAAAAAAAAAGTGACGTTTTTGCTGTTGCATCCATTGCCAGACCGGAAGTGACGTAGGTTTAAATTAAGGCTAGTCAATCGAAAAGAGGGGGATGATTTTCGAAAATATCAACGAAAAAAGCGATCCTCTCCTTGTAGGAAAGTGCCCAGTTGAGGGCGAAAGAATTAATGTTTTTAGCCAATTTTTCGATATTTGTCGTCCAAAGGGTCGCACTCCAAAACGATACTGATCTCATGAAAATCCGTCGCCTCTGTCACAAGTTTTAGGCAGGCATACATACATACATACGTACATACATACATACATACATACATACATACATGCATGCATGCATACATAATATATACATACAGGCATGCATACATGCATACATACATACATACATACATACATACATAGTGATCAAGGTCTGGTGTTGATGTGTGTTAAAAGCACACAGATGTCTTAGCGTCATACTGTGCTTCTCCCAGACAAATCAACCCTACGTGCACGTCGTGACTACATACATACATACATACATACATACATACATACATACATACATACATTTGAACAGTCAGGTGAGATTTATATTATAGATAGAGATAAAGATAGATAGATAGATAGACTAATATGAAATAATTATTTTGAGAGTTAATTAATTCGAAGAACTGAATCTGTTTTTATGATTTATTAACTTCTTCAAAAAACATTTGATTGCCTCTCTATCGCCACCCCCGCTTCCCCTTCCATAATCCACAAATTTGCATTTCACGTTCGTAAAGAATTAGATTAGTTGCATTTTACATTTTGTTGCGTAATGGGAAGATCAGTTCTTTGCTTTCTTAATCTATGTATAAAAGTGACCTTGTCTGCGTCTGTCTGTCTCTGTCTGCAGAATAATCTCTACCAAACTACTCTCCACCAGATATTTCGGCAGAAGGGATACAAAGAGAAGAAACTATTCTCCGGATATTGAGCACTGGAAAGAAAACTCCCCCCCCCCCCCGAAAAAAAAAATAATTAAAAATAAATCATTACAACTTTTGTTTCAATAAAAATAGCAGCGAATGCCCGTTCGATCGCAAAAAAAACCCAAAAAAAACAATTAGCCAAGTAGGCAGAACCCTAAAAAAAATGAAGATCTACCAAAAATTAATTCCAAAAACAATTAAGTGAAATTTTTCGTCATTTTATGTTTCTAATATAATCCTAACCCTCCAAAAACATTGAATTTGTCATATTTTGGGGGTCGTTTTGTTTATAAAATTGTTAGGTGAAAGTACAGAATCGTCTCATAAAAATTCATTAAATTAATCATTATTTTATGTTTCAAATGTAATTCCCCCGCCAAAAAAACAAAAAAGAAATTGTTGCCCCCCCCCCCCTCGATCGCCAAACTTGAAAAAATGCTAGAGATGACATGACTGGTTGAATGCTTTGTGGCCAAAAAGTGGGTGCTCATTTTATGTTAAATTTATATAGAAAAGTGATGCCCCACTCTAAAATGTTAATTATCTTTGTTTTCAAAATTTCTTCTTTCATATAATTTATGGTTTTTTTAACGTATTAGGCACTCCAATAGTAGGTCTTAATTTTTTTTTAGGGGTTAAACGACGCTGGGTCACTAGCAGTGTCAGAAATTGCCATTAAAAATGTGTGATAAAAACTTGAATAATTAGACTTACTATCTTTCAAAGCTTATAACTACTGTAAAAATGTAATTCAAACCCTAATTTTTTTCAATTAAAGGAACAAAGACCAAATTAAAAAAAAAATAACAGGTTTAATAACAAATTATGCAATATTTGTTTTTTTAATCGGTTTTCTTTAAAAAAGATTTCAAGGAAATCAACAAATTTTAACTTACTTCGAATATAATATATATATATATATATAAATCCCCAAAAATCACTTACCTATAAAAAATATTAATCAATGGGTACTTCCATTCTTCATTGTTAAGAATTTATCCATATTTATATTTTATATTCCATATCCTTTTTAAATAAAATACTTTTTTTAAGCAAGGATTCTAAAATTGTGACATCAGATGTTTTTCACAGTTGAAATAAAGGGAGACAAATGTCTGCTTTTCTTCAAGTTGACATCTTCGGTGGTTTTAAGCGCCAGAATTAATGTCTCTTTCTATTGCGTGCTGTAAACAAAAGTTAGCAAATACAAGTCATCGTAGGTGAAAATGATCCCATTTCACTTATCAGTTTTTGCCGTTAAAAAAAAACACTCTACCGATTTTTTTGCTTTTATTCTCTTAAAGAAATACATGAGTTTTTGATTTAATGTATTTTATTTCTTCTTTATCGAGTGATTTTTTTTAAATATCTAAAAAAAAAAATACATTGAATGAAATAGAAAGAATTGTCCTAATTGTACGAAATTTTCTGAACAATATAACAAGATTATAAGGTTTCACTTAAAAAAAAAATTCAACGTTGTTTTTAAAAAATAAGGTTTTAAACTTTGGACTTTACAGGTAAATTTGCAAATAACTGTTCTTTTTTTTTAAATTAGCTTATTTTATTTATTGATCTTTTATCTTCAATTTGTGATATATAAATTTGGGGTGAGAAAATTAATTATTTTTATTTTAATAGACATTTCAAAATGGGTCGGAGGTGAATTAAAAAAAACACTTGTCTAGAATATATTTGGTTTATTGGAAAGAGCATAAAATTTCACATTGAACCTGAAAATATCTTAAAAATTGACCCAATATAAAAGTTTTGATAGATTTTTAAAGTTTAAAAATTGAAAAAAAATTTAACTCGTAAAATTCAATTGATTTCATTACGTAAAAAAAAAAATGGCTGCATGAACGCGCACTGGCTCTTTGTAAACACCGTTTTTTAAAAATTAAAAAATAATATTTCTATTATTTTTTAAACTACTTAAATAGTTTATTTTGGAAGTATATCACATAAAGAAAAATAAACAACCCACTTTAAAAAGAGAAATTACGAGTTTTTTTTATATATTTTATTCGCAGTTTTGTGTTAGGGGTGTCAAAAATTCCTCCAGAGATACACCTAGTTATTAATTTTAGTATACTCTTTATTGGCGATTTGCGTCTTTCTTTGTTGATATAACATGTCAATAATTGTTATTCTTTGTGGTGTTATTTTTGATAACAATATCGAAGGATAAGTTTTTTTTTTTTTTCTTTTTTTTAATAAGAAAAGTCTAAGGTGAGCAACACAGCAGATTTGTCGTCTGCTGTTGATGAAATATGTCAATATGTATTATTCTTTTCATCGGGTGGTTTTGATAACAATCTCAGAAAATAAGAATTTGTTTTTCAATGAGAAACGTTAAGGGAAGCAACTTAGCCATTTGTCGTCTGCTTGTTATTGAAATGATGTTCCTCTTACGTTTAGGTGGGACGTTTATTCAGCTGTGCTTTACGGTACTGGTACAGATTTGTCGTCTGCCAGTTAGCAATATTTTCTTTGTCTGCAGCCATTTTATCTCTTGGGCAAGCTGTCAAGTCTCCTTGTGTACGTCATAGTAGCAGAATCTAGTAGTAGCACCTTCAATGGATTTGTTGATCCTTAGGCTGGGGATTTGACCAGTGGTCTGGTGTGGAAGTCAGTATTAGCAGGTGGTAGACCGGTGAAGTAGTACTTCTCATCTCTTGGTTTTAGTCGAGATCCGTGGCCAAATTGGCCAGGGTTAAAGTTTGTTGCTCTCTGTGGTTTTGAAGTTGGGTTCTCAACTGACAGGGATTCATGTGGCGTGCACCGAGCTCTCTCGAGGCAGTCCCCTTGATCAGCATGGCTCCTCACTATTTAAACGTAAACATAGCAGGTGCCCGGCTCCCACAGCAAGTCATTTCTGATTTGTCAAATTTGGATTTTGATAGCCAATCAAACTGTTGGAAATTAACCAATCAGAGCTGAGTATTTTGGTATTTTGTAAAGATTTGTAAATATTGTTGTTTTTAGCTGTCATTGTTAGGGCTGTCCCTTCTAATTCCATAATGTATTTGCTGCTAATTTCTTTTATTTGCAAGAAAGCTTCACGAGAGATCTCACACTCAACTTTGTAACATTAAGATTCCGCTATTTAATAAAATCGATTTTTCTTAATGTAATATGCAAATGACATGATCTCTTAATTGTATATTTTGCAAGGATCGTACTATATATAGAAATAAATGAAAGAGTAAATTAAGGAAACTTTAGTGTATATAAATCAAATTGTGAACAAACAAACAAACAAACAAACAGACAGGAATACGAATTTATATATATAGATATATATATTTTCAGAATGTGTGAGAGAATATATAATCATTTCCACTGCCAGACAACATTGCAGCCAGCAAGAGCCACAAAAGCTAACAAACCGGAAGTCCAAGACTCGAGTTTCACCCTCATTTCGGCTCATCAGTTAGACACATCCGAACTCAGGATTCGAAACCTGAATCCTGAGTTCGGATGTGTCTAACTGATGAGCCCAAATGAGGGTGAAACTCGAGTCTTGGACTTCCGATTGTTGGCTTTTGTGGCTCTTGCTGGCTGCAATGTTGTCTGGCAGTGGAAATAAATATATATATATATATAATAGTATATATATATATATATATATATATATATATATATATATATATATATAAAAGTCACTTTGTGTGTGTGTGTGTGTGTCTGTGTGTGTGTGTGTGTGTGTGTGTTCCTTTCTCATAGGTTCCAATATGGCTGAGCCTTTCTTTTGCAAATTTTGCACAAAAGTAATTTATCTATCTGGCAAAGTTCTCAGATAGGTTTTGTACAAAAATTCATCCGAAAAGTATCAAAACTCGAAAAGATCCGATCTTAAAATAGTCTTTATTTCCGTAAAAAAAAGATGAAAACAGAAAAATTTTTACAGGGGAATATTTTACCTTACACAGGAAATAATTTTATTATATACGAGGTGCATTCAATAGGTTTCCAGATGTTAAACTCTAGTCCTCTTCAAAGTAATCTCCTCCAGCTGCAATGCACTTGTACCGTTCCAACAACTTCTGTAAGTCACCATGGAAGTTCTCTCATGTGAGCGTGTCAATGACCCTCATCGCAGCCTCTTTCATTTCCTCAGTTGTCTCATTATGAAAGCCGCTAAGGTTTTTCTTGAGCTTAGGGAATAACCAAAAGCCACAGAGAGCAAGGTCTGGACTATAAAGTGTCCTCACGTCTAGATGGCATTTTTGAAATTCACCAACTGTGACAATCAGGCTTTAGTAGGGTGTATTCCAATTCTTGTTGTAGCTGTTCATTTGAAGCTGAAATTATAAAAATTGGTCAGTCATCTCATAAAAGTTATAGCAATAACATACTGAATTTTCAAGAATCTATGATAATTTTAAATGCCTGTACAAAAAAAGTTTTTGAAGGCGTCTGATATATCTTTTGTGCACCTAATCCGTGTTCCGTGTTTTCTTCCCGTAGTTCCAACCTTTGATTCACATCAAGTAATCTCTATATAAATAAAATGAACTCATTTTTTCCCCGCCTGATTTTGACCTTAATAGGATTAAAAATCAAGATATTTCATGCAAATATAATATGCACAAACGGCAGAACAATATCTGAGGTGTGTTATAGGCTTATTATTTCTCAAATTCCTCGATAATCTTAGATTTCTATACTTTTTCTGCTGAGAAGTCACGGCCAAAATCGGTTAAGATCAATGGAAGTGGTAAAATATTTTCTCTCTAATAAATTCCTCCTCCCCCTGCCACCACTTAACACCGTTTGGGGATCGTTCACAAGGAACAGTTGAGAAGAGAACACCGGTTTGGCTTCGTAGTTCTTTCATGTGAAGTTATTTAAAATCACTAAACTAAGCTGCAGTGCTCTGTGGTGCAGTGGTTAGCGTGCTGGACAATTCACATTATATTTTCACGTAGTCGTTTTTTTTTTTTTTTCCTAAACAACTGGAATGGACTTTTCTTGGTGGCCGAACTGTTAACGTTGCAGATGTTTTTTTTTTTTTCACACTTTATTTTCCTACTTTACTCATGACTCCGGGTTTGATCCTTCCTACTTACCTACCATAACATTTTTTAAAACTCCCCCGTCCCGTCCCGGAAACAAACACTCGGGCAACGCCGGGTACCCCCGCTAGTTTTTAATATTTTCCAAGGCCTGCCTGGTTTTATTAGTGGCAGACCATCCAGTGTTACCAGAAAATCCGAGCATCCGAGTATGAACATCTGATAGGATTCTAGTCTGCTGACAAGAGCTAAAACTTTTTTTTTCTACTGGTACGTATCATGATTCTGCATCATTGATAAAACATAATCCAGCCAGAATGAGGTTTTAGTGACTATCCCCCACAAATTATGTTCAATTTGCCCTCAGTCCAAATTCTAAAATAATTGTATCAATTATTCTGATCGGACTTTTGTTCGCTTATGGCCCTAAAGAAAACAATAATACAGCTTTATTTTAAAACTTTTATTTAAAAAAAAATCAATTCAAGTAACTTGATTATGTAGTAGAGCTGACATATATACAATGTAGCCGCCTTCAGCCTCAATCACCACCTCGATATGGGTCCAGAACTTTTTAAAAAAAAATAAGTTTGTCCAAGCATGATTCCGCGTTTAATGCGGTACTTCTTTTATTTCAAAAAAAAAAAAAAAAAAAAATCCGTACGATGGACATGTCCATAAAAAAGTGAAAATACAAGGTGGAACGATAAAATTGTCGCTCCTAAAGAAAACAACACTACAGCTTTATTTTAAAACTTTTATTAAAAAAAAATGAATTCAGGTAACTTGATTATGTAGTAGAGTTGACATCCATTCAATGTAGCCGCCTTCAGCCTCAATCACCGCTGCAGTACGGATTTGGAACCCACTGGAGCTCGGCGAATACTCAGCAGATGGCAGTGATCAAGCTGGCTTTGGTGTTGTAGGAGGTTATGTTGGTGATGTTCCCGATGTATGACCAAACAAAGTTGTACAGCGGCTTCAGATCGGAGGAGAAGGGGGCCAGTGCGAGAAGGATATAAAGTTGTAGTACTCCTGAAGCCAAGCCTGGATCTCTTTTGAACGTGCGCCAGCGCTGAGTTCTGATGCGATACCGAGGGTCTGCCAGTGGCCACCTGATTGCACCAGGAGATCACCACAGTCATCAGCACATCCAGGTACACTTTGATATTTACTTTCAACCATAACTGTAACCAGAAAATTTATTTTCATCACCCTGGGCATGCCCCTGTTATTCGTGGCAATCCACTAATGCATTTTGAAGGTGCTGGCAATGGTCCTGTTGCCATAACTTGGATCAGTAAAGAGCATGAGTTGTACAGTGGTGCATCTCTGATCTCGCTCGTTGAACATTGTGTCACTTTAAGACATGATAGAAAGCTCCTATTGCTCTTGGGATTTGTACACAACTGGCCAACTAGTAGATGGTCTGCAACAAAAAAAAGAAGAAAACTGGTTTTCGTGAAGCAGAAATGGAATCATGTCATCTTTTCTAGGATGACAATTTTATCATTCCACCTTGTAGAAAGAAAAAGTGAAAGCAAGACAGAAAGAAATTGGATAAGCCCCCCCCCCCCACATCCTAAAAACTTAGCCGCCAATATTTTGCTGCCAAACTCCCCACTATGAATTTGAGTCCAATCACAGTAACCCCTTACTCTTCAGTTTGAGGAGAACAACAGTAAAAGAGAGAGAGAGAGAAAGAGAGAAAGAATGACAGACAGACAGAGGCAGAAACAAACAGAGAGAGAGAGAGAGAGAGAGACAGAGAAACAGAGAGACAGAAACACAGAGAGAAACAGAAAGATAGAGACAGAGTGACAGAGAGAGAGAAATAGACAGAGAGAAACAGAGAGAGAGAGAGAGAGAGAGAGAGAGAGAGAGAGAGAGAGAGAGAGAGAGAGAGAGAGAGAGAGAGAGAGAAAGAGTTCCCTCTCTGATCCTCCAGCTATAAAGTAGAGAGAGTGGGCGATAGATAGACAGACAGGCAGTGAGAAAGAAAGAGAGAGAGAAAAGGAGAGTACAGACAGTCAAACAGACAGACAGATAGAAAAGTGAGGATAAAAGAGAGAGAGAGAGAGAGAGAGAGAGAGAGAGAGAGAGAGAGAAGGCAAGCCTTCCCCAACTCCAAAAAATTAGCAGTCGACGCAAAATGGCGCACGTGGTACATATAAACACAGAAACCGATGACGTCACAGGTTTGTGTGTACACTACACAAGATTCTAATTTTGCAGCTTTTTTTTCCGAACCGTTTTCTAAAAAGTCGGCTGGATTTTTCTCTCTTCAAGAAATTTAAGACAAACGAAAACAAAAAAAAAACAGGACAAATATTTACGGAATTCAAGCGATACAACAAGGGGAGCATTGTCCTGTCCTTCGATATATTTTTGTTATTTATCAACTCTTAAAAAAAAAAGATAGAAGGATTTTTTTTACGATTGCGAAAAAGAAAGAAAAACTGCCTTTTTGGGATCCAGAATTGCATTTTCGTAAGTAAAAAAAAAAAAAAAAAGAAAATTAATTTTTCGTATTTTGTTTGTGTTTTTAATTCAACTTATTTTATTAAAAGAGAGGGGGGGATAACATCCGAAAATTTTGGATTCATTTGCAGGAATAAATTCTAAAAAATCTAAATAGATTACAAAAGAAAAGAGAAAAAAAGGCGAAATATTTGAATTAAAATGAAATTTATTTTATTCTTGAAATTTGAAATTGATTATGGACATTTGGACCATGGACAGTTTAGTCTACGGACATTCTTTAATAGGGCATTTATTTAACTACTGTCTTATTTTCATTATTTGTATTGTTAATTTTCAGAAATTAAAATAAATAAATATATAAAAATAAAACAAATTATTTTAATAAAAATGAATTTTTGTTTTTTAATTTAAAATTACGGACATTTTTTTAATCGGACAATTTATCGACTGGTTCTGTTTATTGTTGATTTTCAGGAATTTTCATGAACCTAAATAAATATTATAAAATAATAAAAATAATAAAATAATTATTAAAAAAATTATATTTTAAAAATAAAATCAATCTTCTGTTTTTAAATTTAAAATTGACAGCTTCGTTTACGGAAATTTGCACATTAGTGCAGTTTAATCAACCAAATCGTTTTCATGGTATTTATGCAGGAATACGGACCGTGCAATATTTTTTTTTTTTTAATGCACGATTTTCAAGTTAAACTCAATTTTTATGGTATCTTTTGTTTATTAAATCGTACAGAATAGTTAACATCTTCCTCCACATGCTAAGAATAGCTTTCTAAATAATAACGTCATTATTTCAGAATGGATTGTAAACTACAGAATCCAGTACCGTTTTCGTTTTAGGAGAGTTCCGTCCGCGCAACGTAGGAGTTAACAAAGCCCATGTTAAGAATGGCTTTCTAAATTTGCTTAAGAATGCTAAACGGTAAAAAGCACCGCAATTTGGGCGACAGACAATTTGGCGCTTCTACACCATTGTGACGAAATTTCGGAAATCGTAATACTGAATTTCACATGAAGAAAAAAATGGTATTTACGTATTCCTCGTATTTTTCAGATAATTATATAAAAAAATTACGAAAAATCCATAAGGTGAAAAATTATTTATTAAAGAAAACAAAAAAAAAAAAAGAAAGAATTTGATGAAAACGATCGTAATACAGAGTTAAAAAAGGAGGTAATTTTCCGTTTTGATTTAAACAAGATGGCGGCAATTTTTCACCTGCTAACACGATTAAAGAATTTTTTTTAATAATTCAGTAATATTCAGGCAATTTCGACTGCATAATTTGGAAGCTACTATTATAATTTATTAGAATTTAAAAAAAAAAAAAAAAGTGCTGGTGCACTGGTGCACTAGCAGTGTCAGAAATTTCGTGAAAATAGCGAATAATTCCACCCCATCTTTCCAAGCTTATAACTCCTCGAAAAATGCAATTCAAGCCCTAATTTTTTTTTTTCAATTAAAGGAGCAAGGACCAAGATTTCATTAAAAAAAAAAAACGTGTTTTTTTAAAAAAAGGTTTTGAACTTCGGACTTTACAGGTAAAATTCTATAAGAACACTATGTTTTTTTTTTTTTTTTTAAATTTGAATATATTATGTATTAACCTTTTCTCTTCAATTTGTGAGTAAATAATTATGTACTTATCGGGGTCTAAATTAATTATTATTAGACATTTACAAAATGGGAGGCGTGAATTATTCGACCCCCTGTCTTTCCAAGCTTATAACACTGGTGCACTTGCACTGGTGCAGTATCCGCGCTATTTTTTTAAAATGGTATTTTCAAGTTTAATTAAAGTTTTACGATAGCTGTTTTTATTAAATTGTTAGGTGAACGTATAAAATAGGTACAGACAGCAGTACAGCACCCTTCCGTCCCCATGTTAAGAATGGCTTTCTAAATAATAACGTTATTATTTCAGCACGGATCAATAAATGCATGACTCATGCATTGCATGAGTACAAAAAAAAAAAAAAATATCAGTTGAAACGATTGTTTTTATCTGAAAACGCCATTTATCGACTACAAAATCTCGTCCTAATAGTGTAGAAGCGCCGACAATTTTAACCAAAGGATGAAAATGGAAATCTATTAACCCTGAAATAAAAAGAAATAAATACATTACATTAATGAGATTTGTGTTTGGTAGTCGACAGATCGATTTTTTTTTTTTAAATATGTCGCTTTAAGCAAATACAAGGTTACGTACTTAATTGTCATGTCGAAACTAGTAATATATCTAAAAATTACGAAAAATCATTGAATAAAAAGTTATAGTTAAAAGTAATTTTTACGGAAAATTAGGTAAAATTGCATTTTTCTTAGACGTTATAAACAGTAAGAGTCTACACACAGGGGGCATAACTCAAATATTTTAGATTACTTGTTGGTGACTGCAATATTTGTTGTCTATAACGATAGACTTTTTAAAACTAAAAACACAATAGCAGTTTTACTCGATGAATTTTCGTAATTTTTTGGATATATTACTATTTTCGACATGACAATTAAGTACGTAATATTGTATTTTTTTTTTTTTTTGCTTACAACGACATATTAAAAATATCGATCTGTCGACTCCATCTTAACAAGTACAATTATTCGATTATAGCTGAAGTGTTTAGCTCCCAAAATGTTGCCAAATTTAATCTACGCTGATTTCTGTATTATAAATAAAAATTTTACCTGGTTTCCACCTGATCATTTTCCTTTAAAAAGACGACTTTTAGTGGTTTTCGAGTATACTGAAAACGAATATAGCATTTAAATTTTCCGGAAATAAGTAGTTTTCCGGATATTAATGTCATTTCTTATGTTATTGCTGGTGGTGGTGGCCATCTTGGTACGCGCAAGCGCGTGCTCTTGCGCGTAAACGAAACCATGAGGAAGTACGCGCGTGCTCGCGCGTACGTACCAAGATGGCTACCAGTAATAATATAAAAAATGACGTTGCTTAATATCCGGAAAACTACTTATTTGCGAAAAATTTAAATGCGATATTCGTTCTCAGCATACTCAAAAACTTTCAAAAGTCGTCTTTTTAAATGAAAATGTTATCGGAATGGTTACTTTTGCAGAATATGAATCTGTTTTTAACCCTTAACTTAACCCTGCGTTTAGTTTGCTGTCATTTGGTTCAAATTCTGTAGAAGCACAATGGAAAAAATGGAATCTATTGTTTTTTTTTTTTTAATTCGAAACTGATGGACAACGGGCAATCTGGTCATGGCGTACTTCTGCAGAGAATACGGACCGTGCTGAAATGATAACGTTATTTAGAAACCCCAGGCGCATGTAATTTTTTATTTTGGCCTTTTTTTTCACTAGATTATTATCGAATGGCCATTAATCTACCAGATTATAAAAAATAAAATTGGTGCTTCTACACTATTAGGACGAAATTTTTATAGTCGATAAATGGAGTTTTCAGATAAAAAGCAATGGTTTCAAGAACTGATTTATTTTTGTCAATTCTAATAAGTTACAATGGTAGCTTCCAAATTATGCATCGAAATTAACTGAACTTTAATCGTGTTAGCAAGTGAAAAAATATCGGTCATCTTGTTTTAAATCGAAACGGAAAATGAAACTCATCATGACTCTTTTGCTTCCTAATTTTTCGTCTCGCTAAGACACCACCCACACCCACTCCCTTCCAAAAATATATATAATAAAATGATTATAGATATATGAATTCAAGTTTTACGATGTCTTTTTTGTTTGAAAGGACAGAATAGTTACAAAAGACCCGCCAGTGCACTGCATAAGTACCAATAAAGTGATAATCGTATTCAACTAAACCCATAACAAGCGGCACTTGAATGAATTGTTAATTTTATTGACACTACACCGTAATCACGTGATTAAAATTTTAGCAGACGAAAGATTGGGAGGCGAAAGAGTCACGAGCTTTATAATAATAATAATTATTATTATTTAGACTTTTGTATAATTTTTTAGTTTGAACTCATTTTCTCAAACTTAACGTATTCACATCGCCGCCATTTGTCTTTTCCAAATATATCGATAAACCTTGTATTTCAAGCTGAATAAACATGTTACATTAAATAAGAACACTAAAAAATTATCCAGTTAGGTAGGAAAGTAACTTATCTTTCCTTTAATAACATTTATTTGTTATATATATATATATATATATATATATATATATATATATATATATATTTTTTTTTTTTGACAACTTTTTCGAATCTATGTGTATAGTAAAACAAACTCCGTATTTTATTTGTATTTATTGTACGCAACCATCGTCATTATTAAAAAAATATTTGGCACTTCTGCATGACAGTGCCATGAGGCGAATGTGTGTATTTTAATTTCAAGAATGGCCGAGATCGTATTATTAATTGAAAAAAACAAAACAATATTATTAAAAATTTCGGTACTTGTACAGTTTAATCAAGGCATTAAAAAATGAAAATATCGAAAAAAGGTTATACTGAACGTATCCGTTTTGAACTGAAGATCTCCGAAAAAATTTTTTTACTTAATTTAATCGAGTATTTTTTTTTTTTTTTTTTACAGCGGAAAACATGTTTTTAAATTTCTATAATTTTTTTATAAATAAATAAAAAAAAACAAAAAACTTCTATATTAAAATTATATTTTTCTCTTTATACAATCTTTCTGTGAAAAAAAGTATTCTTAAACTTCTATAAATGTTTCCTGTTTTTAAAATTGTATTTTGATATATTTTTATACAATCTTATTGTGAAACAAAGACAACAAAAAATTATGTTGCTACATTTTATACAATTGTACAAGATAATAATTCTAAAAACAATCTATAAATGTTTCATGCTTCTAACATTTTATTTTCCCTTATAAATCACTAAAAGAAATAATATTAAAACATTAAAATTATAAAATAAAAGGGTTTGTATTACTGTACACATAGATTCGAAAAAGTTGTCAAAAGAAAAAAATATATAACAAATAAATGTTATCAAAGGCAAGATAAGTTACTTTTCTACCAAACTGGATATATTTTTCGTGTTATTATTCAATGTAACATGTTTATTCAGCTCGAAAAACATGCAGTGTTTATCGATGTATTCGAAAATTCAATATGGCGCCCGACTCTCTCTTTAACACGGTAAGTTCGGGAAAAGGTGATATAAATGATAAACTAGACAAAATACTGTTAGAAATTCGCTCAATATATGTTACCGTGACATAAGTTGACAATATATTCGGTGGTTTTTTAATAGCATTTTGTCTAGTTTATTATTTATAACACCTTTTCCCAAACTTATCATGTTAAAGAGAGTCGGGCGCCATTTTGAATTTTCAATACATCGGTAAACACTGCATGTTTTTCGAGCTGAATAAACATGTTAGATTGAATAAAAACACTAAAAACATATCCAGTTAGGTAGAAAAGTAACTTATCTTGCCTTTGATAACATTTATTTGTTATATATTTGTTTTTTGACAACTTTTTCGAATCTGTGTACAAACCCGAAATTTATATTAAAATTCATGAATATATTTCGGAGATATACTTCATCATCAGTATGACTTTCCTTCTATTAAAATTTTTTTTTTTTTTAATGAATTTTAATATAAATTTCAAACAAAATAAATGTCTTTATTTTGTAATAATGCGTTGTTTTGGCTTCAAACGTATATAATACATATTTTATTTTATTCAAACTCAACCTCTAAGGAACAAAAATCTTAACGTAAAATTAAAATTATATTTTTTATACAGTAAATGTTTCACTTGTGTTATTTATTTCGTTATGCATTTTTTTTTCGCCTCCATTAATTTAGCAACAAAAATACTCGAAATTTTTGTTCATTAACATCAATTTCTAATCAAATAATATTTAAACAATTTAAAGTAACTAATGTGAAATCGGAAGCACTACAAGGTTGATTTCGCAAGTTTGAATATTTGTGGACTTATCTGCTCGTGTTTTTTTTTCTTTTTCAAGATAGCAACGTCTCTTTTTGCTTACTCATAAAATTTGATTCTCTTTGTTAAAAATAAAACTAATTGATAAATTTACGTGATTTTTGGAATATGACAATTCCGTTCCGTGACGGATGCGTACATACATCATAAAGATTTTTATTTATTTATTTTATTTATTCATTTATTATTATTATTATTATTATTATTATTATTATTATTATTTTATTTTATTTTTTTTATTAAGTGGGGCTTTTGGAACTCTCTTCCGTTTGCCGGTTTTCCAGCTGACTACAGTTTGATTGTCTTCAAGTCCAACGTAAACAAGTTCTTGATGAACCGTCCCCTTAAGTAATCCATTAATCCAATCTACAAAATTTCCACTACTTATGTTTACTGCGCTATTATCTCATTGACTAATGTATACCCATTAACCCTTATCCTCGAGTGGTCTCCGGGCCTTGATAAGTGATGATCAATTTGTAAAAAAAACAAAAAACAAATAACAAAAAAACAATTTTTTTTTTTTTTTACTCGGAGGAGTTCGTCAATATTTAACAAAATAAATAACTAAAACAATATTTGTCTGTATACAAATTTTTGTTATATTACATCCAGGCCACTAAACTGTGATTTTACTAAACACTAAATGATAGCTCACTCAACATTGTTTAATGACCCATGTAGTCATCGATGTACCATTTTAACGATGCTTTTTAATCACATTTGGAAGCAACGTTTTTTTTTTTCTTTCTTGTTTCGCTTATTTACGATAACCCCCGCTATGAAAAATAGCTTTTTTCCTCTTTCAAGTAGTCATTTTTTAAATTTTATATTAGTGTTTCATTAGAAACACATTCTAATTAATCTTTGTAATTAAAAATAATTAAAAAAGAAAAAATATATTATTTAAAAAAAAAATATATTTAACTTTAAAAATGTTACTACGGATTCCACCATCTTGTGTATACATTAAAACTACGGAAGCCCAAAAGGCTCATTATATTTGACGTTAATGTTAACATCGAACAAAGCGTCGAAAATCAAATCGGTCATACGAGAATGTCCCATTTTTTTACGCAGTGTTTTGTATTATTATTATTATTGATAATTTTATTATTATTAATAATTTTATTATTATTATTGTTGTACTCTGCGATATCTTTCAAACTACACCGGTTAGATAGTAAGGAGCAGACGTGAAATGAGTGAAATTTTTTTTTTATCAGTCTGGCAGGTCAGGAGTATTTATGTTTGGGCTAGATTTGTAGGGAGGTCACTGGAATATATTCCATAGAAATACTTGGAAAACAGGTACGGAGATGTGACAATGCGACATGGACGGTAGGCAGGCACAGGGTCAGGGGCAGGGCCGTGCTTAGCGCCCCACCCCTCTCACCGCTGCAAAGTTTTTACCCCCCCCCCCCTGATGTCCTAGGAAGGAGCAAGTCTTATTGGTTCGCAGATCTCTTGTAATAAAAAAAAAATAAATAACAAAATATTTGGATTAAAATTATTAATTAAATTATTAGACTTGTATGTTGAAATATCAGTACGTCTCTTTCTCTCTCTCTCTCTCTCTCCCTCTCTCTCTCTCTCATATATATATATATATATATATATATATATATATATATATATATATATTTAGAATCTTCTATAATATAAAGCTGAATTTCTGTGTGTGTGTGTGTGTCTGGTCACGAATAGGCTCCTATATGGTTGACTATTTTAAAAAACTGATTACATATAATGATAGATGTATCGAGACACAGGAATGGGTATGTTTGATCCTGCAGAACGCGGTGGTTCATTAAAATTGTGGGGTCTGCATTCGCACCTGATCCACAAAGTATGGAAATAAAAAATTAAAAAAAAAACGTTTACAAAGGTTTTTGATATAGATGTACATAAGAATACTTAACTTCAATAGGGATGGTATAATAAAATTGTTGGGTCTGCGTTCGTGCTGGCCTCCATAGAATGGAAATAGGCACAAACTTTAATAAAGACTTTTCATATTTATCTGCGTAAGTATACTTTGATAATTATGTTTCAGTTTGAAGAAATATGATATAATAAAATTATGGGGTGTTCGTTCGTGCCTGACCTCCATAGAATGGAAATATGTCACAAAGTTTAACAAGGCTTTTTAATATAGATCCACAGAATATTCTGATAAGTGTTTCAGTGTGTACAGGTATGGTATAATAAATTATGGGGTTTACTATTTTATTTTTACTTTCATCATATTTTGCTTTGTTTTGGTACCCCCAAATTCGAAGCTATCTCTTTACAACCCTTCCTTTTAATAACCTATCATACTTTCATAAATGAGAGTCCATTTTCTGTAGGCTGTTTTTGAACCCAGTGAACGACGCGTACTTTTGCTAGTATATATATATATATATATATATATATTAGTGTGTGTGTATACATGCTAGCAAAAATACCCGTTCAAAGATACTTGAATGTACAGCAAAGTTCCGACCTTAACCTTTGACTTTCACCTTGAAAAATAGTGTGCACCATCCCTAGGTCGAAGAACATCATCATGTCAGGTTTGATCATAATCGGTCCAGTGATGTGGGTTGGAAGAGAGAGTGTGTGTGTGTATGTATGTATATATATATATATATATATATATATATATTATAGTTAATAAAACATGCTAAAAAAAACATTTTATAAAGAGTTAAAAACATATTTAATTTTTAAAAAGAAACACAAAATGAGTGGATAGTCCTTAATCCGCAGAGTTTCGAAGAAATACTTTCCTTCTCATCAGAGGGTAGAGATTAGCAAAATGCAGAATCGAATTTTGCTTGCAAATGTATTTGATGAAACTACAAGTAAGTCATAGATCTTACTTGGTAATAAATAGTGAAGCAGAGGGAATAGGGTGAAGAAAAAGGTGATTTCACTTGAATGGATAGTCTGGTGAAAGGTAAATTATCCAATGACGGTAAAATCCAAAAAAGGTGATTAAATTTCCATTTCCACAAATAAAATCCAAGGGAATCGCGTTATTGGAAGATGGTTCAAAGTAATCCAAAAGGCAGAAATCCGTGAAATAATTCACAAATGGGTGCAAGGAAAAAAGGGAATGAGTTCAAATAATATTATTAAAAAAAGAAAGATAAGATGTGTGTAGAAAAGAGAAATGGAGAGATGTTAAAAAACATGATTGTCAAGGCGGGGCTGATAAATATTAACTCTTCAATATTTATAATTTACTTTAGTTTTGCCATCTTGGATTATTTTGGTAAACTTAACTGTAATTCTTATTTCATTATATATATGGGTTTGTATTACTGTACACATAGATTCGAAAAAGTTGTCCAAAAACAAATATATAACAAATAAATGTTATCAAAGGCAAGATAAGTTACTTTTCTACCAAACTGGATATATTTTTTGTGTTTTTATTCAATGTAACATATTTATTCAGCTCGAAAAACGTACAGTGTTTACCGATGTATTTGAAAATTCAAGATGGCGTCCCACATCCTCTTTAACACCGTAAGTTTGGGAAAAGGTGTTACAATTAAAAAAAAACTATACAAAATACTATTAAAAACCCGCCGAATATATGTCAACCTATGTCACGGTAACATATATTGAGCGAGTTTTTAACAGTATTTTATCCGGTTTTTTGTTTATAACACCTTTTCCCAAACTTACCGTGTTAAAGAGAGAATCAGACGCCATCTTGAACGTTCCAATACATCGGTAAACACTGTATGGTTTTCGAGCTGAATAAACATGTTACATTGAATAAAAACACGAAAAATATATCCAGTTTGGTAGAAAAGTAACTTATCTTGCCTTTGATAACGTTTATTTGTTATATATTTGTTTTTTTGACAACTTTTTCGAATCTGTGTACAGTAATAGAAACCCATATATATATATATATATATATATATATATATATGTATATATACACACACACACTATCTATCTATCTATCTATCTATAATATTTATTGATTTTAAAATACCAGTAAAACTAAAATCTATAGATCACCCCACCCCCCACAAGTGTTATTTTTTTTTCCTTTTTGAAAAATATCTGTATGCTTAACATGTTTTTTAATGGTAATCGGGGGTGGAAGTTAATCTATTGAGAAATTCATAAAGAATCGGAATCTGGAAAAATATTGGAATCGTCCCATCAATAATAATTATATATATATATATATATTTAATTTCATTGAACAGTAGGATCATTCCTGTTTATTTCTCTTGTGATACGTTTTTTCCATTTCGTGGGCCAATGTTCGAACGTTCTGTTCGAGTGTAAAAAGAAATTTGCTATAGCTGCGAACATTTTCGACTTCCATAAGTCGTCTTCAGGCCAGTGATGAAATTTAAAAAAAAAAAAAATTGCGTTTAGGTAATTTATTGAAAAAAATCGATTAAAATCATTAAAAGCATTTAAGCGGGGGGGGGGGAATAAAATATATATATATATATATATATATATATATATATATATATATATTTGATAGCCTTCTGGGAAGGCGAAGAGATCGTAGTTCATTTTTAATTAAAAAAGAATGAACTTTAGAGAAATGGATTATAAATATCTGTTTAAGCATACAAGAATATAACATTCAAACTTTCAGGATGTCTTAAAACGGTTACCAAAATTTAGTGACTGGGTGGTTTATAAACAAGTGGTCGGTTAAAACCAAAAGTCCTCGTCAGGCGACATATATATATATTATGTGCATACAGGATGAATGAACCTCGATTTTCATTTCAATATCGTTTCTTTCCACGGTTTGATGAGGTGGGTCTCTCTGAATTGAGATTACACTGAAACATGTATGCACATATGTAACCAATAATATTTGTATAAAAAAAAACAAACAAAAAAAAAAAACAACACACACACGGAAATATTCTTTATTCACTTATATTTTCTTTTCATATAAACCTGTTCTTATTTAAGAAGCTCAATGTAATTACAGAGCATACAATGAATAAATGACAAAAGTCTATATTCCAAATGTCATGATGTTGACCATCTTACAATTTATTCCTTTAATTTAGTTGACATTTACAATTCTTGACAGTATCTGTTTCGTAGCACAAAATCAGTCAGTTAATTATTATATCAATCAGTGAATCTATTTTGCCCTTAACTCATCAGAAAAAATAGCAACAATCAATCCACCAAAAGGAAATAAAGTGTGATTTGATATGATTAAAAAGTCCGGAAATTGGAATAGGAGCTACATATATTCCAGCAGAAATGTATGTTTTGATGCTTGCAAAAATATATCCACATATTATGAGCAAAAAAAAAAAAAAAAAAAATATATATATATATGTATGTATATATATATATATATATATATAGCGAAACATTTAGACGTTTTAAAAGGATTGGAATCAGTAATTGTATCAGAATTGGGGAAAATATTGGAATCGTCACATCACTAACGTGGATATTAAAAAAAAATAGTTATAAAAATGATTATATTCATACAAGTTAAAAGAAAACAACTAAAAAGCCATATCTCATTTTATTTATTTAAATATAAATAGTTAGCCATATCTCAAATTTATTTCAACCCTAGAGGTAATAGAGCATCTTCAGATGAGCAGGCTGGCTGAAGGCCGTAGATTGAGTGAAGAATGAAAAACCTAACCGCTCTCAGTGGTAATTGAATATCTATGATTCGAAACTACCTTATTATTTGCTTACATTATGCCATTTTGAATATATATATATTAGCAGGCCGCTCAGCATTGCCCGTTCGTAAAATATGCTTAAATATGATATTTTGATTAATGCAAATTTCATATTTATTATTGTACTAGCGGGGGTGCCTGGCGTTGTCCGGGTGTTTGAAAAAAAAAAATGAAGTAGTAGTAGGCAGGCAGGCAGGCTCGAATCTGTGATGCAAAGGCAGAAAAGAAAGTGAAAGAAAATCTGAGATCTTACCGCTACGCTACGAGGCGAGAGGAAGTGAAAAGCATTAAAATTAAATGATTAAAAAGTTGACTTGCCGAAATGAGTTCATGCAGGCGCAGAAATGAACGTCTGGCTTGAGGCCAGTCAAGCTTCTCGCCGTATTTGTTTTCCCACGATTTTGGGGTCCCCCACCCCCCAAAAGGGGGAGTTCTCACATGAATAGCAGTTGTCTAATAAGGGTTTCCCAACATTGATCGAAGCTAATTGTTTTCAAGATATTGGCAGGAAAGCCAGGCGGCCTACTTCACTTCGATTAGTTTTGCTTTATTTATACGAAAAAGACTAACAAACATGCGAAAAGACGGAATAGAGGGAATTTTATAAAAGTTGATCAAAGTAAATGTAGAGACGACGTCTGTTCGCAAATTGTAGATATTATAATCTAGGGAGTATATAAAAAGTTCTAAAAAAGAGTAACCCTCTCAAGAACCCCCCCCCCACACACACAAAAAGCCTTTCGCGGACATACAAAAATGCGCTGGACACTTTTGCCTTATAAGTGAAAGTGTCTGTGTATGTAAATTTCCTTACACAATAACTCTGTCAATTTTCAGTCTACGGAACGAAATTTGATATACTGAGAATTGGGGAAATCTTTGTAATCCGTATTCGGCCAGAAATTTGGCTGTTAAGAGGTCAAAGTTTAACGACTTTTGAGAACTCTACCAAACTCCTCCGACGATTTTGGGTCTAAATGCTTGGGCATGGATCTAACAATAACTTGATTTGAGTCCAAAACAATAAATGTTAAGGGTCATAATAGGGGTCAAAGTTTAAAAAGATTGATCTTTTTTTTTTTTTTTTTTTTTTTTTTTTTGACTCACCATACACTTCCAAACACCCGAGCAACGCCGGGCTGAAATGCTAGTGTATATATATATATATATATATATATATATATATATATATATATATATATATATATATATATATATATATATATATATAATATTATTATTATATTATATTGGACCCAATATATAGTGATGATTTAAAAAGTTATTCAAACTTTTAGGATGTCGTAAAACGTTTACCAAAATCTAGCGACTGCGTAGTTTACGAACAAGAAATATCGACGTTGGCGCCAATCGACTTGAGATTTTGAAAAGAGATGTATAATAAGAGCTGATCATTATACAAACAACTTGCACTGATGGAGATATTATTTATTAATACTGTAGTAATTACTAAAGTACCTACTTGCCTATGTGTTAAGCTTTTGATTAAATGAGCGAAGTAACGTTTTTTTTTTTTTATTTTTTTTTAGTTTTTTTTTTCGGTAAAACTTTTCTCACACACAAACATATTCAAAAGCCCCGTCTGACGTTGATCAATTTAGATCGGTCATTAAATATATCACAAGTTAACCCCCCCTTTTTTTTTTTGAGCAACTAATTGATTTCAAAATGTTTTCACATCAATATGAGATTAATCTAAGTGTGTTTGGATTACTGTACATTCGAAAAAATTGTCAAAAAACAAATATATAACAAATAAATGTTATCAAAGGCAAGATAAGTTACTTTTCTACCTAACTGGATATGTTTTCAGCGTTTTTATTTAATGTAACATGTTTATTCAGATCGAAAAACATACTGTGTTTACCGATGTATTGGAAAATTCAGAATGGCGCCCGACTCTCTCTTTAAGACGGTAAGTTTGGTAAAAGGTGCTATAAATATAAAACTAGACAAAATACTGTTAGAAACTCGCTCAATATATATTACCGTGACATAGGTTGACATATATTCGGTGTTTTTTTAAATAGTATTTTGTCTAGTTTATTATTTATAACACCTTTTCCCGAACTTACCGTATTAAAGAGAGAGCCGGGCGCCATTTTGAATTTTCCAATACATCGTTTTCGAGCTGAATAAACATGTTACATTGAATAAAAACAGGAAAAATATATCCAGTTTGGTAGAAAAGTAACTTCTCTTGCTTTTGATAACATTTATTTGTTATATATTTGTTTTTTTGACAACTTTTTCGAATCTATGTGTACAAACCCATCTAAGTCACTGATGTCAGTTCTTTTGCTTTAATTTAGCATGTTTCTGAACTGGTAGCGAAAAAAAAAAAAGGTTCAAAAGATATGAAGGGTGCGTAGATATAATTACTTAAAATCAAATTACTTAAAAAGTGAATTTTTTCGTTTATTGTTCCTATTTACAATGCCTCCTCACGGGACAGAGTTAGACACCAGGGTCGTTTTTTAACGTGGAGAAAAGGAACAAAAATAAAAATTGTCTCAGTCGTGAAGGATTTCTCCTCCACTGACAGAGAACAAGAAATTGAAGTGCAGCATCTGAAGAACAGATACTACACTTTGAGATATTAAATTTTTTATTCACAGGAAAAAAAAAATACAATTGGGAAAATGAACAAAAAACTTAGGCATAAGGCCAACTCAAAAAGAAGTGGGGATGGTGAGGTTGGTTTGTAGCAGACACAAATAGACCCCTTTTCCTCTCGCGGATTCGCTTCCTCTGAGTGAGTGATGCGGCCTTAAACTGTCCAATCAGAGGACTTGCACATGAATACGAATTAACCCCTAGGGACCAGACAGCTTCCGGTCCCAGAAGAAAACTCTCGTTCTTACGCTACCAGTCCAGCCTTGGACGGTGCTAGACGTCTGTTCTCTTCGCTGCCCCTACTAAAGGTATTGACGACAGCCACTGGCTGTAACTACCTCGTAAGGCAGTGGAGGCCCGACTCTACTTTCTTCCTTCCTTTCTTTCTAAAGTACGTTTTGCGAATAAACCTTTCCCTTGTTAAGTTGAAGAAGTTGTTTGTCAATTGTTCAGAGAATTGTGTTATTTTATTTTATTTTATTAGGGAAATTCCCTTAAGGGTGATCCATCTCGTCTCTGTTGTAAATTTTAAATGATTTTTCTCTCGGCCAGCCTCTTTTATCATGGTTACCCCTTTAAATTTGTATTTATAAGTGTGTGATCGCAGGGGTGGGGGGTGCCTACTTAAGCCCAATTTTAAAACATTTTTATTCATATCAAAAAATACAAAAAAAGATAATCTTAATAAAATTTTATTTGCGATACACTTTGATCTTGTCCCGAAGGCAAAGTTTTTCGTTTATTGTTGAAACGGTTACATTTTTATTCTGGTAGATTCAACTTTTTTCAGAAACTGGAAAACAAAAACTAAATTTGTCGTCGACATAATCGTATGCGCATTTTGCTTCCCCCCCCCCCCCAATTCAATTCAATTTATTCAGCATAGGTTAAAACCTCACATGTTTCATCGCCGTTAAAAAAAAAAAAAAAGTTAAAGCGAACAAAGAGAGGGAGGGTGGATTGGGGGGGGGGGGTCCGCTGTGATGTTAGACGGCCGAAAATTCAGTTGACCAGCATCTGTGCAACTTCATCTTGAACTGATCCGTTGTTGGTGAATTTTTTTGATTATTGTTGAAACAGTTACATTTTTTTTTATTCGGGTAGAATCAAATTCTTTCAGAAACTAAAAAAACAAAATAAATTTGGCTTCAACATAATCGTAAGCTCATTTTTTTTCTTAACTCTATTTTACAGAAATGTAAAATACGTTTGAAGAAAGCAATGAGAGACTAAATACTGGAACTAGACATCCTTTTTTGCCAATAATGAAGCTTTTTATTATTTTATTTATTTATTGAACTGTTTATTTGAATTTTCAATGAAAATATTTCGTCATATATACATATGTAGCCACTGCATTGCTGTTTGAAACCCTTGTTTGCAATTTTACGTTCCGTTCCTGCAAGCCTACCTACCTACTAGCAGTATCAGAAATTTTGTGAAAACTATTGAATAATTCCACCCGCTATCTTTCGGAGCTTATAACTCCTCGAAAAATGTAATTCAAGCCCTAATTTTTTTTTCAATTAAAGGAGCAAGAACCAAGGTTTCATTAAAAAAATTTAAAAAAACAAAACAAACAAAAAACGAACAACTTGTTTTTTTTTTTTTTTTTTTTTTTTTAAAGGTTTTAAACTTCGGACTTTACAGGTAAATTTCTAAAAAAAACACTACTTTTTTTTTGTTTTAAATTTGAATATATTATTTATTGATCTTTTATCTTCAATTTGTGATATATAAAACTTTGGTACATAAATTAATTATTTACTTTTTAATAGACATTTGAAATTGGGGGAGGCGTGAATTTAAAAAAAAAAAAATTGTTTAAAATATTCGGTTTATTGGAAAGAGCATAAAATTTCACATTGACCCTGAAAATATCGTAAAAATATAATCAATAGAAAAATTTTAATAGATTTTTAAAGTTTAAAGTCTCCCTGCTTTCCTTGAATTTCTCCTGCTACTCAAAACTGATGCTCGATTCATGCAAAATTGTCCAAAAGTAGTCTGCCGCATTCCATACATTTCTGTGGTATTTTTTCAAATTTAAAACAGAATTTTGTTACATATCGTTCTTCTAAAATGTCCTCACGTCCAGATTGCATTTTTGAAATTCACCAGCTGTGACAATCAGGCTTTAGTAGAGTGTATTCCAATTCCTGCAGTAGATGTCCATTTGAACCTAAAATCATAAAAATTAGTCAATCATCTCATAAGATGTATAACAATAACAGGCTGAATTTTTAAGAGTCTACAACAATTTTAAATGTCTGTACAAAAAAGTCTGAACATTTATTGAAGGAACCTCATAACTATTTGACACCGAAAAATAACGAAACTATTTGTAGTCCTTGGCTTATTAACTCGAAGTCAACTGACTGAGTTTTCTGTTTTGTTTGCCGTCTGTTCAGTAATGAAAGCAAGTCGTTGAGGGGGGGGGGGCCGTCTTTGTTCCTAGAATTTGGTAACCAGTAGAGCCGTCTGTCGAAAACTGAAGACACATGAATAATTAACTCATTATCTTTTTCTTTTTTTTATTTTCTCGTCAGTTTTTTCAAGCTGAGGATGGAGCATCCTAGCGCATGCTAAATATTCACTGGCTAACTCAGGTATTCCAACCGAGAGGTCTTTTTAAGATTCTGACCGTCCCTTTTAAGTGCAATTGTTTGAATCTCTCTTGCACTTGGTTCACCGGGTATATCTGCCAGATAGTTTTTGATATTCTTTTTCATGAGTCGAGTTGCTCCTCTAATAACTGAAATGGTAGATATCTTAAGTTTCTTTTCATGTCATGTGTAAAACCTTCGTATTTCGTTCATTCAGTGTTGAGACATGTTGAACAAAGATGGCGGCAGTAAATCAAATCGTCGAAGAATCAATGTAGTCCCGAGCTTGAGTGTTAAGTAATTCCTCGTAACAAAGATGGCGGCGAAGAATCCGTGCAGTTCCGATATTGAGTCGTTTAGAGACAGAGGTCAACAGCGAACTGCGCTTAATCCAAAATTCAACATTTTTTATAGTAACACTTAAGCTTCTGATTGGTTGGTTGTTATAACTGTGGTTATAAAAGTGGTCGTCGAAATCATTGGTGCCATATCCCTGTTATGGTCTTACTATGATGGGATGTGTCTCTTAGCGGCTTCGGCTGCAGGGAGACAGGGTAGTAGTACGCGTCAAGGATTCGTTCTTGACACTCAGCCCGACAGGTAAAGGGCCGGGAACTGGTCCAGCACCTGTCGGATTGAGATACACCGCCTGGGTAATACCCAGGAGGTCCATCCTCCCAGGCCTTGCCACCAGGCTTTCCGGTGGGACAAGTTTATTGCTTGTCGCTTGAGGCGCCCTGACCGGGGAATGTCGATCGGGGGGGGGGGGTTACTCGGGCAATTTTTGCAGTTGCAGGAGTACCCCCTCCTTTAGGGGAGCCTGCTTGGATCCCCACTTTCCGGCCTTGTGCGAAATATTGCTGTGGTGTTACTAGTCTCTCACTCCTAGACAAGGTTCAAAAGAGAGTCGCCAACCTAATAGCTTCTGAACTATCATCTAAGCTTCAGCCTCTGTCGCATCGACGAAATGTAGCAACCTTCTGCTGTTCTACAAGTACTTTAACGGTGAATGCTCCGAAGAATTGCAAGCACTTGTACCCCCTCGACATAAATACCCTGGACAAACCTGACAAACAGCAAAATCCCACCCATACACAGTTGAAATCCTTAGCTGTAAGAAAGCCTTCTACTCCAGTAGTTTCTTCCCCAGAACCGCTAAACTTTGGAATAAATATTGTTGTCGTGGGCAGCAATTAAATATCTACCCCTGTTATGGTCAAAAACATTTTAACATTTTTCTCATTTCCTTCTCAGTTCCGTTTAACTCGGCATCATTAGGGACGCTGACTTCTACTAAGGTTGCTTCTTTCTCCTTCTTGTCCCATATCACTGTGTCAGGTTTTATGGCTCCGTTTTCTAGGTACTTAGCTGTGGGAATTGCATAGTTATCATAGGAAGTGCATGATGGTGTGGCATGATAAACGGTCGGGCAACCTTGTTGACTTGCACTCAAATAAACTGATTCAAGAAAAAATCTTCCTAAGATTCCAGTTTCTTTTCGTGTCGTACATAAGACCTTGGTATTTCGTTATCTTTTCGCTTTCATTTCTGTTTAAGCCGGCATCATTGGGGACAAAGGAGAGTATGAAGGTGTGATATGATAAACAGTCCAGTAACCCTGTTGACCTCGGGAGAGACTGTCCAGCAGGAGCTTAGGTTCATTTACAAACTGGAATGGAACAGGCGATCTATCAACTAGACGGGGTTGGGAGGGTTCTACAAACCACTGTTATATTTTTCTGCCCCCCCCTCTCCGCCATTGATACGAATGAATTATTGTATTGACAAACTCGACAAGCAGCAAAATCCCACCTCTTCACAGTTGAGATCCCTAGATGTAAATGAGCCTTCTACTCCAGTAGTTTCTTCCCCAGAACCGCTAGACTTTGGAATTCTCTTCCGGGTTCCTGCTTCCCCAACTGTACTGACATGCAGAAGTTCAAGTGTAACGTGAACCGACATTTTGCTGCCCAACACCCCACATAGTACCCCTGTAGATTATGTCCTTGATAGTAGCCCCCTACATCAAAGTGGCAATGAGCCTTGTTTGTGGTGAAAATGTAATAATAAAAAAAAATTACCCTTATTGTTAACTTTTTTGTTTTTACACGTTAATAAAAATGTTTTAAACAATTGGGTACTAAGGACTTCCCCCAGTACGAAAGGGTGAATGCGGTATTATGGTGGAAGAAGATACTAGCTAAGAGAAACTTTTGTTTAGTTCTGGAGTGAAAAGGATGACCAACGACCCCTCTTTTCCCCACTTTAGAGTTTGCCTTGTGCCTAAGTTTTTTATTCTTGTAAATTTTTGCCTAAATAAAGGATCAAATATCTCAAAGTGTAGTATCTGTTCTCCAGATGCTGTACTTCAGTTTCTTGCTCTCTCTCTCAGTGGAGGAGAAATCCTTCACGACTGAGACAATTTTAATTATTTTTGTTTCTTTTCTCCACGTTAAAAAGCGACCCTGGTGTCTAACTCTGTCCCGTGGGGAGGCATTGTAAATGGGAACCCTGTTGAATATACAATCAGATAAAATGATTAACAAAGAGCAGGCAGTCTTATTTCATTTCATTTATATAATTCAGTTTTTAGCTGAGAGAAATTTGTCCTTTCGTGGCACAAATGAAAATTTTCTCGGAGAAGTGGAGCTAATAGCAAAATTTGATCCAGCATTGTCTGAGCACGTCGGACAAATTAAGAGCCATAAACTGAGTGATCATTATGCCAGCAACCGCATTCAGAACAAACTTATCGACCATCTTGCTAAGTCGATACGGAATAAAATCATTATCAAAGTTCTTGCATCAAAATATTATAAGACTAGAAGGGAGACCTGACGTTGCCCAGGATTGAATGATGATCAACGAATATTTCACCCTCCTATATTTTTATTGTCATCGAAATCCATGAAATCGCTCGGGAGGAAGCTTCACATACCTCCATGCAGTAACTTAGTCCAAAATATGTTATTCTACATTGCACTCTAGAGAATATACTGTTTCTTTTTATAAAATTATTTTATATAAACTTCTTTCCAGTTAACGAAAAAAAAAAAACATTAAGAAATTTATGTGCAGGTTTTGAACCTACAGACCATGTCATGGAAAAAAAAATCAAAACAAAACAAAAAACACGTAAATTTTCCAGTCTTATAAAATTCTTTGTAGTTAATGAAAAAAAAGAATTACGTGCAGAGTTTGAACCTACCGACTGTCATGTAAAAAAAACAAAACAAACAAACAAACAAAAAAAAAACGCTATCAACTTACCCACAGTAGAATTTTCACAGCCCGTTGTTCTATCATTATTGCTGAGCAATGACATGGAGAAAAACGGCTTTACTGACGATAGATAAATTAAAATAACGGTTTCGATTATCGGTAATTATCGGACGTATTCTGAGACAAAACTTAACTAAGATTACTCCCAGACTTATAAAATTATGTAAATTTGAAAGAAAATCTGTTCTGCTGTTTCAGAGTCTATAATGAACGAACTCGCACACACACACACACACGCACAATGTTGCATTTATATAATTGTAGAGATAATACTAGATTGCACACCTGATATCAGTTGCAGCAACTGAGTGTTGAATTTATGAAAGGATGTAGAGCAGAAATTTTTGAACACTTCGCTTAGTTTCTTGGTGTGTGTGTGACACAATCGAAAATTTTCTTGTTTTGGGTTTTGTTCACACTGGCATCAATAATTGCATTGATTGCAAAAAAAAAAAAAAAAATTAGCTTCATGCATTTTTTTTTTATAAGTTATTAGCAGTTTGGCCTGTCTTTGTTCGAGCCTTATGTACTGTTCATAACTTTATGTGCATATATGTATATATATATATATATATATATATATATATATATATATATATATAAAAGTGAACGTGTCTGTCTGTGTACATTTCCCTACGCAATAACTCTGTCAATTTTTAGTCTATAGACTCGAAATTTGAAATACCGGGTACTGAGATTTGGGAAAATCGATGTGACGGGTGTCAGCCAGAAATTTGGCTGTTAAGGGGTCAAATTTCAACGATTTGACCTTTAAGAACTCTACCAAACTCCTCCGACAATTTTGGGTCTAGACACTTGAAATTTTAGATATAGGTTCCTTGAACCTGGATCTAACTTAATAAAGTGATTTGAGCCCGAAACAATAAATTTTAAGGGGTCATAATAGGGGTCAAAGTTTTAAAAAATTAACCATTTTTTTTTGTTTTTTTGCTTTTTTTGCACAGCATACACCTCCAAACACCCGAGCAACGCCGGGCACCCCTGCTAGTATATATATATATATGGTAAAACTGGTAATTAGTAAAAACCTGAAGAGAGTGCTCAATACTATTGCAGAGCAAATATGTGTTTTATTTTTTTATTACCGTTTTATCTGTTTGGTTACATATGTTTTGGATGTTGGACCGTGTTTACGATCAAACAGCCTCGTCAGACCTTACAGAAATTGTTGGTTAGTATTAGGAAGAATTGTTTTTAGGAGGAATACGGAAAAAAAAGAGGGTTTTTTGGGGTAGGAGATAATAGAGGGGAAAGGCGGGTAATGACAATATTTCAGTTTTGAAGTTTAAAGTATATTAGGTTGTATTGTGTGTGTGGGGTTAGCAGATTCAGGTAGGCATGGGTGGAGATATGTGGATATAGGGAGGGGGAGAGAGGATGATAAAGAGAAAAGAAAAGAGAGGGGGTAATGAGAGGAGGGGGTAAGAGTTTCAATTTTTGGGTTTTAAAATTTGGACTACTTGTTTTTCCTGTTTGATAAGGTATATTAATTAGGTGAGAGAGAGAGAGATAGATGGGAGGAAAGGGACGGAAGGGGGTTAGTACGGCTGTCATTTTTGGCAGTTACAGAGTTACGTGGTCGTTGTTCATTTCATAGTGGGTTGTTTTTAAACAGTTAAGAGTTAATACAGACATTGACGCACGCATAAGAGCGCATAATACATATACATACATATTACAGACCAGTGTGTGGGTGTGTGTGTGTGTATATATATATATATATATATTAAAAAGTTTAACTCGTGTCTAGGTAACCTACATCTAAAATTTCAAGTGTTTAGACCCAAAATTGGCTGAGTAATTTGGTAGAGACTGCAGAGGTCAAATCTTTTTTAACTTTGACCCCAATTTTGACCCTTTAACATTTATTGTTTTTGGCTTAAATTTAATTAAAAAAGTTTGATCCATGTCCAAGTAACCTACATCTAAAATTGCAAGTGTTAACCGAAAATTGGTGGAGGAGTTTGGTAGAGTTTTCAAAGGTCAAATCGTTGAACTTTGACCCCTTGACAGCCAAATTTCTGACCGAAAACCGATAAAAAAGATTTTTCCAAATCTCAATACCCCTTATGTCAAATCTTGAATCAGTAGACTGAAAATTGACAGAGTAGTTTAGTCGGGAAATGTACACAGACAGACGGACAATTTCACTTTTATAGACATATAGATATATATATATATATATATATAAAGTTTGTATTTATCGTATCTTAGTGTGGATGTTAGTGTCTTGTAGCACTTGACTTTCTTTTACATTGTGGCATTTTAAAATGGTCAATGTGCTCCGTTACGCCAACTGAAGACGCCTCAACATTTTTCGATAAATCGATGACTTGAATAGGTTTTCGAGTATCCTGAAAAGGAGTATCGCAAGGAAAATTAGCGCAGCATACCTGAACACCTATAAAAGTCGTCATTTAAAACTTTTTTTTAGAAAATCTATGGTTCCCCCTCACCAAACATTCACGAGAAACACTCGTTTGGCTGAAAACACTATCACTAATTTCCCTCACTCTTTATCTGTGCCTAAACCTTAACGTAGATTTCATGAACAAAGCTTCTTTGTTAGAACTGCACATTTGTGGAACTCTCATCCGTTCACCTTTCCAGCTGACTACAACATGGCCGTCTTCAAGTCCAATGTAAACAAGTTCTTGATGAGCCGTTCCCCTTAGGTAATCCATTTTACCAAATTTGCACTTCTAACGATTACTATGATATTGTCCTTTTTATTACTGTAAACTCTTTAACCCTTATCCTCGAGTGGCCTCTGGGCCTTGATAAGTGGTGATTCCCTTGTAAAAAAAAAAAAAAAAATGTTGGGGCGTATTCAGTTGCTGTAACGGAACACATTGACCATGACTTGGTCACTTTTAGCAATATTCCGTTACTAATTTAAAAAAAAATAAATTAATTTTCTCTTCTATACCAACACTTTCTGACATTCCATTTTTCAAATAAACTCCGAAAGTCTCATTTTTGAGAGTATATCAAACGCTATCAATAATTTCCCCCACTCTATCCCTCTGCCTGTTCTACAAGTACTTTAAGAGTGAATGCTCTGACGAACTGCTAGCACTTGTATCCCCCTCGACGTAAATACTCCCGACAAACTCGACAAGCGGCTAAATCACACCCCTTCACAGTAGAGATCCCTAAATTTAAGAGAGTCTTCTACTCCAGTAGTTCCTTCCCCAGAACAACTAGACTTTGGAATTCCCTTCCGGGTCCCTGCTTCCCCAATTGTATTGACATGCAGAAGTTCAAGTGTAACGTGAACCGATATCTTGCTGCCCAACTACCTACACAGTACCCCTGATGCTTATGTCCCTGATAGTAGCCCCTACAACAAAGTGGCAATGTGCCTTGTTTGGGGTAAAAATGTAATTTAAAAAAAAAACAAATGTTCTCTAGCGAAATACTTTTGAAATTTGGATTAAAAAATTTTTTTTTTTAATTTCTTTAAAACACTTTGAAGATTGGAAGCCGAAACGCACTGAAACAGCTATAAAAAATATCTAGAAAATATCAAAGTTGCTAAAACGTTCGTCATGTATAGCTTCAAAACACCTACGATTTCTTCCGTTTTTTTTTTTTTTAATTTTTATTTTTCGTGATCATGAAATATCTGCGTTCCGAGCATATATTATTTTGTTTAAAGTACCATTTATTGTGGGTTCAGTATGTTAGGGGTGGGGCGTTAGTTGTAATTTGTTGGTATAGGGGTTGTAAGGCGAATTCTGCGAGAAGGGGCGATGTTGCTAAGCACGGCACTGGCCACTGCACAGTACATCTAGAGTGAAGGCTGAAGGACTTCGGTCAAGCAATGATCAAAATACACAGAAAACAGTAAATTCTGACCGTTTTGTGCTTCCGTAGTTTAAACAACATGGCCACACATAAGTAAAATTTAATTAAAAACTGTTTATTTATTAAAAATGTACGGGGAGGATTCGGTTATGAGTATTTAGGTTTTATTGAAGCGGTTGGCGCCAGAAATGGTCGCCAGATGTTATCGATTCGTTTTGTTTGACTTTGTAAGCGGTGACAGGGCAAAATGCACCGTGTAAATTTAACTGATATTTTTACGGATTATTTAGCAATTTTTTGTGCTTATTTCAATTTAAACTTCTTTTTAAAAATTATATATATATATATATATATAAATGTTTGATGTACGTACTCGTCACGGAATGAATGTTATATTCCAAAAATCATGTAAATTGATCAAATGTTTTATTTTATTTTATTTTTTTTTTACTAAGAAAATCAAATTTTATGACTACGAGAGATATAATGATTTTTGGTCAACCGTGTTTTTGATCCAGCGTAAATAAAGGGGAGACAACTCAATTCGAACTATCGAGATGCAGTTCAGTTTTATAATAAATATATTTAGTATTAGAATCGCTCAAAATGGTAAGTTTTTATTTTCTTAGTTAAAAAAAAATCTACTTGATTATTTTACGAGATTTTTCGAATGTGACAAGTACGTACAATATACAGATTTTTCTGTATTTTTTTGTTTTTTTAATTGGTAGAATTCTAAATAAGCACTTTTTTGTTTGTTTAAAGAAGAATTTTGTTGTTGTTGCTGAAGTCAATTTTATTTTCAAAAGTCCATGAGAAAATATTTAGAGGCGCTTGTGTAAGTTGGTGATCTTTTAAACCGACGCATTTCAGGTGTAAACATTCTTACGTACTTGCTTGTTATGTCGAAATGAGTTATAAATTCCAAAAGTTACAAAAAAATGATCCAGTAAATGTGCTAGATTTATTTTTAATAAAAAAAAAAATCATCCACAATTATATTATGAGATTTCGTTTTTAAAATGGTGGACCCTTAATTCAAAATCAAGGGAGATAAGTCAGTTTGTCATACTGAATTGGTCGCACAACTCTTTCATATTAAAACGTACGATAAAACTGGATAATTTAATAAAAAAAAAAAAAAAATCACCCACAATTATATTGTGAGATTTCGGGTTTTAAAATGGTGGACCCTTAATTTAAAATCAAGGGAGATAAGTCAGTTTGTCATACTGAATTGGTCGCACAACTCTTCCATATTAAAACGTACGATAAAACTGGATAATTTAATAAATTCTCCATTTAACGCCAAGTACAATTTAACCGACCTTCTCACTTGTGTTGGGATTTTCCCAACTATAGATGGTTTTTGTGCTGCAGTTGCTGTCGAAAACCCTCAAACGTGTCTGGTGTTGAATGACTGAGAGAGAAGACAGATACATGTCGTCCTCGAGGCCTCGAAAGCAAAAGAGGTAGAGAATTCGGGGGGGGGGGAATCTCGTGATATTTGTGAAGATCTAAAAGGGAAGCCTATGATTGGTTGTTTTTTCATCCAATCATAGGTCACCCCGTTAGGGACTCCTTAATAACTCCAATACTTGTTTTCTTTATAACTGAACAATTTAATTTTTAGGATAAGGATGCAGGGGAAATACATTTCTTGCTTGAACAGCTGGGTGTGGATAAGTATTCTCAGCTCAGAACCTCCATACTCATTCTCTCATTCAATGCCTCCGTTCAATCCCGAAAGACAAAGGATACCCCCTGAAGGGGCAGCTGCGCATGTAATTGCGAGGCAAGGGTTGCACAATCCCTAACCACACTTCTCCTAAAATGGCACTGTTTGAGTCAAGTGGCACAATCACGCTGACACACTGGTTCTCGCCAGAAGCAACGTTGAGCCTGGCCAGTATTAGATGGGTGACCATTTGGGAAGGTGAGGCGAGGGTACCGCAAGATAAAATACCAGGTTAAGAAACTGGCGCGGTCTATCCTTCTCACGAGGGGAGATGGAACTCTCATAAACCATAGTAGGCACCCTGTCTAGTGATGACGTCACGATAAAAATATCCTTAATAGCCCTGGTGAAGCATCAAATATTCAGCTAGCAAGAACATTTGAATTACACTACAAACTCGTGCAATGTGTTCAATCGTTGCAACCTCTTTCTCACAGAAGAAACGTTGCAAGCCTGTCTCTGCTCTATCATTATCTTATGGCAAGTGCTTGTCTGAGCTCCAATCTATGGCTCCTCTTGCCAAACTTTCACTAAAAACACTCGTCTAGCTGAAACCACTATCAATAATTTCCTCCACTCTTTATCTGTGCCTAAACCTAAGCATGGATTCCATGAACAAAGCTTCTATCTTAGAACTGCATGCCTGTGGAACTCTGTTCCATTTGCCTACTTTCCAGCTGACTACAATATGGTCGTCTTCAAGTCCAATGTAAACAAGTTCTTGATGAGCCGTCCCCTTAAGAAATCCAATTTTCCAAATTTACACTACTAACGGTATTGTCCTATTGACTAACGTATACTCATTAACCCTTATCCTCTAGTGGTCTTCTGGCCTTGATAAGTGGTGATTCCTTTATACGAAAAAAAAAAAAGGCCCGGATTGCGCATGTAATGCTTGCAAAAAACAAACATTCCAGCTGACTACAATTTGGTCGTCTTCAAGTCCAAAGTAAACAAGTTTTTGATGAGCCGTTCCCCTTAAGTAATCCAATGTACCAAATTTCCACTACTAACGATTACTACGATATTGTCCTATTGACTGCCATACACTCGTTAACCCTTATCCTTGATTTGCCTCTGGGCCTTTATAAGTGGTGACTCCTTTGTAAAAAAAAAAAAAAAAAAAAAAAAAAAAAAATAGGAATAGTAAAGAAGGTTAGAAACAAACAATAATTTAAAAATAGGTTTGACCTCTACAGTTTGACGTAGCATTATGTATCGAACACTTTAAAGTGATGTGGACTTTAGGAGAGAGAGAGATTAAAAAACATGTATCATTTTTCATCAAAATTAAAGCAAGAGCATTGTTGTCATATTTGGGCCGGTGCATCTGCTACTAGCCTCTCGCTGCTAGACAAGGTTCAAAAGAGTCGCCAACCTGATAGGTCCTGAACTGTCATCTAAGCTTCATCCCTCTGCCTGTTCTACAAGTACTTTAACGGTGAATGCTCCGATGAACTGCAAGCAGTCGTACCCCCTCGACGTAAATACCCCCGACAAACCCGACAAGCAGCTAAATCCCACTCTTTCACAGTAGACATCCCTAGATCTTGAAACTTGAACTTCTGCATGTCAGTACAGTTGGAGAAGCAGGAACCTGAAAGGGAATTCCAAAGACTAGCGGTTCTGGGGAAGAAACTACTGGAGTAGAAGGCTCTCTTACATCTAGGGATCTCAACTGTGGAAGGGAAGGGATTTTGCTACTTGTCAGGTTTGTCAGGAGTATTTACGTTGAGGGGGCACAAGTGCTTGCAGTTTGTCTGAGCATTCACCGTTAAAGTACTTGTAGAACAGGCAGAGGGATGTTACATTTCGTCGATGGGACAGAGGCTGAAGCTTAGATGACAGTTCAGAACCTATTAGGTTGGCGACTCTCTTTTGAACCCTATCTAAGAGTGAGAGACTAGTAGCAGATGCACCAGCCCAAATATGACAACAATACTCCATGCATGGGCCAATGGTGGCCTTATAGAGGTACAGGATACTTTCAGGCGTTAGTAGCTTTCTAGCATGGTAGAGAGAGCCTACCTTCCTTGCAGCGGTCCTGGCAATGCTCTCAATGTAATTGTTCCAACTCGTGTTTCCTAAGATGAACACATGCATATACACACAGCATAAAGATGACTGTTACACGTATGCATTGCTGTTTTCGTGACTAGGATATGACCCTTTGGAATTCCCTAATAGGTCTTCACCTGTTACGTTTTGTTACCGTTTGACAGAGATATGACCTGGTTCTTTACTCTGTTACACAACAAACGATTAAAAAAAAACTAGATTAAACGCACACAGGTATAAACGCACGTCATATAGATGACTGTGACGCATATATAAAAACGTATATACACTCTGTATATACACATTCATTAGAAGAACATTTTATACGACTAGGCGATACATGAATTTAGACAAACATATACACAAGACACACGTTTACATAATATATACCCCCCCCCCAATAATGTTAAACAATAAGAAATTAATTGAACTTATATTTTATAAGGAAGACATTTTCGGGTCTCTCCACGACATGAACGAAGTTCTTTCACCAATAAAACCTTTAAAACTGCCAAAATGTCTTCAGGTGTCTCCATGCGTGATTTTTATTTGCCTTTAGTTAAGAGAAGATCAAAGTCCAAAACACATTCATTTGAAGAACATTTTATACTACTAGACAGTACACAAATTTAGACACGCGTATATACACTCTGTATACACACATTCATAAGACCATTTTATACGACTAGGCGATACATGATTTTAGACACATATATACAGAGAAAGAGAGAACAGATGCAGTCTGAGCCAGAAGAGGGAGAAAGACGGTCCACGGACAGTGATGACTCCCAGTAGAAGTGATCACAATGCGTTAGTCTAGGCCTAGCATTGCAGCTTCTAGTAGGGAAACATGAGTAAATAAAGTTGCTGAAAAGACAACTCGAGCTTTGTTGATTCAGTGGAATGAATTTTCTTTGCACTTTTTCCGAGAATCCATTAAACAAGATCAAAGACGGATCAGGTATGTTTCTCCGATTGGCCCGCTGTAAAACTGTAGAGAGCTGTTCCTGTTAATATATCAACACTGCCGTAAGGGTTATACATGGATCAATTCGACGAACAATAGAAAAACTATGTTAAGATTTCAAACAAAATAAATGTCTGTTTATTTTGTAATAATTCGTTGTTTTGGCTTCAAATGGATATAATACTTACTTTATTTTATTCAAACTCAACCAGCGCTTCTAAGGAACAAAAATCTTAATGTGAATCCCGCGTGACCAAACGCACCGTTCCGAGATTAAAAAAAAAAACTACCATAAAAACAACAAACAGACTTCTACTTGCTGATTCTCTGCTCCAACAACATGGCAAAAAAAAAAGACATACTGAATAATAATAATAATAATAATAATAATAATAATAATAATAATAATAAAAAAATACAAAAAAAAATTTACGAGTCCATAGGGAACGAATTCACACATCAGGACTCTATCTTACCTTTGGCAACTAAATATTTTCGCTTACTAGCCAAATAGAAAAGTTAATAGCCGAACCAACATGACTTTTAGAATATGACATGTTCGTTCTGTGACGAGTACGTACATCATAAAGATTTTTCTGTGTTTTTTTTAACAAGTGTAATTCTAAATATACAACAAATTTTATGTCGATACAAGTATTAATATAAAATTGGTATAAACATTCTGATTTCTTCAGATATTTTTTAAACAGTCTTTATTAAAAAAGAGTATATTGTTCTCGTTAAGATTTTGTTCCTTAGAAGCGCTGGTTGAATTTGAAATAAATAAGATACGTATTATATACGTTTGAAGCCAAAACAACGCATTGTTACAAAATAAACATATTTATTTTGTTTGAAATTTATGTTAAAGTTCATAAATATATTTCGAAGGAAACCTTCATCTTCAGTACGTCTTTTTATATAATACGTATTTAATTCAAATTCAACCAGCGCTTCTAAGGAAGAAAGTCTTAACGTGAATCTCGCGTGACTAAACGCACCGTCCCGAGACTTAAAAAACTACCGTAGAAACAACAAACGGCTAATTCTCTGCTCCAACAACAACATGGAGAAAAAAAAGAAAGGAAGAAAAACATACTGAAGATGAAGTATATCTCCGAAATATATTTATGCATTTCAATATAAATTTCAAGCAAAATAAATGTCTGTTTATTTTGTAATAATGCGTTCTCTGGTTTCAAACGTATATAATACGTATTTTATTTTAATAGAAAAATTAGATTAAACGAACACACGTATATATATATATATATATACACACGTCATAGAGATGACTGTGACACATATGTACAAACGTATATACACTCTGTATACACACATTCACTAGAAGAACATTTTATGCCGCTAGATGATATGCGAATTTAGATGTGTATATATAATATGTATATATGACAAACCTATTCATAATATATACACTTTTTCATGTTATACAGAATCCCCCGACAATACAACACCAATATTGATCCTGGCAACAAACTGCATTTAGGATTGGATAGGTCATTGGTTGGAGGGGGTAAAATTTGAAAATATGCAGGGTTTACGAGTGGTGCTTAAGACCTTAACAGTTGATTAATAAAAGAGAAATCTTCTTCATAAGATTAAGCATCTTAATCTTATGACTGCACCCCCTCCCTCTGACCACTGACCTTAATCCTAACTCCCTAATATCATTAAGATGCTTATTTATTAATATGGCCGTTTTCTTTTATTTATATATATATATAAAAAAAAAAAATAGTGACAGGTGTGTTAATTAATAGTTGTTGCTTCAAATTGTGGAAAATTGAAAATATCCACTGGGAAGTATATATTATGTATGTATTAAAACATCCACTGGGAAGTGTATATTACTAGCTGTGGTGCCCGGCGTTGCCTGGGTGTTTGGAGATGTGTGTTGATAAAAAAAAAAAAAGTGGTAGTAGGCAGGCAGGCTCGAACCCGTTCCGTGAAGGAGAAAAAGAACATGAAAAATAAAACGTGATATCTTGGCCAATGCGTCCATCACCAAACCGGAAGTGCCCCCCCCCCTCCTTGTAGAAAAGTGTCCAGTTGAGGGTTTAGGAATTTTAGCCAATTTTTTGATATTTGTCGTCCGAAGGGTCGAGTTTTCATACGATACCGATCTTGTGAAAATCCGTCGCCTCTGTCAAAAGTTTTAGGCAGACATAATGATGACAGCACATTCAATTTTGAACATTGCCATTACTTGATATAGCACAAAAAAACAAGAAAAAAGATAAACGGAAACACGAAAACAAATCAGTGATGGGCCGCACGAAGGTGGCTTTTTTCTGGCATTTTTTGGCACACATTGTGCAGGCATGTGCGCCACTAGCAGCACGTTCTTGATGGTCACTTCTATGTATATCAAAAGTTTGAGGCATACATACATACATACATACATTAAACAGACAGCTGAGATTTACGTAAGGCAAACCAACAATGAAAACAGAAAAACCAACACGTGAAAAATGGCTTAAATAAGCCTGTTTCGATATTAAAATTTAAAAAATCGGTGGGTACCCGGGTGTTTTTGGGTGTCGCTGAGAATAAGCGAAATAAAAAAAAAAAAAAAAAAAAAAGGCAGAAAAATGAACGTTACGTGAAAAATGGCATAAATAACACTGGTTCAATATTTACATTTAAAAAATCAAAAAAAAAACAAAACATCTCACACCACGATTCGAACCCAAAACGTTTCAATTTTGAACCAAGGCCTTAACCAACTGAACTAACGCGACGTACATGAAATTTGTTCGTTTTTTTAACTATTTAAAGTACATCAGGTCACGACGTCATCTGACGCATGCATAGAATCGGTCATTGTCACAAGAGGACCGTTTTTGTTGACCCCCCCCCCCTGTCGAAAATTGTCGATTTCGTGGTGAAAGAGTTAACGTTTTTGGCCAATTTTTCGATATTGTTCGAGCAGAGGATGGAGCTTCGATGTGATACCAATTTTGTGAATTTTTGTCGCGTCTGTCGAAAGTTTTTAGCAGACATCCAAACATACACAAATACATACATACATACATTTTTGCTTTTATATATATAGACTAGCGGGGGGGCACCCGGCGATGCCCGGGTGTCTTGAAGTAAATCAAAACTCCGGGGGGGGGGGTTAAATAATAATAAAAAAATGTTTTGGTAGGTGAGTATGAGAATCGAACCCATACCCTTGAGTTGGAAATTAATGTGTGAAAAAAAAAAAAACGTGCGATGTTACCATTGGGCCACCGCGACATACAGCGTAGACGTGTTTGAATTTATTTATCTAACTATAACTATAAAAAAGGCGTGCGTAATAAAAGTTAACTTTGCTGCTTCCATTTGACCTAATTAAGGAGGTCAAATAGAAGTCACGCAGCGTCAGCGTCTGAGTTTGTTTATCGAAATTTGACTGTCTGATATACAAGATTGATCAAAGCTGATTGCTTCTGGGCGTTTTTCCCGGCGCATTGCCGCGAACACGTCTGTTTGAGTTTAGTTTCACTTTATTTATACTAAAAAGCCCAATCAACACGCGAGAAGCCAAAATAGCAATAATTTTGTAAAAATCGACGTAAATAAATCTATACGCTACGCGCTTTCCTAATTCCTAGATATTATTATATAGGACCTATATACACAGTTTTAAGCGATAGTAACGACCCCAAGAGCGTGTGCGAGAAAAGCCTTTTGAAGACATACACGAAATGGTCACACACATTTTGCCTTTTATATATATAGATGTATGTATGTGGATAGATTACATGAGAGTGTATGTACATATGCTCATCTATGACCGTCTAGCATTGTGATCGTCTAATCTTATTTTTATTTATGTTCACTGAATTGATGTGTGCATAACCTTACGACAGTGTTGATATATTAACAAATACAGTTTAACAACATGTAACATTTACAAGAGAAACGGACAAATAACAGTTCTCTGGAGTTTTACATTGAGCCAATTGGAAAGCATACCTGGTGCGTTTTTGGTCTTGTTTGACGGATCCTTCAAAAAGCTGCAAATAAAAATTCGTACAACTTAGTTTTGGTGGTATTTACAGCGGCTTTATTCTCGATGTTTGCCCCATTGGAAAGAAAAAAAAAAACTGTTACTTAGCTCAAATCCCAAGAGCGATAGAAGCCTTCTATCATGTCTGGAAGTGACACAAGGTTCAACGAGCAAGATCAGATATGTGCCGCTGTACAACTCCTGCTCTCTACCGATTCAATTTATGACAACAGGACCATTGTCAGCATCCTGAAAATGTAAATCTGGACGGTTCAGCGCTTGAGAGCACAGTTCAATACATTGGACGACCCTTTCTGGCCATAGTTGTGGTCTTTGGTGCAGTTTCAAGAGGGCCACATCATGCCACCTCACATCTCCGAGGTCGGCTTGAAAGTCAACACCAAAGTGTACCTTGTGGTGATCTCTTGGTACAATCAGGTGGCCACTGGCAGACCCTGAGTGTGACAGAAGGACTTTGCGTCAGCCCACAAGTCCAAAGTGCTGCGACTTTTTACTCTTCTCTCATTGCCTCCCTCCTCCTCCCCGAAAATGAAAATTCATACAACTCAGTCTTGGTGGTATTTACAGCAGCTTTATTCTCGATGTTTGCCCCATTAGAAAGCTGCAAAGCTGGTCCTAGACTTTCACATTCAACACCTTCCCCTATTTGGAGCCATCACTGTCTGTGAACCGTTTTTCTTCCCCAGGCTACCGACTCCATCTGCTCTCTCTGACTCCTAATTCTTGACTAAAAATGATACATGTCTTTCAAGTTCTCTCCTAAAGTTCACTTCATCTTAAGTGACCTCTGTCAATGCTACGTCAGACTCTAGAGGTCAACCTATTATTAAAATATTGTTTGTGTTCTGACATTCTTTTCTATTAAAACATCTTAACATAAATAATTTTATCTAAATATTTTGCTGTGATAACCTCCTAATTTTACAAATATTGCAACAATCATAATTGTCAACTAGCAATACCTTCGGCGTTGCCCTGCTAATGTCTAATAATATATTTATTTTACTATGATAACATTTTTTCTGACATTTTATTTTTACGAATATTCATAACGATCATAAGAATCGTCAACCAGCACACCGTTCGGCATTGCCCGGTCAGTATTTAACAAAGATATATTTAAAAGAAAATTTTTTTGTTGTATTTGAAATATAAATCTCACCTGTCTGCTTGTATGTTTTTATGTCTGCCTAAAACTTTTCTTAGCGACATCAGACGGGGTCAAAACTGGTACTGTCTGAAAGGGTGATGTCTTGGTCAAATGATATGTGAAAATTAGAAAAATGGTCAATTATTTCGTATAGAAATTAACGTTCGCAATGAGGTAGGGTAGCAAAAAATTGTTCCTTCATAGCCAATCATGCATGCGTAAAAAGCGTTCTTTCTTGAATTAGTTTTTTTTTTCTATTTAAACTATGTCACTTAGCTCAAATCCCAAGAGCGATAGGAGCCTTCTATCATGTCTGAAAATGACACAATGTTCAACGAGCGAGATCAGATATGTGTCGCTGTACAACTCCTGCTCTATACCGATCCAATTTATGACAACAGGACCATTGTCAGTACCCTGAAAATATAAATCTGGACGGTTTAGCGCTTGAGAGCACAGCTAAACACATTGGACGACCCTTTCCGGCCATGGTTGTGGTTTTTGGTACAGTTTCAAGAGGGCCACATCATGCCACCTCACATCTCCGAAGTCCGAAGTCAACACCAAAGTGTACCTAGATGTACCGAAAAGTGTCATGATTTCTGGTACAATCAGGTGGCCACTGGCAGACCTTGAGTGCGGCAGCAGGACTCTGCGTCAGCCCACAAGTTCAAAGTGCTGCGGCTTTGTACTCTTCCCTCATTGCCACCCCCTCCTCCTCCCGATCTGAACCTGCTTGACAACTTCGTTTGGTCATTTGTCGAGAACATCATCAGGATAACCTTCTACAACGTCAAAGCCAGCCTGAGCATTTGCCAAGCTCCCACTGGCGCTTGTTGAAAAGGCATGCTTCCAGTTCCAGATCCATATCGAGGTGGTGATTGAGGCTGAAGGCAGCTACATTGAATAGATGTTAACTTTACTACATAATCAAGTTACCTGAATTGATTTTTTTTTTCAGTAAAAGTTTTAAAATAAAGCTGCAGTATTGTTTTCTTTTAGGGCGACAAATTTATCGTTCCATCCTGTATTTTTGCTTTTTTTTATGGGCATGTCCATCATACGGATTTTTTCTTTATTTTTGTTTGAAATAAAAGTAGTACCACATTAAATGTGGGATCATGCTAAGATAAACTTATTTCAAAAAAAAAAAAAAAAAAAAAAGCAATGTCCGAGAGTATCTTGAATGGAGACTGTCTAGTTGTTATCTCTAGTAGATATCTCGTTGGTGCCTACCAGATTAGGCTGTCTGAAGATACTGGCTTCCTGATCTGAAATGCACCACAAACATTGATGCTATTGGAATTTGGGTAATAGTAATGCAACGCACTTCTTAACTTCCGGTGTGTCTTCTACCGGAAGCGTTGACAAGGCAAATCAGTTCCTTCACTTTTTTTCTCTCTCACGCTTATATCTCCCGTGTGCTAGTACCCCCCCTTTTTTTTTTTTTTTTAATTTATTTATTACGTTTTTCTTTTATTTAATCGATTTTATTTTAATTAAGAATTATTGAAAGTATTTTTTGTTTTGTTTTTTTTTCAATTATTGAAAAGTTTTTGTGTTTTTTTTTTTCTTTTTTAATTATTTTTTAGGAATTATTAATTAAGAATTATTTGAATTAGTTTTATTTTTTTAAGAATTATTGGGAACACTTTTGTGTCTTTTTTTTATATAGGATTATTGAAAACCCGTTTTGAAAATTTTAATTAAGAATTATTGGAATTATATATATATTTTTTTAAGAATTATTAAAAACACTTTTTGAAAATCTTTTTAAATAATGAACTATTTAATTTACGAAGTAATGCCAACCATTTTACTTGGCTTCACCAGAACAGTAATGTTTAATTTTGTTATTAAAAGTGCAAATCTAATTTATAAACTTCACTATGTCTGTCTCCATATTTTCAAACTCTATCTCTTCTGAAACTAAAAGTCGCAGAGCGGCGACAGGGGCCTCAAATGATTGGATTTTTTTTTATGAGCCGTTGTTTTATGGGTCTTTAGCCAGTTAAAAAAGGTCCTGGATATGACCTTAAACTATATCCGATGATGAGACCCCAGCTTGCGGGCTTTGGGGAGTGTGGAGCCACTCTTTAATTGTCATTGCTCCCAGGTCCACTCTGACCCGGAGTGGTAGTACCTGTTAGGGTCCCAACTATGGGTTAAATAGATTACGACTTAAAAAACAAATATACTATATTAAAAAATCGTTCTTCAAAATCACCAGATTCGGCATTAAATAAACTGAAAAGGGTTGATAT
>NC_136525.1:45195146-45260146 GCF_053919585.1 Euprymna scolopes
CCTGTATAATATTCCATGATCATGAAAATTGAGAGTAATCTTATTTTTTATAAAGAAAATCATTATTAAGCTATTAATAGGAATTCATAGGCATTACAATGTAAATCTAATATGCATGAATTGTTGAGCTATCTCCCTTGTTCTTGTCTGAATGTAAAACATTCACAACAAACACTTGTCTAGCTGCAACAACTTTCAACAGTTTCCCTTACTCTTTATCTGTGCTGAAAACTAAATGAAAATTCATAAGCAAAGTTTGATTCATACAAGTACTCGTCTGTAAACAATACTGTGGGACTGCTTCCCAGCTGACTATAACATGATCGTTTTCAAGTTTAATGTCCTTTTAAATAATTAAACCCTACCCAAGTTCCACTATTAATGGTCATCACGATTATTTAATTCGTGAGTGATATTAATTGCAAATTCTTTAAGATTCCTACCCAGTCATGGCTGACAGAACGAGAGCTACACCTTCAACCCCTTCTTTTGTTGATTAAATAAAGGGTTCCATTCAGAATTCTGTGCAGGTTTCTGAGTTCATCAAAAAAATTCCCCAGAGTTTGATGCGACACCTGAAGAAGCTCGGAGGTTACATCAGCCGAAACGTTACAGGAATACCACTCAAGAGGAGAACTCTAATCGGAATAATCCAAATAATTTCAATAAACATCTCGTTGCATAACTCCCCTCTTAGGGTGCCCCTGTAAATATGGTTCCTAATTCATAGTAGGCTTTTGGATATCAATGGCAATTGTCTTGTTTGGGGCGAAGGAAAGTTGGGGGGGGGAAAAAAAATGTATGATGCCAAAGTTTTCACCCTATTTGATCCCAGTTCTCTAGCATACGATCAACCAATTTAATCATGAATTTACACCATTGTCCAAACAAGGCATAACAAATTTTTTTTGTTGTTTTTTTTGGTTCTCAACTGACCGGTCATTTTATTACCGTCTCCCTCTTTTTCCCTTGGCCATTGTTGTATTGTTGACAATCTCGCTAAGTGCTCAAGACTTAATGGCAATTCTGTTTAAATGTATTCATGAAGTTGGCTCTCATCTCAAAGGCATCTTCCATCATTAGCGGCAGAAATATGGATGGCGGTGATTTGGTGCAGGGATGGTGCACTTTTCGGAACTATTGTCATGGCAATCAATTTTTCTTGATCTTTTTCTTTCTTTTTCTGTTATATCCTTTTTTTTCTCTCTATCGCTGTCTCCTCTTCTCTCTCTTTGGCTGTCTCCTCTTCCCTCTCTTTGGCTGTCTCCTCTTCCCTCTCTTTGGCTGTCTCCTCTTCCCTCTCTTTGGCTGTCTCCCTCTTCCCTCTCTTTGGCTGTCTCCTCTTCCCTCTCTTTGGCTGTCTCCTCTTCCCTCTCTTTGGCTGTCTCCTCTTCCCTCTCTTTGGCTGTCTCCTCTTCCCTCTCTTTGGCTGTCTCCTCTTCCCTCTCTTTGGCTGTCTCCTCTTCCCTCTCTTTGGCTGTCTCCTCTTCCCTCTCTTTGGCTGTCTCCTCTTCCCTCTCTTTGGCTGTCTCCTCTTCCCTCTCTTTGGCTGTCTCCTCTTCCCTCTCTTTGGCTGTCTCCTCTTCCCTCTCTTTGGCTGTCTCCTCTTCCCTCTCTTTGGCTGTCTCCTCTTCCCTCTCTTTGGCTGTCTCCCGTCCCCTCTCTTTGGCTGTCTCCCGTCCCCTCTCTTTGGCTGTCTCCCCGTCCCCTCTCTCTGCTGTCTCCCGTCCCCTCTCTTTTGGCTGTCTCCCCCCTCTCTCTCCTCTCCCGTCCCTCTCTCTCTCCCTCTCCCTCTCTCTCCTCTCCCCTCTCCTCTCTCTCTCTCCTCTCTCTCTCTCCCTCTCCCTCTCTCCTCTCCCCCTCTCTCTTCCTCTCTCCCCCTCTCTCCTCTCCCCCTCTCCTCTCCCCCTCTCCTCTCCCCCTCTCCTCTCCTCCCTCTCTCCCCTCTCTCCCCCCTCTCCCCCCTCTCTCTCTCCCATTCTCTCCCCCACTCTCTCCCCTTCTCTCCCCCACTCTCTCCCCTTCTCTCCCCCACTCTCTCCCCTTCTCTCCCCCACTCTCTCCCCTTCTCTCCCCCACTCTCTCCCCTTCTCTCCCCCACTCTCTCTCCTTCTCTCCCCCACTCTCTCTCCTTCTCTCCCCACCCTCTCTCCTTCTCCCCCCCTCCCTCTCTCCTTCTCCCCCCTCCCTCTCTCCTTCTCCCCCCTCCCTCTCTCCTTCTCCCCCTTCCCTCTCTCCTTCTCCCCCCCACCCTCTCTCCTCCCCCTACCCTTTCTCCTTCTCTTCCCCCTCTATCTTTCATTCTCTCTCCTTCTCCCCCACTCTCTCTCTCCTTCTCCCCCACTCTCTCTCTCCTTCTCCCCCACTCTCTCTCTCCTTCTCCCCCACTCTCTCTCTCCTTCTCCCCCACTCTCTCTCTCCTTTTCCCCCCACTCTCTCTCTCCTTTTCCCCCACTCTCTCTCTCTTTCTCCCCCACTCTCTCTCTCTTTCTCCCCCACTCTCTCTCTCTTTCTCCCCCACTCTCTCTCTCTTTCTCCCCCACTCTCTCTCTCTCTTTCTCTCCCACTCTCTCTCTCTCTTTCTCCCCACTCTCTCTCTCTCTTTCTCCCCCACTCTCTCTCTCTCCTTCTCCCCCACTCTCTCTCTCTCCTTCTCCCCCACTCTCTCTCTCTCCTTCTCCCCCACTCTCTCTCTCTTTCTCCCCCACTCTCTCTCTCTTTCTCCCCCTTCCTCTCCCTCCTTCTCCCCCTTCCTCTCCCTCCTTCTCCCCCCTCTCCCCCATCTCTCCTTCCCCCTCTCTATCTCTCCTTCTCCCCTCTCTCCTTCTCCCCTCTCTCCTTCTCCCCTCTCTCCTTCTCCCCCCTCTCTCCTTCTCTCTCTCCTTCTATCCCCCCTTCTCTCTCTCCTTCTCTCACCCCTTCTCTCTCTCTCCTTCTCTCTCTCTCCTTCTCTCACCCCTTCTCTCTCTCTCCTTCTCTCACCCCTTCTCTCTCTCTCCTTCTCTCACCCCTTCTCTCTCTCTCCTTCTCTCACCCCTTCTCTCACCCCCTCCCTTTCCTTGTCTCCCTCTCTTCCTCCTGTCTCTCTTGTTTATCCCTCCCCCATTTTCTCTCCTTTCTCTTCTGTCATCTTTCATCGATTTAGTAATGCAAATATTCTTGCAAACATTAAAAAATAAATGCATTTTCTATTTGTCCATCTATCCAACATCAACTAAAAAAAATTTTTTATCCCAAAATGAAAGAATATTTCATTAAATGCTGCACTTCATCTCAATGGTTAGGATTCAAACGTAAGGAGTTAACTAGAGGAAACTTTCAAACCTTACTCAGAGTTTGAGGCAATTCCTCCTAGGCAACACTCATCTGCTTATACAAAAAAAAACAAGTGAAGCATGCATGGTCCCACGTGAGTGCACAGTGAACGAGACATAAAAATATGACTAAGTTCAGCATTGGGCCCCACCCCACCTCATTAAGTTCCAAAAGTCCCCAGGGAACATCAAATCCTGATGAAAATGAACAAACGGTGCAGTTTTAGGCATTAACATATATAAATTTGAGTTCTACACTATGCAAAAAGAGAAATTAATAAGTCCAGCATTTGCCCCGCCGCTCGCTCCCTCATTTAGCCCCCAAAGTCCCCAAGGCCTTAACATATTTAAATCTGAGTTCAGCACCATGCAAAACTGCTAAATAGACATACACAGAAAATTTTGGACAAATATGGTAAAATAGTCCCCTAAAATGGAATGTTTTTATTAGCCCTAAAAGAACCCCTGGTACACACCCAAGAGTTATCGCAAAGTATAGACAAACAAAATTATATAGAAATCAGTTACAGCTTTTCAGAAAGTTTTATAAAAATCAATTTGTTTTAATAAGCACAAAAGTGTCAATTTTAGCCATTTTAACCTGAAAGGCACCCCTAGGAGAGCAACCGGCGTTTTCGCGGAAAATCCGTTGTTACTTTTTTACTCGTATCATGTTTAATGTTTGTGCAAAATTTCCAAAAATTCCAAGGCGTAATTATTGAGAAAAGTGCGGACAGACGAACGGACAAACAGACGAACGGACAAGTGTTAATTTACAGGTGCACCCTCCTTTTTGTCGGGGCACAAAAAAAAAAAAAAAAAAGAAAAGAAATCTTAGAAAATTAAAAATATATATTCATATATATTTTAGCGATTTTTTTTTTTTTTTTAACCCGAAAAGCACCCGTAGGGGGCCAACTGGAGTTTTCCAGGAAAATCCGTTCTGTTACTTTTTTTTACTCATATCATGTTTAATGTTTGTGCAAAATTTCAAAAAATTCCAAGGCAGTTATTGAGAAAAGTGTGGACAGACAAACGAATGAACAGACATGGTTTAAAAATCTGAGAAAATAATATATATTTATGAATTTGTATTTTATATATTGAATTTATTAAAACATTTTTCTTTTTCTTTTTCTTTTTCTTTTTTTTAAATTTTAGTTTTGCCGGACGAGGTATGTAATCCAATTTTTTAAATTAATATTTTATTTTTTGTCATAAAGGGTGAGATTTCGAATGGCATTAAAAATGTGCAGCTGCTACAACAAAGTTTTGAAAATTCCTCTCCTTTTCCTATTCTTCTTCCTCTTTTCTTTCCCTTCTTCCTCTTTCCGCATATTGCATCCCTTCCTTCCTTCCTTCCCCCCCCACATCTCTATATTCGACACCAGTTGTCTTTAAAAATGTAAGTTTTAGTTAAACTGCGAGAGTTATTTCCCCTTGAAGCTATTCTCTATATTCTTACCCTCCCACTTCTCCTCCTTACTGCCCTCCTTCCTCTCATTATTAATAGAAGTAATAGTATCTTATCTTAGACACTGATACTACATCTATTCTGATAAAGTATTATTCCCGTCTTTCTGTTTGTTTGTTCACAATTTAAGATGTACAAAAAAGAAACTCTTTCACAAATTATTTTTCATACTGTAGACGGACTTGAACACACTTACTTTCCAGCATGATTTTTATATATCTAACTAGCGAAGGGGGAGGGGCGCCCGGCTTTGCCCGGGCATAAAATACGCTTAAATATGATTTTTTTTAATTTGTCCATATTTCGTATATATTGTTATAGAGCCGTGGTTTCAAAAGTAAAAAAAAAAGTATTTAAGGTATCATCAGCTAGAATCGAAACCGAAACTGTAGAATTCAAAGCTGGTGACATTACCACTTATACCAACATGGCGCGCATATAAACCAATTAAAAATAAACTAAGATGAATGTATAAAATGTATAACGATTTTTTTTCAATCTTGACCCCTCAAAAACTATTTTAACCGGTTAAGGACCCATAAAAGACGGCCCATAAAAAATCCAATCATTTGAGGCCCCTTGCGCCTCTCTGCGACTTTTAGTTTCGGAGGAGATGGTTTGAAAATATGGAGACAGACAGGCAGACGTAGCCGTTTATATATTAGATTTATAACCCCCCCCCCGCTCTTTACCTGTGCCTAAACCTAAACATAGATTCCATGAACAAAGCTTCTTTCTTAGAACTGCACGCGGTGCACGCCTGTGGAATTGTCTTCCGTTTTCCTGCTTTCCGGCTAACTACAATATGGTTGTCTTCAAGTCTAACGTAAATAAGTTCTTGATGAGCCGTTCCATATGAGTTAACAAATTTGCCGAATTTTCATTACTAATGATTACTATATTTTCCAATTTCTACTGTACACTCTTTAACCCTTATCCTTGAGTGGCCTCTTGGCCTTGATAATGTGGTGATGCCTATGTAAAAAAAAAAAAAAACAAAACAAAAAAAAACTAAGTCGCAGAGAGGCGCAAGGGGCCTCAAATGATTGGATTTTTTATGGACCGTTTTTTATGGATCTTTAGCTGGTTAAAATTGTTCTTAAGGAGTCAAAAATGGTTCAAAATTGAAAAAAATCGATAAACATTTTGTACATTCATCTTAGTTTATTTTTAATCAGTTCATATATGTGTCACGTTGGTACAGTGGTAACGTCACCAGCTTTGAATACTACAGTTTTGATTTCGGTTTCAATTCTAGCTGATGGCACTCAAATACTTTTTTTTTTTTTTACTTTTGAAATCGTGACTCTATAATAATATATACACAATCTGGACAAATTAAAATATCATATTTAAGCGTATTTTGCAACCAGGCAATCCCTCCCCACCAGGCTCGTACTATTTATTCAAAGGAAATCTACATTCATGACATAACCTCATTTGCATATTTCATTAAAGAAAAGCTGTTTTAATAATTAGCTCCATGTTATTGTTTGTAATAATGGAATTGTTTTAATTCTATTTAGAAATTTCATTTAAAGCTGATTTGTTTCATTTATTTTCAATTATTAGCCAATGCAAGTTGCATTTAAAAATGGAAATATTTTATTTATTTAAACTGAGAGTTATTTCTTCTTTTAGTTATTTTCTGTTTAATTTTCTTAGACAAAAATTGATGTTTTATGCTTCTATAAATTCAACTTGTGATCCATTTTCAGTTAGGATATTTGTTGTACAGTATTCTCTCGAATATCACGGTAGATAGGGACCAAGACCACCCGTGATATTCAAAAATCTGCAAAGTAGCACAAAACCATTATTTTTACCTTATTTCATTGTTTATAGGCTGTTCAAAACCATCCCTGTAATGCTTATAAGCCACTCTTTACTATATTAATAACTAGCCTGGATGCCCGGCGTTGCCCGGGTATTTGGAGGTGTGTGTTGAGCATAAAAAAAAAGTTGTAGTAGGCAGGCAGGCTCAAATCGAAGGAGGAAAAGAATGTGAAAAAAAAAAAAAAAACAGTGACACGTTAGCTGTTGCGCCCATCGCAAAACTGGAAGTGACGTAAGTTTAAATTAAGGCTAGACAATTGAAAAGAGGCAATAACTTTTGAAAATATCACCGAAAAAAGCGACCCCTCCCTGTAGAAAAGTGCCCAATTGAGGGTGAAGAAATTAATGTTTTTGGGCCAATTTTTCGTTTGAAGGGTCGTGCTTCAAAACAATACTGACCTCGTGAAAATGCCTCGCCTCTGTCGAAAGTTTTTGTGAAACATACAAACATACATTCATGCATACATTTAAACAGACAGGTGAGATTTATATTATAGAAGATAATTCACAGATTGTAACACTTTTTAGGTTGTGCAGTACACTATTACAGTTTAGTTACTGTACATAAATAAATATTCGATTATCACAGTTTTTATGCATTGATGGTGGAAATCCGTGATGTTAATATATATATGGACCTGTGAATTAGCAAATCCATGATAATCGAACCGCAAAGTAGCAAGGGGTTACTGTATCTAAAATAGTATGTGACTAAACCTTCCGCCCGCCAATATTTTTTCGACCTGGCAACGCCGGGTATATACAGCTAGTTTATGATAATAAAAATATATTTAGGGCTTCAGACACAGATACTAAATCTCCATTCTTAGTAGATATTTTCATTAACCATTTTGAAATAGCTTCTTGCCCAGAGGGTGGGATGGGAGGTTCATTGCACTGCTATTTGAAAAATAAATGTTGGAGCAGGTGTTGAATAGGAGAATTTGGGGCTGGTTAGGGCAGCTTTTCTAAATAAAAAAAAAAACATTAAAAAAATCTGGCACCATGGGAATAAGAAATCGCATCCTCCCCATCTCTGTTTGGTGGGAATGTGCAGGTGGTGCCGGGGATGGGGAGATAAGCTGGATAGACAGGTGCTTCCAATTCTTATCCTCATCCCAAAGCTAATTTATTTTTTTCGGTTGTGTAACGTGGCTGTTAGTACGGCAGAATCACATTGACACACTGGTTCCTGCTGGATCACCGAAGTTAAGCAACTATGAACCGGGTCAGTTCTAAATGGGTGACCATTTGGGACTTCCAGGTGCTGTATGTTCTCTCTGCTTATCTCGGCATTGTTTTCAGTACAGAACTTTTATATACTCCTACTCTAATATTAAAGCTGTCACTAAATGTGCCAAGTTTAACACAACTTGGAACATTTTTGTACAATGTACTGTCCAGTGGAAAATACCACTTCCCCAATAACAAAATGTAGAACGATACGGCTATACTAATATATATATAAAAAAAAAAGAAAATTAATAATATATACCGTACTTTGGGGTAATCTGAAGGGGGGGTGTTATTGCAGCAACTAAAAACGTGCTTTTCATATGCGCAGTTAGCTAGTTGGCGCAGTTACCCCGGACTTGGCGCAGTTACCCTAAAGTACAGTATAAGTAAATTTAATAAGATTACAAGATTTATTCGGCAACATATATACAGAGTGACCCCCCAAAAAACGGGTCCCAACTCTAATTAGGACCTGTTTCTTAGTGTTTTGTCCGAATGAAATGAAACTTTGGCCATAACTAGTTTATTATATTCAAAACATCACATCAAAACATTAGGGTCTTTGGCCTTTTTTTCTCTGTTCTACAGCATATGTTCTAGATGGCCTCCATTTAGCTTTTTTTTGGGGGGGGTCAACCTGTATGTGTGTGTATGTATATATATTTAAACAATAATAATGATTTTATATTAATTTATTTATTGTGGACTATTAATCTCATCTTTTTTTTTTTTTACATGGGGGTCACCACTTATCAAGGCCCGAAGGCCACTCAGGGATAAGGGTTATTGCGTTTACAGTAATCAATGAGATAGTATTGTAGTAATCATTAGTATTGGGGCTTTTGATAGTGTCTTACTTAAGGGGGTGGTTTGTCAGGAGTTTGTTTATGTTGAACTTAGTTGTTGTTTCACAACGTTTCGGCCAACTATTCCTCTGGCCTTCGTCAGGTGGTAACCGCGACGGATAGGAACTCTGAATCTCCTAACTGTATTCTCAGCAATCACTGGCATCCATAGTCGTTGTTGTCTCACCACGTTTTTGGCCAAGTAAGCCTCTGGCCAGCTTTGGGTAGGATTGAATTAAATAATAATACTCATCTCAATAATGAATTCCAATTAAGGAATAATATATATACCATTCGGTACGGACCCGACCATGGAAGATTAGATAATAAGTAAAACCTTGATTTATAAGATCAAAAAATCCAATCTTGATCGCCCTTCAGGGCTCGTGGTGCAGTTGATAGACGTTGAATCTCTACGTTTCCAGATGATGATTGTCTGAAGATAGCGGTTTCCATCACATTGACATTATTTTTGCGCCAACCTAATAGTTGATCGGGAGATCCTATTTATTAAAAAGGAAGATAGAAAGTGAGAACATACTTTGAGAATTAAATTATTACTTAATGTCCGTAGTATGTTATCACCTTCTATTCTCCTTTTTTAATAAATAGGATCTCCCGATCACTGAAAACGCAATGCAAAAATAAAATAAAATTTTTAAAAAATGATGTCGCTTTTTGGGCACACGTCTTTTTTTTTTTTTTTTTTTTTTTTTTTTTTTTTTTTTTTTTTTTACCTGGAAGTCACCACTTATCAATCACTCAGGGATACGGGGTATTGCATGTGCAGTAATCAACGGGACAATATCGTGGTAATCGTTAGTAATGGAGATCTGATAAAGTGTCTTACTTAAGGGGGCGGTTTATCAGGAATTTGTTTATGTTGGACTTGAAGACATGCAAGTTGTAGTCAGGTGGGAAACGGGCAAAACGGAAGAGAGTTCCACAGGCGTGCACTTCTAAGAAAGAAACTTTGTTCATGGAATTTACGTTTTGATTTAGGCACAGATAAAGAGTGGGGAAAGTTACTGACACTGGTTTCAGCTAGATGTAAAATCATTTTGGCTTTGATTCGAAGAACTCACAAATGTCAGTTTAAACATTTTCCTGCATTACAAAAGCTCTTCCTTCCAAATAATTTTTTAAGCTAGGAAACAAGTGGTAGTCTGAAGGAGCAAGGTCAGGAGAATAGGGTGGATGAGGCATGTTCTGCCAACCAAATTCTTAGATCTTTTGTGAGGTGATTCTTGCTGTGTGGGATCGTGCATCGTTCTTATGAAACATGACTTCTTTTCATGAGGCATCCATTTTCCAAGTTTAGGAACTTTTCCAAGTTGTTGAAGACGACGATGAACAGTTCTATGGTTTAAACTCCGTTTTATTGCCAATTCTTCAACTGATAAAGCAGAATTTTCTTCTAGAGCTGTTTCAAGAAACTTATCAAACTCAACTGGACGTCCGGTTCGATCTTCATCTTTAAGAGTGAAATCTCCACTTTTGAATTTCGCAAACCATCTTCTGCAAGTTCTTTCATTCACACATTCCTTTCCATAAACTGAGTGAATATTTATAGCCGCTTCGGCTGCTGACTTTTTTGTTTTTCTTGAACCCATAAAGCATTATATACCTCAAAAGATTCTTAGTCACTCCAATGTTAGTAGGGTTGTAAAACAAGCAAATTCAAATTTTATAGTTCTGCAAAAAAACAAAAAAATGTAATCAATTAAAATGCATCTAAGCATAAAAATGTAAAAAATTACACAATACACACAATATTTTTTTAAAGTTTTGGTCAGTTTAAAAACAAAGGTAAAAATTCGGACAGAACTTATGGGATGACCTGATAGATACGCTAATTTAATTGTTTGTAGTAATTATATTTTTCTATCCTCCTTTTTAATAAATAGGATCTCCCGATCACAGAAGATGCAATGCATAAATAAATAAATGTTTATTTTTCTGTTTTAATTTTCTGTTTATTTTCTCGTGAAACTTTATTATGCTGTATTAATGGCCTTTATTTCCTAAGTGAAATTTTATTATCCTGAATTAATGGCCTTTATTTTCTAAGTGAAACTTTATTATCCTGTATTAATGGCCTTTATTTTCTAAGTGAAATTTTATTATCCTGAATTAATGGCCTTTATTTTCTAAGTGAAACTTTATTATCCTGTATTAATGGCCTTTATTTTCTAAGTGAAACTTTATTATCCTGTATTAATGGCCTTTATTTTCTAAGTGAAACTTTATTATCCTGTATTAATGGCCCTTATTTTCTAAGTGAAACTTTATTATCCTGTATTAATGGCCTTTATTTTCTAAGTGAAATTTTATTATCCTGAATTCATGGCCTTTATTTTCTAAGTGAAACTTTATTATCCTGTATTAATGACCTCCTTGACACGATTTTTCATGGAAAATTTGTTTTTAAAACTGTTAATGGTTGTAAAATACTTAATTTTTTTATTAGTACATTTAACACACCTACGTGTGTCCATCGTATATTTTTAAAAATAATAGACTCTGAGTAAGTTAAATGTCTTTTAATTCTATAAAAATATCTTTAGTTAGTGGTCCCCCCCCTCGCCAAACTTTCACGAAAAACACTCATCTAGCTGAAACCACTATCAATAATTTTCCCCACTTTTATCTGTGCCTAAAACTAAACGTAGAGTCCATGAACTAAGCTTCTTTCTTAGAACTGCACGCCTGTGGAACTCTGTTCCATTTTCTTGCTTTCAGATGACTACAATATGGTCGTCTTCAAGTTCAATGTAAACAAGTTCTTGATGAGCCGTCACTTTAAGTAATCCAATTTACTAAATTTCCACTACTAACGATTACTACGATATTGTCCCATTGACTAATTTACACTCATTAACCCTTATCCTCGAGTGGCCTCTGAGTCTTGATAAGTGGTGACTCTTTTGTAAAAAAAAAAATAAAAATAATCTATATATAAAGTAGGATAGCGTGTGTGTTATTTATTTTGTGTGTCACGCTTACATCCGAGTGATGTCGTTTTCATTTCTTGTAATAAATAATTTTACTAAGAATTCTTCATAAGTTTTGGTTTTGGTTTCAATTATAGCTGATGGCACTCCAATAATCTATGTTTTTTATAAATAATTTTGTCAAGAATTTTCATAAGTTTTGGTTTGGTTTCGATTATAGCTGAAGGAACTCAAGTTATATATATATATTTTCATAAGTTTTGGTTTCGATTCAAGCTGATGCACTCAAGTCATATGGATATATTTTTTTTATTTTTGAAATCGCAACTTTATAATATATAAAAATTGATAGAACATTAACTCTATAATAATATATGAAATCTGCAAGAATTAAAATATCATATTTAAGCGTACTTTACAACCGGGCCACACTGGGCGTCCCTGCTAGCTTAGATAAATACTTTTGCTTTTTTAACAAAAGAGCTACAATAATATCAGCGCGTCTCCATTTACGCTGAACATGTACAGGATGCCAACATCAATATATTACATATGAGTCACCTGTGGAATTTCCTTAGGTCCCGCTAATTAGTTTCCACAGGTCATGCTAGTATAATTAAATATACATAAGCTGCTTTCGTTGCTTATTGAGAATTCAATCTAATTACAAAAAAACGAAATACTAAAAGCTTTTTTATGATATACGTTTGCCTGTTTCCCACCTGACTACAACTTGCATGTCTTCAAGTCCAACATAAACAAATTCCTGACAAACCTCCCCCTTAAGTAAGACACTCTATCAAAACCCCCAATACTAATGATTACTACAATACTATCTCATTGATTACTGTACACACAATAACCCTTATCCCTGACTGGCCTTCGAGCCTTGATAAGTGGTGACCCCCATGTAAAAAAAAAAAAAAAAAAAGGAAACCTGTTTCATAAAATAATAAACACCCCCTTCCTAACAAACTACAGATTTTCCAGACTTTTTTTTTGTACAGGTATTTAAAATCAATATATTACATATGAGTCACCTGTGGAATTTCCATAGGTCCCGCTAATTAGTTTCCACAGGTCATGCTAGTATAATTAAATATACTTAAGCTGCTTTCGTTGCTTATTTAGAATTCAATCTAATTACAAAAAAAAACGAAATACTAAAAGCTTTTTTGTGATATACATACTCTTCATAAAATGAAAATGTCATCTTCCAAAAACCATGTAAATTGATCGAGTAGTTTTTTTTTTTTTTTAAATTCATCACCTCTATTCAGTCTCAAAAGATAATGGATGCTTCCTGTAAGGGTAACTACACATGTAATTGTGAGGTAAAGGTTGTGCAATCTCCAACTGCACCTCTTCTGAATTGGCACTACTTAATTCCGGTGGCAAGAAGTCCGACTGGAAACAATGCCGAGATAAGCAGAGAGCACATACAGCACCTGGAATTCTCAAATGGTCACCCATTTTAGTACTAAGCAGAGAGCACATACAGCACCAGTACTGACCAGGGTCACCATTGCTTAACTTTGGTGATCTAACAGGAACCAGTGTGTCAATGTGATTCAGCCGTATATACAAGGCACCTTCAATAAGTTTCCAGACTTATTTTTGTGCAAGCATTTAAAATTGTCATAGACTCTTCAAAATTCGGTGTTATTGCTATACATCTTATGAGATGACTGACCAATTTTTATGATTTCAGGTTCAAATGAACAGCTACAGCAAGAATTGGAATACATTCTACTAAAGCCTGATTGTCACAGCTGGTGAGTTTCAAAAATGCAATCTGGACGTGAGGACACTTTAGGAGAACGATATGCAATAAAATTCTGTTTTAAATTTGAAAAAATGCCACAGAAACGTATGGAATACTTCAGACTGCTTTTGGACCATCTTGCACGATCGAGTATTAGTTTTTGAGTGGCATAAGAGATTCACAGGAAGTCTGTGAGGGATAAAGGGTGGGAGGAGTAAAGAAGTCAGAAAACCAGAGTTGATTGGCCAAATAAAGAATTTCATGGATAAGGACTGTCGTGTTTCTATAGAGACAATAAGTGCACGGTTTGATTAATTTTTTCCGACCCTCCCTTGTTTTAAACATGTATTTCTCTACAAAATAATTGACCGTTTTTTTCTAATTCTCATATATTTGAGTGAGACATCGCTCTTTTAGATAGTACCGGTCTTGACCCTAGCTGATGCGGCTAGGAAGAGTTTTTGAGATACATACATACAAACACACACGCACACACATTTTGCCTTTTATATATATAATAGGTAGGAAATAGATTTTTTTCGATTTATATAATAGAAGTTTTCTTTCTTCATCCTCTGTTTGTCTACCTCTCTCTCCCAACCTTCTCTTTCTCCTCCAAGCCCATTTCTCTTTCCCTGCACACACACACACGCACACACAATGCCTACTAGACACTATCCTGGAATGTCTAAGGCCTCTCTGTACAGGGGTTTATCAGGACAAAATGAAAAAATACCCGTATTCTTTAGTGGCCTTTAAGCCTTCATAAGTGGTGACCCCCACCTCCCATCCCCAAGTTAAAAAAAAAAAATGGTGTCAGTTAGAGCATATAATTTGTGTTGCATGTATCTGATCTGGGGATGAAAAAAAATGAGATGCGGTTGCCAACCTCCGATTCTAAAGATGTTAGCGATGACCGTTTCCATTGGTCAATAATTCGGACATCTAAATATGGTGCCATTTAGTCGAATCAGTCTATGCTGAATGCAGACAGCTCTGGACGGATGACTGAAAATCCAATCAGCAAAACTCGTATATCCTCAAAAGGATATTAACAAGTTAATTATCCTGGCGCGTGCGTGTCACTGCATCACTTCTGACCAGGCAGGCAATGCATCATCTTTGGCGCATGTGTCATAGTTTTACAGCACGGCAGAGGAGTCGGACGTAGCAAATTAATTTGCTTAGATCTGATGACCTAAGAGGAAGATTAAATCTGGACAGCATAGGGAGATAGATGGTGAAGCTATTAAGGTGGTTCAGAAGCTTTTTTTTTTTTTATTATTACACGGTGGTCACCACTTATCAAGGCCCGGAAGCCACTCAGGGATAAGGGTTATTGCAAGTACAGTACGTTAGTGTGGAGATTTGATGAAGTGTTTACTTAAGGGGGCGGTTCATTAGGAATTTGTTAACGTTGGACTTGAAGACATCCAAGTTGTAGTCAGGTGGGAAGCAGGCAGACGGAACAGAGTTCCACAGGCGTACAGTTCTAAGAAGCTTTATCTTTGTGTGTATTGTCGGAGGTTCTGTGTGATATGGAGGGGTGTATACATTACGTACGTGTGTCTAATATGTGTAACATCTAGTGGTATAAAAACTATGACAACAGGTACATTTTAACAACAGCTTTTGGTCAAGATCAAAGTGTAGTATCTGTTCTTCAGATGCTGCACTTCCATTTCTTGTTCTCTTTCGGTGGAGGAGAAATCCTTCACGACTGAGACAATTTTTATTTTTGTACCTTTTCTCCACGTTAAAAAACGACCCTGGTGTCTAACTCTGTCCCGTGGGGAGGCATAGTAAATAGGTACATTTTAACAACAGACCTGTAACAAAAGGGACAAATAACAGTATTCTGGGGTTGTAACATCGGGCCAATCGGAGAAACATACCTGATCCGTTCCTAATCTTGTTTGGCGGATCCTCGGAAAAAACTGTAAAGAAGGTTCCTGCCAATGAATCAAAAAAATCTCGGGTTGTCTTTTCGGCACTCTTGGGACACACTTTGTGCAAACCTTCCGCATCTTCAGTTCCTCGCAAATAATTGTGTGTATAGTTCCCACACTGACATCAAACTGAAATTATTGTCACTTATAAACACACAACATCGATGAAAATCATAATTTGCCAAATCAACTGATTTATTAGTCCTCGAACACCTTTCATCATCCCTCTTGGACTTTCTACCATCCTTAACTCCTTTATGTCACGTAAAACTGATGCACGATTTATGCTAGATTGTCCAAACGCATTCTGATCCCCTCTACTGGGAGCCATCATCGCTCGATTCGATCCGCTCTTTCTCAGTCCCGATCCTTGACTGCGTCTCTCTCTCTCTCTCTCGCTTCAGATCCTATCATCATATTTTTTCCCAAAACTCTACCTAAAGTCCACGTCACGTTATAATGACCTCTACGTAAGAGTCGTCAATCTATTTTATATTGTTGTTTGTGTTATGACCCTATCACTTCCCGGGGAGAGTTACTTGGTTGGGGAACGTCCTGGGAACGCAACCAGCTCCCCGGGGGAATAAACGATATCCAAACGATAGGCACATGGAAATGCCAACACAACGGGTCGATATGTCGTCGGCTATAACCGGCTAGCATGGGTCGCTTCTTGTCTTCATTGCGGCGTTACAGGCATCTCTCCATCATCGGCATTAATGGTATGCTGGAATTTAACGCTTATACAAAAATAGTGAACAAATGCATTTTTATAAAAAAATATAATTTAAGATTTAACAATGAGGAGCATATTTTTTATAAAGACCAGTTGAAACCAAACGCATGATATGTCGCGTGCGCCAACTCCAGAAAGCAAGCGTCAACTTTTTAAAACAACAGAATTATTTAATTCTCTCTTTCTTCAATGAAAGAGAGGAGGGGGAGTGAAAGGATGTTTTTACAATTATATATTGATATATTTTTATACAATAAATTTCAAATATTTTTCAAACCTTCAATACGATATGGGAACCAGTAATTATAAACATCGATAATATATACAAAAAAAAAAAAAAGAAAAGAAAAACACATTAATATATATATATATATATATAAGTAATAAGTATAGAGATAGATATACATTAATATATAGTAATGATTTACAACTAGAAATAAAAATTAAGGCTCCTAAAATTCATACTAGAATTGTCCGCAAGGACCCGTGGCCGCCAAAATTGGAGGCGTGAATTATTCGACCCCCTGTCTTTCCAAGCTTATAACTCCTCGAAAAATGTAATTCAAGCCCTAATTTTTTTTTCAATTAAAGGAGCAAGGACCAAGGTTCCATTAAAAAAGAAAAAAGAAAAAACAAATAACGTGGTTTAAAAAAAAGGTTTTAAACTTCAAACTTTACAGGTAAAATTCTACGAGAACACGATGTCCGTTTTTTTTTTAAATTTGAATATATTATGTATTGACCTTTTCTCTTCAATTTGTGAGTAAATAATTATGTACTTATCCGGGACTAAATTAAGTATTTACTTTGTAATAGACACTTAAAAATTGGGATGGGGGGGGGGGGAACCGTGAATAAAAAAAAAAAAAAAACGTTTGTCTAAAATATTATATTCGATTTATTGGAAAGAACATAAAATTTCACATTGACCCTGAAAATATCGTAAAAATAGAATCAATAGAAAAATTTTGATAGATTTTTAAAGTTTAAAGATTGAAAAATATTGAGTTCGGAAAATTCATTACTGTTTAAAAAAAAAACAAAAAAAAATATTTCTATTACTTTTAAAACAACTGTAATAGTTTATTTTGGAAGTATAATCCTTTAAAAAAATACATAACCCACTTTTAACGGAGAAATTCCGAGATTTTTATATTGTATTCGCAGTTTCGTGTTAGGGGTGTCAAAAATTCCTACAAAAATTCTGATACTTCTACGGGGCGTGGCGCAGTGGGTTAGAGTACTGTAAAAATGATATTCTCCTGAAGGTTGAAAATTTAATCCTCAGTGTGGCTGACCGAAATATACATTTGCAAATTACTTAGGACCTCTATCCAGTCATGGTTGAAGGAACAAGAGCACACTACCCCCGTGAAGTAAATAAAGGGGTCCGTCGAAATTTCGTCCAAATTCCCGAGTTCGACAAGATACACCCGAAGAAGGTCTGAGGTTATATCGACCGAAACGTTGTGAAAATCGCACTCAAGATGAGAACAGTAGTTCGATGAATAATAATACAAATATTTTTTTGTTCGGAAAAAAAAAATCTTGTTACTTATTTGCCGTGTTATTTGATCAAGAAGAAATTGGAGTTATCGCCCCCTAACAATGGCGCCGTCCGTGTAATACAGAAGTGCAGATCACTAATGTAAACAAGCACCTTTTATTTTATTGTTCATGCAATAATTTCATTTGCGAGAAGCAGCGAGTGAGCAAAAACAACACACACACACACACACACACACACACACACACACACACACACACACACACACACACACAAATACCCTACACTCCTTCCAGGCCTCCCTTCCCCCCTCTATCGGCTCTTCTTCAGTACTTCCCCCCTCCCCCCCCCCCATACCGCCGCTGCTGTGCCCTTTCTTTGTGGATTCAAAATAACGTCTGGAATGTGTTGGAGTCTCTTTGATGTACGGTTGAGTTTTACTATGTTTCTTTGGCAACTATTTCTACTCGCACGTACGTACGCACACATTCATTCACACACTCGGACACCTTCATTCACCCACACTCACATAGTTACACACGTTCTTATATTCTCACACACACACACACACACACACACACACTCACACATTCACACAAGCATACACGCATATACATTTACGCAAACACACGCACATTGATATTGGCAAGCCATCTGTTCTTTCCTCTTTTTCAGTTATATTTTTTTCATGTTCCTTTTCGTCAGATTTTCTTACAATAGTTTGTATGCATAATTTTTATCTGTTTAGTTATATGTGCATTGTGTGTGTGTGTGTGTGTGTGTGTGTGTGTGTGTGTGTGTAGAATCTTAACACACACACGTATATGACTACTTCGTTTAATCACATGGATTAATATACGAAAGTATAATTTTATGCTTAAATTTTAAGTATTTACTTCAACAGTGCTCAATACATAGGTAGAGCTCAATAGTAATTTATAAAAATATACATGGCAATTAAGCTACACAGAATATTCCGCGTTTCATGCTCGTGAGAATTCGTCAGGCTTATGCCTGACGAATTCTCACGAGAATGAAACGCGGAATATTCTGTGTAGCTTAATTGCCATGTATATATATATATATATATAACGGTTGTATAGGTTAGTTTCCCAGAGGTAAAATTCAGTAAAACTCACGTGATTATTAGAGAGTGCTCCATGCAGGACAGAGCTGTTATATAGTCAGTTTATTATGCAAACATTATTTGGTTACATATGTGCGTACATGTTTCAGTGGAGTCCCAATTCAGGGGCAACACTTCATCCGGCCAAAAAAGAATTGATATTGAAACGGGTGTCAAGATTACATTGGTGTTTATAAGATCTTTGCGTGCGATCTACATTTCTTTAATTAAAGTCACCACCAATAAAAGATAGTAACTTATCCCTGAGTGGCTTCCGGGCCTTGATAAGTGGTGACCACCGGTGTAAAAAAAAAAAAAAAAAAAAAAAAGAAGAAAGATATGCAACCGGATAAATAACCTAAGATACAAGAAATTGTCAAATTTCGGGAAACAACGCAACCGCTAAGTTAATAGAACTATCTCTAATACCGCCATTCTAATGATAGCCTGGACACGGGGAAACGAAATCCCCCTCCCCTCCCAGGCACATAAAATCAACAGTAGGTTCTTTGAAATGACAGGGGCACGTTCGAAATGAATATTTCTGCTTAGAAATGACATATGATACGTGAATTTTGCATTTTAAACTTTAATTCAGGCCATTATATATAAAAATAATTTTATAAAATCAACAGTAGGTTCTCTACAGTGCAATGATTACAATGTATTATGGACTAGTCACTGCAGGGAAGTGCATGTGAAGCTTCCTCATGGTGCACTGTGATGGGTCTCCAACTAGAGCAGGCAATCAATCGATTTGATTGAAAACTGGGCGGTTTCATCGATTTCGATGACAATAAAAATATGGGAATGTGAAACATTCGTTGATCATCATTCAATCCCGGGCAACGTCGGGTCTCTCTGCTAGTTTATTAATAGAGGTCTAATACGAATAAAATAAGATATGCATCAAGTGCGCTCGAAAGCCAAATCACAACGCAATATTAGGAAAATAAACAAATATTTTACTTGCTTGAAATTTATAAGATAAATATATTTCGGAGTTATACTCCATCCTCCGTATGTTGTTTTCTTTCTTTTTTTCTTCTTTCTTGTAAAGTTGGAGAAAGAAAAGTCTGTTTGTAAAGATCCGCGTGTTGTCTCCCAGCGGTTGTATCTTGAAATAGATTTGACCCAAAAATAGATGTAAATTATAAATTTCAAGCAATTTAAATATTTGTTTATTTTCTTTATATTGCGTTGTGATTTGGCTTTCAAGCGCACTTGATACGTATTTTATTTTATTCAAATTAAATCAACGCTTCTATAATGGAACTCACACCCTGACGTTAAGATGTCTAATATGTTTAGTTAAAATTTCACAAAATACCTCCATCTTTTTACCCTCTTTGCTAAAAATTCAAACAGGCCAACATTATTGATCTTAATGCTGAGTATCTGTGTTCTACAATTCATAATGATTAGTTAATTAGTTTAGGAGTATCTCTACTTATTAGTGTTAGGACGATTAATTGGAATTGGAAAAATTGAAACATTTGGGGGTATCGGAATCGGAAACGGAAAAATTTGCACCTATTTTCTGATGCCAAAACCGATTCCTTTTAATTATCTTTTTCTATTTGATTTTGGTTTAATACAACATCTTTCACTGCTTGTAGTAATGATAAAAAAATATTTATTGATTTAAACTTCCAGTAAGACAAAAGTCTCTAGATCTCCCCCCCCCTTACAAGGGTGTTTTTACGTCTGAGAAAACATAGGCACATTTAAGGTGTGTTTTTACAGTAATCGGGACAAAATAACAATTTTATATTGAAATATTTAGAGATTTATAAAGAATCGGAATCGGTAATTATATCGGAATTGGGAGTTTAGTACAGAATCGGTTATTGTATTGGAATCGGGGGGAAAATATTGGAATCGTCTCATCACTACTACTTATACATAAAAAGGCACTTTGTCTGTGTGCTCGTTCTCTATGAACTCCTAAACGGCTGGGCCAATGTTTATGAAATTTCACACAAATATATTGTATGCGTCTGGGAGTGTCCATAGATAGGTTTTATATTGGAATGCCTCTGATAAGTATCCAAAATCGATAATCAGAAAAATGCGATTAAAGAAGGAACAGTCCAATTTTGAACAATGTTAACATCCTTATACGGCCTAACATCATAAGTGCATTTGAGAAGTTATATCACCGCACAAACAAGGCCTGGCGTATAAAATCAACAGTATGCTCTTTGATAAAACAGGGGTGTGTTCAATATGAATGTTTCTGTTTAGAGCACAATTGAACCATGATACTTGACTTTTGCATTTTATATTTTAAGTGAGGCCATTATTTACAGATAATTTTCTAAAATCAACTATAGATGTTCTAGAGTGCATTGTCACTGCAGAAGGGGCATGTGAATCTTCTTCTCTGCGCGTCACAACTAGAGCAGGCAATCAATAAATTTGATTGAAAAATGGGCACTTGTACAGTTTAATCAAGATATTAAAAAAATGAAAATATCGAAAAAAAAAAGTTTAAATTGTACCTATCCGTTATGGAATAAAGTTCTCCGAAAAAAAAAAATTTTTTTTTCACTTAATTTAATCAAGTAGTTTTTGTTTTTTACAGCGAAAAAAAAACAATTTGTTATGATACCGAGCAAAAGGTTCGATTTTTAGGAAGAAAAGCTAGTAATAAAGATGGGGAGGGAGTGTCGGCGATTTAACTGGAGTTATCTCCCCGTGACGTTTCTAAACTCCAAACAAAAATTAAGAAAAAATCCAATGCCTTCAACGCATTCTCTAAAAAAAAAAAACGTGTTTTTCCGCTGTAAAAAAAAACAAAACAAAAAAAAAAACTACTCGATCAAATTAAATGAAATTTTTTTCGGGGATCTTCAGTTCAAAACGGATATGTACAATATAACCTTTTTTTTTATGTTTTCATTTTTTTAATGTCGATTAAACTGTACAAGTACCAGAAAAAAGATCAATTTCACAGATTACGATGACAATAAACATATTGAAAGTTTATCGTAATTCAATCCTGGGCGACGTCGGATTTCCCTGCTAATATCCTTTACATTGAAATATCTAAACATATGCACATACCTGACTTTATGACCGGGGAGATTATGTTTGTAGCAATTAAATTTCGAATTCTTCTTTTTAATCTCAGATTAAGTCTCGACTAATCCATTTAAATCCAATGATTGAACAGATAAAGATGAACTTTGTAGTTAATATAGTTTAATTACTGAAAAATATTAAAAAAAAAAGAAAAGTCCTCCAAAAAAACCTCGGCCTTGTCGGTGGGGCATTAGAATACGCTGACTGCCCCCCTGCAGAGGGTAAAAGTCCCTCAATGGGGGTCCTGGATATGACCTTAAACTATATCCGATGGTGAGGCCCCAGCTTGCGGGCTCTGGGGAGTGTGGAGCCACCCTTTAATTACCATTGCTCCCAGGTCCACTCTGACCCGGAGTGGTAGTACCTGTTAGGGTCCCAACTATGGGTTAAATAGAAACTGACTTGCAAAAAACAAATATATTCTATTAAAAAATTTTCAAAATCACCGGATTCGGCATTAAATAACCTGAAAAGGGTTGATATGCCGTAAAACAAAAACAACCAACCAACCAAAAAAAAAAACTAAAAATAAAACACACTAGCAGGACCTGTGGAAATTCTATATTTCCTTTCAGATCCTTCGTAAGCCTGTATATTCGAGACTCGCATTACACACATGAGGTACCTTAAATAAATTTCCAGTCTGTTTTTTTTTGTACAGGCATTTAAAATTGCTGTAGACTCTTAAAAATTCACTATGTTATTGCGATACATCTTATGAGATGACTTACCAATTTTTATGATTTCACGTTCAAATGAACAGTGACAGCAGGAATTAGAATACATTCTTTAGCCTCTGTCTCATCGACGCAACGTTGCATCCCTCTGCCTGTTCTACAAGTATTTTAATGGTGAATGCTCTGACGAACTGCAGACACTTGTGCCCCCACGACATAGACACCCTCGACAAACCTGACAGGCAGCTAAATCCCACCCCCACGCAGTAGAGATCCCTAGATGTAAAAGATCTTTCTACTCCAATAGTTTCTTCCCCAGAACCGCTAGACTCTGGAATTCCATTCCAGGTCCCTGCTTCCCTAACTGTACTGACATGCAGAAGTTCAAGTATAACGTGAACCGACATCTTGCTGCCCAAATCCCAACATAGTGCCCCAGTAGCTGCTGCCCCTGATAGTATCCCTCTACACCAAAGTGGCAATGTGCCTTGTTTGGGGTGAAAATGTAATTAAAAAAAAAAAATAAATAAAAAAAATAAATTCTACTAAAGCCTGATTGTCACAACTGGTGAATTTCAAAAATGCAATCTGGACGTGAGGACACTTTAGAAGAACGATATGCAATAAAATTCTGTTTTAAACTTTGAAAAAAAAATGCCAGAGAAACGTATGGAATACTTCAGACTGCTTTTGGACCATCTTGCATGAATCGAGCATCAGTTTTAAAGTGACATAGAAGATTCAAGGAAGGCAGGAAGTCTGCGAGAGATGACAATAAGTGTGGAAGGTGTAAGGAAGTCAGAACATCGGAGTTGATTAAAGAATTTCATGGATAAGGACCATCGTGTGCGTATAGAGACAATAAGTGTACAGTTTGATGTCAGTGTGGGAACTTTACACACAATTATTTGTGAGGAACTGGAGATACGGAAGTGTTGTATTGTCTATTTATAAAGGATTGAGTGTTTAATCATCTTATCAGAGTTAATATCGTTGTGTGTGTGATCGTCTAGCGGTCTTTCTATTACATATGTTCATATGCTGTTAAGTGTGAATATGTGTGTGACATGCATTTTCACATACCTCTGCTTCTTGGTCCATCTGGAACATCTCGTCTGGGAGGGAGACTGGTACCTGTTTTTGGGGACGAAGATTTATTTCACTCTGAGACAAGAAATTGGTTCTATAGTTTTTTATTCACCTTCCAGATCGATCGCAGAAGATTGGAAAGTGAATTTGGCCTGTGTTGTTTCTTCTCCTAGGTCTTATTTCTACCATGTCAGCGTTCGTCTTCCCCCCCCCCGAGAAGGGGAGGAGACAACGGCGAAGCCGTCCGCTCTCTTCCAAGTCCCAACCAAATCTCCTCGAGTCAGCTAACCTGATCACATGACTCACACGCAATCCAATCAGCTGATCTTGACTTCCGGTCAACGCGTCTATACTATAACTCACACTCTCCCTCTCTTTCTATCCATTCTCTAACAGAAGGTTTGCACAAAGCTTGTCTCATCAAGGTTGCAATACACATCTCTGTGAGAAGATCAGACAGAAAGACGTCATAACCAAGATGTGCATCAAGACAGTTCTTCATCCTCCCTATAGTCCAGACCTTGCTCCCTGTGACTTTTGGTTATTCCCTAAGCTCAAGGAAAACCTTAGAGGATGTTATGAGGAGATGAAAGAGGCTGTGACAAGAATCATTGACCAGCTCACACAAGAGGAAATCCATAGGGCCTTCCAGAAGTTGTTAGAATGGTACAACAAGCCGGAGTAGATTACTTCGAAGGGGGACTAGAGTTTCATGTGTGTACTATCAATAAAAGTACCTGTTACAATATTTTTGGATTATAATGGGGGTATATATTTAAATGCTGACCACATCAGCATTATGTGGCACAAGGCCTGAAAGTGGGAACCCGCAGGCTCCCCTAAAGGAGGGGCACTCCTGCAATTTTAAAAATTGCCTGAGTAACCCCGTCGGCATTCCCCGGTCAGGGCGCCTCAGGCAGCAAGCAATAAACTTGCCCCACCGGAAAGCCCGGTGGCAAGGCCTGGGAGGGTGGACCTCCTAGGTATTACCAAGGCGGCGTACCTCAGTCCAACAGGTGCTGGGCCGGTTCCTGGCCCCTCACCTGTTGGGCTGAGTGTCAAGTGATGAATCCTTGACCTGTACTACCCTGTCTCCCTGCAGCCGAAGCCGCGAGGAGACACATCCCATCACAATGGACTTGTAATGGGCGTATGATCCTGCATAATCGGGAGATTCTATTTATAAACGATGCTGCTAGGAACTGACGAATCGAACTAATTCACGTCCTGCTACCAACCAATCAGAAACCAGAATTGCTCCATAAATATTAAACCTTTCTGTAGCAATTTCGCATATGTTTTTTTCTTTGTGTCAACACGGGAAGAATCTTTTGCTCTATGGATTCAACTCGAGAACTGTCTACTGCAAACCAGTCACCTCTCAGGACTTGTGTCGAACAACGAACCATCGGAAACTGTTCTGAAACTAAACATGGATTACACTTCTAGAGTGCCCATATGAAAAAAAGTCTGGAAACTTATTGATATATGTAGATCGTATCGTTCATACCTGATAGACTTGGAAACACTCTGCTAGTTAGTAATGGCAGAAGTTCTCCTGAACTTTGAGTTCTTGCAATGGCATCACTAAGGCATTGAAATTTCGTCTTTTAACTTAAAAAAAAAGTCTTGTTTAATCTCGGATTAAGTCTATTAAACAAATCTTGACTAATCCATTTCAATCCAATAATTTAACAGATAAAGATTAACTCTGTAATATAGTTTAATTATTGAGAAATATTTACATAAAACGATTAGTCAGGATTGTCTGCTGTTTCTGACTTCCGGTTTCTGTGGAGCCAACTTGATCCCAGATGTTTTTAGTTGAACTCGATAATCTGCCAGGAATTTGGAAGTGAACCATTTATTTAATCCTCGAGGGTAGAGTGTTCTCGTTCTGACAGTCATGACAGATGGACGTTTTAAGTAATTCTCACTTATACTCTTAGTAACAAATGTATTGAAGGTTGAACCTTCAACCTTAAGAAGACTGTCATATAGAATTGATTATTATCTAGTTGGCATTTTATTCGTTCGTCACAAGGATTTCCTAGATCTCTCTGCTTTATCGTTATTTTCATGGCAAGTGCTCGTCTGAGCTCCAATCTATGATCTCCCCCTTGCCAAACTTTCATGAGAAAAACTCATCTAGCTCCCCCACTCTTTATCCTTGCCTAAACCTAAACGTAGATTCCATGAACAAAGCTTCTTTCTCAGAACCGCACACCTGTAGAACTCTCCTCCATTTGCCTGCTTTCCTGCTGACTATAATATGGTCGTCTTCAAGTCCAATGTAAACAAATTGTTAATGAACCGTTCTCCCTTAAGTAATCCAATTTACCAAATTTCCACTACTAACAATTACTACGTCATTGTCGCATTGGCCACTGTACGCTTATTAACTGTTATCCTCGAGTGGTCTCTGGGCCTTGATAAGTGGCGACTGCTCATCTTCAAAATAATTCAAAACTAATTCAATAATATTATTTGATGTTAAAAAATATATTTGCAAAAAATAACCCCGCAATTGAAATTCGTGAGTAAATTCATTTTATTGTTCATTTTTTACGATATTTTGCGCTGACAAACCCAGCAGCAAGTTCGTATAAAAGTTGCTTTAATAATAAAACAGCAGCAGGAGCATACAAATCGTACGTAATTTAGTCGTGCAATTTTAGTAAACGCTCTTATGTACGATCAAGTACCCTTATGTTGCAAACTCGTCTCTGCTTTATCGTTATTTTCATGGCAAGTGCTCGTCTGAGCTCCAATGTATGGTCCCCCCCCTTACCAAACTTTCACGAGAAACACTCGTCTAGCTGAAAACACTATCAATAATTTCCCCCACTCTTAATCTGTGCCTAAACCTTAACGAAGTTTCTTTCTTAGAACTGCACACCTGTGGAACTCTCTTCTATTTGCCTGCTTTCCAGCTGACTATAATATGGTCGTCTTCAAGTCCAAAGTAAACAAATTCTTGATGAGCCGTTCCCCTTAAGTAATCCAATTTACCAAATTTCCACTACTAACGATTACTACGTCATTGTCGCATTGACCACTATGAACTTATTAACCCTTATCCTCGAGTGGCCTCTGGGCCTGTATAAGTGGCGGCTCCTTTGTAAAAAAAAAAAATTATTAAGCAATATATTTACTTATAAGTGGTGGCGATTGTTGTATGCACCTACAACAGTGATCACACCCCAACCTCCCCATGTTAAAAACGGCTTTCGGAAACACTCTTTGCAGGTTGGATAACCAGTGCACATTGACCGTTTTCGGGTGGCCCCCGGTCAACTTTCACCGAATATATTGCACCAATAATTATAATTAAGGCTGAAGCCATAATTAAAAATAAAAGTTATCGCATGTTTTTAATGGGAAAAAGTCTTAAAATCCACAACTGCAACGATTAATTTGACTATCCGATATTTCAAAATACAAAATGTCTAACCGTTATTGTGAACGTTTATTTTTTTTTTTTTAAAACTCTCTCTAGCACATCTTCTACTGGATCATTTTTTTTTTCTTTTAATTTACATTAATTTTGACATGACATGTTGGTTGTTTTTGTATTACAGCTTATCAACCCTTTTCAGGTTATTTAATGTCGAATCAACTTATTTTGAAGAAAAATTTTTAATAGAATGTATTTATTTTTTTAAGTCAGTTTCTATTTAACTCATAGTTGGGACCCTAACAGGTACTACCACTCTGGGTCAGAGTGGATCTATACTCCCCAAAACCTGCAAGCTGGGGTCTCACCATCTGATATAGTTTAAGGTCATATCCAGAACCGATATGACATGTAGGTACATAAGTGTTTCCACCTGAAATAAGGAATTACATTTCTTAACATCGGGAAAGCTACTCATTTTCGCCAAATTTAAGTGCGATATTCGTTTTCAGCATACCAGGAAACTTTTAAAAGTCTTCATTTTAAAGGTGATTCTTAAGGTGGAAAGCAAGTAAAAATTTACCAAAGTACTTGTAAAACAGGTATAGAAATGAGACATTACAGTGATGGGACAGAGGATGGACCTTGTCCGATAGTGTGGGGGTGGCACCTATTAAGATTTGAATATGTTAAAGTTATGTATAGGCGAGAACGCAATACTCGATAGAAGTAGTCAACCACCTCAGCAAAAATAACCCTCTTAGTGAAATAAAATATGGTTTCTGTTCTGCTAGATCTACAGCAGATGTGCTTACAGTTATTTCTCATAGGATTAGCAAAACTCTTGACAGGCAATTGCTCTTGACATATCAAAGGCCTTTGATAGGGTATGGAATAACGGTCTACTTCACAAGATCTCCAACTATTGTATAACTGGAAATGTCTGTTCAATTATTAAATCATTTCTCTCTGATAGGTTCATAAGAGTAGTGGTTGATGGGCAGAAATCAGAAGCTCACAGTATTAATGCTGGAGTCCCTCAGGTGTCCATCCTGGGCCCGACTCTCTTCCTGATCTATATTAATGATCTTCCAAATCACATCCTTAGATCATTCGTAGACATTTTTGCTGACGACACTACCATCTATGGCAGCACATCAAAGGCCGTAAATGACCAAGTTCTCTCTGATTCTCTCTCCTCTGATCTTGAACATGTGGTACAATGGGGAAAGAGGTGGCTTGTTACTTTCAATTCATCTAAAACCAAGCTTTTATCTTTGCATCATCAACGTTCGGACCCTCCATCTGAAATAAATGGCTCTCGTCTTGGGTAGACTCCATGTTTTGACAAGCTTCTGGGCTTGACCTTTACTCCTGATCTAAAATGGAATATGTACATCAAATCCGTTGCCAAGGTCGCTGGAAAAATGATAGGATCCTTCTATCGATCCAGTAGATATCTACCTGCTGATGCAATTCTCTACCTGTATAAGAGCCAGGTATGTCCAAGGATGGAGTATTGCTGTCACATCTGGGCAGAAGCTGCTAGGAAGACCTTATCCTGCCTTGACAGAATTCAGAATAGACTTCCCTGCAACCTCTTTCTCACAGAAGACACGTTGCGAGCCTGTCTTTGTTTTATCGTTATTTTCATGGCAAGTACTCGTCTGAGCTCCAATCTCTGGTCCCCCCTCGCCAAACATTCACGATAAACACTCGTTTGGTTGTAAACACTATCAATAATTCCCCCCACCCTTTATTTGTGCCTAAACTTAAACGTAGATTGCATGAACAAAGCTTCTAAGAACTGCACATCTGCTTTCCAGCTGACTACAATATGGCCGTATTCAAGTCCAATGTAAACAAGTTCTTGATGAGCCGTCCCCCTTAAGTAATCCAATTTACCAAATTTACACTTCTAACGATTACTATGATATTGTCCTTTTGACCACTTTACACTATTTAACCCTTATCCTCGAGTGGCCTCTGGGCCTTGATAATGGCGGATTTCTTTGTAAAATAAATAAAATGAAATTGGTGCCATTGATCGCTACGGTCCCAATTCTACAATTGAACACGCCGGAGTTGCTCATCTGACGTCATACATAGCTTAACGCACCTGCGAAATACTTGACAATTTCTTCTCGTCTTAAAGAAAAAAAAAGTTAGTTTACCTATTCGACACCTACATAGCCGCGTACCCCCCAACCCTCACGACTACCCATTGACCCGGTCTACCTACTTTTTATCTACACCTCTCTACCATCTCTCTCACCTCTTAGCTTAGTCACATTGCTATACCCCCCACCACCTCGTCCCTCGCTCACACCTACATAACCTGACCGTTTATTTGTCCTGGACAATAAATAAAATAAAAATATAGACGCTTTTCTTTTTTGTTTGAAGACGTTGATGGTTGGGAGATGATGCGTTTTGGACCCACGAGGTGTTAAAATGTCGTTACAACTCCACAGAATTAAAAAGAAAAAAACGGTTCATACCTTCCCTTCGGATATATGTATATTTATAAACTATCGTCATTTTTTTTGGATTAAGAAAGCAGTCTAAAAACTTACAAAGAAATGAAGACTAGGTTAACGAGTTTCTTTGCTTGTGGAACGAGCACTTTACCTGGAGACGATTTACCTGGCAATCCGCCGTTGGATAGAAGAAAGGTAATATTTTGCCCCCCCCCCCTTTTTTTAAATTAATTAATCAAAAAAAAAAAAAAAAAAAAAAAAAAGTAGGACCTGACGTTTACTCCCGCTTTCATTTCGTTTTCTTTTGTTTGTTTTCCTAGATACTGTTACAGAAAAGGGCCTTGCTTTTTTTTTTTTTTTTAAATTTTTAGACAGGATTAACAAGTTAAATTTAAAGTTTACGGCATCTTTTGTTTAAATTGTTAGGTGAAAGTACAGAATATATAGTGAAAGTGCACGGAGGGGGGGGGCACCTGAAGACTTACCTTTTAAGAAATTGATTTCAGTGAGGTTTGTAAAAAAGAAAATACGGTGCTAGTGCACTTACTGGTCCGCGCTATTTTTTAAAAATCGTATTTCCAAGTTTAAAGTTTTATGATGTTTTTTTTTTATTTTTATTATTCAATTGTAAGGTTAAAGTACAGAATAGGTACAAAACATCCTCCCCTCCCCATGTTAAGAATGGCTTTTTAAATAATAACGTTATTTTCAGCACAGATCAATAAGTGCAAAGTGCACTAGTACCGAAAATGCCTTTCGGAATAAACCTCCCCATGTTAAGAACGGCTTTCGGAAACACTCTTTGTAGGTTGGACAACCAGTGAGTGCACATTAACCGTTTTCGGGTGCCCCCCCCCGGTGCACTTTCACCGAATATATTGCACCAATAATTATAATTAAAGCTAAAATCATAATTAAAAATAAAATTATTGCATGTTTTTAATGTGAAATATTCTTAAAATCCAGAGGTAACTGCAACGCAACGATCAATTTGACAATCCGCCATTTCAAAATACATGTGACCGTTATTGTGAACGTTTTTTGTTTTATTTTTTTTTTTTAACTCGCTCTAGCCCGTCTTCTACTGGATCATTTTTTTTTTCTTTTAAATTACACTAATTTTGACATGACCCGTAAGTATATAATAGTGTTTTCACCTGAAATGCGTTCGTTTCAAAATCTACTATTCTACACAAGCACATTTTTTTTTCACTCGAAAAAATGACAAACATCAATAAAAATTCGATAATTTCCGAAAAGCCACCGGTTTCTTATTTTCAAAATGTAACTTTAACGATATACGATATCGAAATATACGATGTTATTTGAAATAAATTAATCATCAAGTTTCGTCTGCGTTCTTTTAAAATCGCGTCAGCTAATATTTGATGAATGCCCTGGAAAAGTCACTTTTGATTAATGTTTACCAGTTGTAAAATATGCAAACGAACTTGGCGGTACTTATGCAGTGGCACTGCATTGCAGTGCATAAGTTATGCACTTATATTACCGTGCTGAAAGAATGTTATTTAGAAAGCCATTCTTAACATGGAGAGGGAGGTTACTTTCCTATAACAATTTAATAAAAAAAAGATATATCGTACAACTTGAACATAACTTGGAAATACTATTTTTAAAAATTAGCACGGTAACATAAGTGCATAAGCACCAATTCGGCTTTTTTTTTTTTTTTTTTTTTTTTTTTTCAGAATAAGAATATTTTAAAACTAATTTTAAATTAATACGAAGTGACTTTTCCAGGGCAATCTTCGTCGAACCCAAATATCAGCTGACGGGATTGTAAACAAACATAGACGGAAGTTGATGAACGACAAAACGTTTTTGGGTATTTATGCACTTTTATTTACCGCGCACTATCACCGAAGTTAAGCAACATTGAGCCGGGTCAGTACTAAAATGGATGACTATTTTGGAATTCCAGGTGTTCCGTGTGCTCCCTATTTATCTCGGCATTGTTTTCGGTCGTTAAGCACTTATCCTTGCCACTGGACTAAAGCAGTGCAGATTCAAGAGCGGTGGTAAAGGTGTATCAGAAGTTTTGTAGGGATTTTTGACACCTCTAACACGAAACTGCAAATAAAATATAAAAAAACTCGTAATTTCTCTTTTAAAAGTGGGTTGTTTATTTTCTTTATGTATTATACTTCCAAAATAAACTATTAAAGTTGTTTTAAAAGTAATAGAATTTTTTATTTTTTTAAAAAACAGTAATGAAATTAATTGAATGTTACGAGTTCAGTATTTTTCAATTTTTAAAATTTAAAAATCTATCAAAATTTTTCTATTGATTCTATTTTTACGATATTTTCAGGGTCAATGTGAAATTTTATGCTCTTTCCAATAAACCGAATATAATATTTTAGACAAACGTTTTTTTTTTTTTTTTAATTCAAAATAAAATAAATTACAAATTGTTTTATTAAAATTATATTTTCTTACGCAGACTTTTTAACAAATGTCTTTACAATTATATTTTTATACAATAAATGTTTTGGTTTTCAAATGGCGCTCCCCCATTTAAATAATTATGAATGTCATTTTCATTTTCTGTTTTTAATAATAAATATGTTTCATGAAAACATCCCCGTTTTCACTAATTAAATCGAAAAATTTCCAATTAAACAATTAAACAATATATGTTCTCTTTCACTTTATTTACTTTTTTCATAGTTCTTTCCGGAAGTAAATTAATATCTAGTTTAATTTTTTTGTTATTTATTTCCTACTTCGAGCATAGTTTAAAATACTGATTTCTCCTGATTCTAATGACAGGTGCCCGATAAAATGGCGTCTCCATTTTCGGCGATTAATTATAAAAGTACCGTAATGTTTACAGATAATTGGGTAAAATCGCATTTTTCTTAGACGCAGAAACGTACACGTAGAAATAGACAGCAGGAGGCTATACACAGGGGACATAACTCCGAAAAGAATATTTTAGATTACATACGTCATAGCTGCAATATTTGTTGTCTGAAGCGATAGACATTTTTGGGTACTTGTCCAGTTTAACCAAGCTATTAAAAAAAAAAAAATGAAAATATCGAACAAGAAGGTTATTGTATGTATCTGTTATGGAATGAAGTTTTTCGAAAAAATAATTTACTTAAGTAGTTTTATTTATTTTTTTTTTTACAGCGAAAAAAAAAACATAATTATGATACCGAGCAAAAGGTCCAATTTTTAGGAAGAAAAGCTAGTATTAAAGATGGGGAGGGGGGTGTCGGCGCTTTAAACTGAGTTATCTCCCCGTGGCGTGTTCAAAAAATTTAAAGATGGGTACCTTAAATGCGCTGTCAAAAAGTGTTTTTCTGCTGTAAAAAGAAAAAAAAATACTCAATCAAATGAAGTAAAAATCTTTTCCTGGAGATCTTCAGTCCGAAACGGATACGTACAATATAACCTTTTTTCGATAGTTTTCATTTTTTAATGTCTTTATTAAACTGTACAAGTACCCATTTATTATTATTATTATTTTTTTTTTTTACTAAATGCACAATAGCAGTTGTTCGACTTGATGAAGTTTTGTAATATTTGATATATTACTATTTTTTAGCATAAAAATTAAGTACGTAATATTGTATCAAATTAAAAAAAAAATCGATTTGTCGACTCTTAGCAGGCACCCACTGTAGTATCTACATAAAATAGTATAAAAAAAATAATTGGTGCAAGCACATCTAAGTCAGTAAACAACCAAGTTCTCTCCGATTATCTCTCCTCTGATCTTGAGCACGTAGTACAATGGGGAAAGGAGTGGCTGGTTACTTTTAATGCATCTAAAACCAAGCTTCTCTCTTTACATCAACATTTTGATCCACATCTGGCATCAATTGAAATGAATGGCTCTCGTCTTGAGGAGGGCTCAAATTTTGACAAGCTTCTGGGCTTGACCTTTACTCCTGATCTTAAATGGAACACGTACATCAAATCTGTTGCCAAGACCACTGGAAAAATGGTCGGATCCTTCTATTGATCCAGTAAATATCTCACTGCTGATGCAATTCTCTATCTATATAAGAGCCAGGTACGTCCAAGGATGGAATACTGTTGCCACATCTGGGCAGGAGCTGCTAGAAAGGACTTATCCTGCCTTGATAGAGTTCAAAATAGACTTCGTAGCCTCGTAGGAGATGTACTTTTCTCTTTCCTGCAACCTCTATCTCACAGAAGAGATGTTGCGAGTTTGTCTCTGATGTATCGTTATTTTCATGGAAAGTGTTCGACTGGTCCCCCCTCGCCAAACTTTCACAAGAAACACTCGTCTAGCTGAAAACACTATCAATAATTCTCCCCACTTTTTATCTGTGCCTAAACCTAAATGTAGATTCCATGAACAAAGCTTTTTTTTCTTAGAACTGCACACCTGTGGAATTGTTTTCCATTTTCCTGCTTTCCGGCTGACTACAATATGGTTGTGTTCAAGTCTAACGTAAACAAGTTCTTGATGAGCCGTTCCATATAAGTTATCAAATTTACTGAATTTTCATTACTAACGATTACTGTATTGTCCAATTTCTACTGTACACTCTTTAACCCTTATCCTCTTGGCCTTTATAATATGGTGATGCCTGTGCAAAAAAAAAAAATCCAAAATTCAACATAAAAAATAAATGACGGACGTTGTCAAGAGTGCCCTCCCCCCTCTTTAAATTCCACAATTTTCACTTTTTAAAATCTTTTTTTTTTTTCTGTTAATATCATTGATTACAAACGTAAGTTTCAGATTATAAAAAAAAAAAAATTAAAAAAGAAAATGGCATCTTCGTTCTGTAACGAATTCGTACAGCTTACGGATTTTTTTTTTCTGTATTTTCTTTACTTTTAATTGCCGTTATAAGTGTTAATTTTAGTACCCCCCCTTTTTTTAAAACTAGTTTTATTGATTCATTGTATTACATTTAAAAAGAATCCCGGTTGTTTGAATTGAGTTGGCTCTATTAAACATGGCTAATCAAAACAATGTCTCGCTTTCTTCATAAAATTTGATTTTCTTAGTTCAAAAAAAGAACCTACTTATCAATTATTTTTGGAATATGACTTGGTAAATATTTACCTTGTATCAACCTTGATATTTTCCTTTAACACTTTTACAGGTTTTCAGGTATGCTGAAAACTAATATCGCATTTAAATTTTCTGCAAGTAAGTAGGTTTTCCTGATATTAAGCAGTGTTATTTCTTGTCTTATTGCTGGTGGTCATATTAGTATGCGCAAGCGCAACACCGATGAACTACTCACGCACTTGCAAATACATAAACGACCGCCACTGATAACATAAGGAATTACATTGCTTAATATCCGAAAAACTACTTGTCTGTGGCATTGTCCCTAGGTGGCCAGAAAGTGGGTGTTCATTCTACGTTACAAAGAAAAGTGATCCCCATGTTTTTTTTTTTTTTTTTTTGAAAAAGTAATTTCTTCATATCATGAAAACTATTTCTCTGCGCCACTTGTAAATGTAATATTCGTTCCCAGCACCCCTCGAGAACCTACAAAAGTTATCATCGTAAAGGTTTCTTGAGTTGGAAAGAATCTTGACATTGACCACGATCTTTTTTTTTTTCTGCTTCACGAGTGTTGCCGGTGTTGCCCTGGAAAGTCCCTTCGACGCTTCTACACTATTGGGACGAAATTTCTGAAATCGTAATACTGAATTTCACATGAAAACAAAGGTATCTACGTATTCCTAAGATGTTTGTATAAAAAAAAAAAAAAAACTATTAAAAAATATGCAATTTCATGACAACGATCGTAAGACACAGGAGAGTTCAAAAAGGAGATAATAATCCGTTTTGATTTAAACAGGATGGTGGCAATTTTTCACCTGCTAACACGATTAAAGTTCAGTTAATTTCGACTGCATAATTTGGAAGCTACCATTGTAACTTATTAGAATTGACAAAAAGAAAAAAAATCAGTTGAAACAATTGTTTATCTGAAAACTCCATTTATCGATTACAAAATTTCGTCCCAATTCTGTAGAAGCGCCGTCCCCTCTGATTAATGTTTACCAGTTTTAAAATAAGCAAACGAACGTGGCTGTTTTGAAAAAAAAACAAAAACGTTTTAAACTGATTATTAACCAGAAGGTATTTTTCCAAGGCGTTCATTTCTCGTGAAACAGAACGCACGCAGCGACGGTCAACAAATTTATTATGAAAGTCAAAATGACATGCGGAACTTGGGGATAACCGGTTAGTTAGTGAGGGAGGAGCTTTTGTAAAACTGTCACTTCGGTGGGGGTGGCGGGATAAATAAATAAAAACATCTCGTTGGAATAAAAATACAGTACAGACAACAATTACGTGATTTTATTGATGTCAATTACAGTGTTTTTTTTTTTTTGTTTTTTTTTTTAATGCGAAAATGTCACGTTGTCTGCTATCCGTTGTCCGACTGGTCAGGAGACAAAGAGGCCAGTCTTGCCAAGCCCGGACAGCTGACCAGAGACACAATGGCAGTTAACGGTTTATTTGGAGATAAGTTTTGTAACGTACGGTCACTAATCTACCAGATTATCAAAAAAAAAAAAAAAAAAAAAAAAATCAATATTTAACATTTTTAAAGGGTGCTCAGTTTCCAGTACAACGTTCTAGTAAATTGATCCCCCATTTTGGAAGCATCAATTTATTTCAGCCAAATTTCGCGAATTTAACTTTTTTTTTTTTTTAAATCAGTTTAGTCTTCTCAAAAACATTACATTGCTTTTTAATGCCAATGTTTACCAAAACCAGGGTAATTATATAGATGGACACCAATGTGTTACACGTGTTTCGTTGTACATACCATACAACTCTGACACATTTTGTCTATAAAATATATATATATATATACTAGCCTGGTTGCCTGGCGTTGCCCGGGTGTTTGGAGGTGTATGTTGAGGGGGGAAAAAGTGGTAGTAGGCAGGCAGGTTTGAACCCGTGATGCAAGGGCAGAAAAGAAAGTGAAAGAAAATCTGACATCTTACTGCTGCTACACCATGACACGACCGTAAGTCTAAAGCGTACAAATTTAACGTATTCAATCAAAATCAAGATAACTTGCAGAAATGGCGTTTCTTTTTAACCTTCCATGAAAGCAAATTAGACACAACGTCGTTTTTAATGTAGGGGAAACCAGTTCCCACCAAAAAGGGAGCACTCTGGCAGTATCCAAATAAATAGTAATTGTCTCAGTACAAAGGGTTTCCCCTACATTGACTAAGGACCAATTACAGAACAGATACTACGCGGCCTGAAGGCTGGGTGGTTGTGTTCCAATAGTTTCGCTTTATTTATACGAAAAAGACAAACAAACACTGGAGACAAAGGCACGGCGGGAAATTTAACTTCATCCAAAATAGAGACGATGTGCGTTTGTGAATGCGAGATATTTACGATCTGGGAAGTATGTGAAAGCCTTTTGTGGACATACACAAATGCTCGCGCCTATTTTCCGTTTTATATATTAGACTAGCGGGAGGGAGTACCCGGCGTTGCCCGGGTGTTTGGAGGTGTAAAGTAAAAAAAAAAAAAAAAAAAGTTTTGGTAGATAGTTAGACTTGAACCCGAACCCTTGAGGTTTATAGGCTGAAGACTTCCCACCACACTACGATGGCAGAGAAGTGAGAATGTGTGAAATAAAATGATTAAAAAGTGATGTGACAAAAGTGCGTGTTTAATGAGGTCAAACATCACGCCACAGTGAATGAAAAATGGCAGGTGTGTGTGGAATTTAATTCCGCACTTAATTCTACTGCGGCATAGTTCCTTTGGGTTGTTTTTTTACTCAATTTTGTCTGGGAAAAGTCAGCTCCCCCTTTATTAAGGGAGTGTGTCCAAATGAAAGCAATTGTCTGACATGACGCTGAAAATCGACATTGACCAAACGTCCATCGCTTTCTGGACATTCCTGGCCTGTAGCCGAGAACCGCTCACTAGTTTCACATCAGTTTCACTTTTATACGAAAAAGCTGAAAACACGTGAGAAGCCAAAATAGCAATGATTTTGCAAAAGTCACTGTAAATAAATCTAGCCACAACACACGTTTGCAAATCGTAGATATTATTATCTAGGGGGTATATAAACACTTCTAAGCAAATAACTGTTACTAAAGGTAAGATAAGTTACTCTTCTATCGACCTGGATGAGTTTTGTATTTTTAACTTATAAATTGTTTTTTTTTTTTTTTTTTTTTTTTTAAGAACAAATGTAGTCTCAGGTTAGAGTTAGAAATGAAGATAAATGTTGCTCTCCTTACAGCCACTTTAGAGATTTGATAATCGCTCAAAAACAGAAAATGAAATAAATACCAGTTGAACATTACGTTTTCAGATGATTGATAACATTTATTGGATAGCTGTTTCTCCCTTTTGTCTGTTTTGTCCCCCTTTCTTTATTGATGGGCTCGGTGGGTTTTTGAATGCCTTTCCTTTTTTGGTTCCAAACAAGCAGCCATAGAAGAAAGATGGAACACAACTCTCTTTGGATATAAGGCGTTTGGTTGGGTACCTCTACTCTTCGTCTCCTTGAGACTTTATTTTTAAAGCACAAATGATTAGGCTTATTTATTTATATATATGACTCTCAGAGACCTTTTAAGGTCAGAATTATTGACCTGTCATCAATGATTTTTCAAATAAACATTAATTATGAACTTCTGTAATATCGACTCAAGTCGAGAATTGAATCCTTTCATCAGAAGGTATCATACCAACCACTTCAAACGGCTGCAATTAACCCGATCTTCGAACAGTGCTGAACTCGAATTACAGTTCCTGCTGAAGATAAAAGAGCGATTACCTTTCGAGGTTAGGGTTAGGGTTAGGGTTACCAACTTTACTCAGATGTAAAATAGGCATTTCCTTATTTTGCCATGAAGAAAGAATAAAATTTGTGCCGTATTTTAGAGGTATGCTTTGTTGTAATTGTTCATTTTTTGCTATTGTTTTGGAGCAAAAACAGGCGAGAAGAAATATCGCGCTGTCTCTCCCTCCCCTTCTTTATCTGTCTCTACCCCCTTCTTTATCTGTCTCTCTCCCCTCCCCCCTTTCTTTATCTCTCTCTCCTCCCCCCCTTTCTTTATCTGTCTCTCTCCTCCCCCCCTTTCGTGGTCCCTCTCCCCTCCCCCCTTTCGTGGTCCCTATCCCCCCCCTTTCGTGGTTCCCCCCCCCTGGTCCCTCTCTCCTCCTCCCCTTTCGTGGTCCCTCTCTCCTCCCCCCCTTTCGTGGTCCTCCCCCCTTTCGTGGTCCCCCCCCCTTTCGTGGTCCCCCCCTTTCGTGGTCCCCCTCTCCTCCCCCCCTTTCGTGGTCCCCCTCTCCTCCCCCCTTTCGTGGCCTCCCCCCTTTCGTGCCCCCCCCCTTTCGTGGTCCTCCCCCCTTTCGTGGTCCCCCCCCTTTCGTGGTCCCCCCCCCCTTTCGTGGTCCCCCCCCTTTCGTGGTCCCCCTCTCCTCCCCCCCCTTTCGTGGTCCCCCTCTCCTCCCCCCTTTCGTGGTCCCCCTCTCCTCCCCCCTTTCGTGGTCCCCCTCTCCTCCCCCCTTTCGTGGTCCCCCTCTCCTCCCCCCCTTTCGTGGTCTCCCCCCTATCCCCTTTGCCTGTTTGTCTCTCTCCTCTGCCTGTTTGTCTCTCTCCTCTGCCTGTTTGTCTCTCTCCTCTGCCTGTTTGTCTCTCTCCTCTGCCTGTTTGTCTCTCTCCTCTGCCTGTTTGTCTCTCTCCTCTGTCTGTTTGTCTCTCTCCTCTGTCTGTTTGTCTCTCCCCTATTTATTATATAAACCCAGTTGCTAGAAAGTGATCATAAGCATATTTTGTTTTCTCTGCCCATCTTTTTTCTTCTCTAATCACTTTTAATGCCTTGCATTTCAAATTTATGTACTTAAGCTAAATTCTGCCATATGACCTTATGAAAAGCTAGGTTTAAAAGTTTCACCATGAATTTATTGGGATCACTAAATTTAGGATTGTCACAGTTTGACCCTGTGTGTGTGTGTGTGTGTGTTGGAGGATACCTTATTTTGTACTCAAAGGCCCTTCAGAGATTAGACTTAGAAAAGTAAATAAAGCAGGTGCCTAAAAACTAACACCTGCCACACTGAGATGACTTGACCCCAAGCACACTTCCTCAGGCCCTTCATTATTTATCCCCTCCCCCCTCCAAACATAGTGCTTAATCTCCTGATATTAAAAGGGTGGGTGGAGGTGTGGCTTCTCTTGGTGGAGGTGTGTTAGGTGTCAGTGTCCTATTTTTGATTTTTTATGGGATATTAGCAGCTAAACTAGATATCAACTAGCTGTCATATACTTCCTCACCCACTCGAGGGTCCTTCATCAATCAAGCATTCAATCACTCACCAGTTGCTGTCGTGGTGGCTACAAGCAGATTCTGTTGAGGTGAGATATTGTCTGGATAGGTGAGCCTTCCCATGAATTGCCATCTGTTGTTGTGAGAAAGGGTTGGTTTATTGCTGGTCAATTCAGACCCACCCACTCCTTTTCATGGTTCATTTTTAGGTCTCCTTATGTTATATACTGGGTGATATGGCCGTGACGTCTATTTTGTTAGCACCGTCTATATTTTAACTATCCGAGATTTTTGAATATCTCGATAGATAGAGAGATAGTTTGTTTGTGCATATATGCATATGTTGTTGTAACTCGTCTAGTGAATGGAATCACCGCTGTTCATCTATCTATGAATAACGAGACGCTTTGTTATAAAACAATTTGATTTATTTAATAACAACATATACACATCAATACGGCGGTGAAGGAGAGTGTGGCGGGAAGGGTGTGGTTGCGACCGTGACAGGCAGTTGAGCGTCGTCTGTCCTTCTCTCTGCTCCTCTCTCTGACTCTCTCTCTCTCTCTCTCTCTCAATCCATTTTGTAACACTTATATTAAACCAACAGTAGAAATATTTCAATTATTTATCTCCCTCTCATGGCAGAAACAAGGTTATTGAGATAGCCAGTAAAGGTCTGGAACTCTGTAGAATGCTTCATCTCCAGAAAAATAAGAATTTCAGAAATTTTTCACATTTCTCACTCAGAAAAATAAGAAATATGAAACAGCTGGGGTGGAAGCTTGAATTGTGGGAGGCAAGACAAGGAATGTTGTTTGATAAGAGAAACAAAAAAATTACAGGTTTGAGTGATACCCGTGCATATTTGCCGAAATGATGGGATGGTCAGGGCTATCGACTTCTTAAATAACGGACATTAGTTTCTTTTTTTTTTTTTTTTTTTTTTTTTCAGATATAATAAAAAGGAGAAAAATGTTTGTGTGTACACACATATACACACGTGAGTTGGTAGAGTTGTATTGAATAAATAAAGTAAGCAAGCGATGAATTAACCAAGCAAGCAATGGATTAAGCAAGCAAGCAAGCGATGGATTCAAATGATGAATTAAGCAAGCAAGCGATGGATTCAAATGATGGATTAAGCAAGCAAGCGATGGATTCAAATGATGGATTAAGCAAGCAAGCGATGAATTAAGCAAGCAAGCGATGAATTAAGCAAGCGATGGATTCAAATGATGAATTAAGCAAACAAGCGATGGATTCAAATGATGAATTAAGCAAACAAGCGATGGATTCAAATGATGAATTAAGCAAGCAAGCGATGGATTCAAATGATGGATTAAGCAGGCAAGCGATGGATTCAAATGATGGATTAAGCAAGCAAGCGATGGATTCAAATGATGGATTAAGCAAGCAAGCGATGGATTCAAATGATGGATTAAGCAAGCAAGCGATGGATTCAAATGATGGATTAAGCAAGCAAGCGATGGATTCAAATGATGGATTAAGCAAGCAAGCGATGAATTAAGCAAGCAAGCGATGAATTAAGCAAACGATGGATTCAAATGATGAATTAAGCAAGCAAGCGATGGATTCAAATGATGGATTAAGCAAGCAAGCGATGAATTAAGCAAACGATGGATTCAAATGATGAATTAAGCAAGCAAGCGATGGATTCAAATGATGAATTAAGCAAGCAAGCGATGGATTCAAATGATGAATTAAGCAAGCAAGGATGGATTCAAATGATGAATTAAGCAAGCAAGCAAGCGATGGATTCAAATGATGAATTAAGCAAGCAAGCGATGGATTCAAATGATGAATTAAGCAAGCAAGCGATGGATTCAAATGATGAATTAAGCAAGCAAGCGATGGATTCAAATGAATTAAGCAAGCAAGCGATGGATTCAAATGAATTAAGCAAGCAAGCGATGGATTCAAATGATGAATTAAGCAAGCAAGCGATGGATTCAAATGATGAATTAAGCAAGCAAGCGATGGATTCAAATGATGAATTAAGCAAGCAAGCGATGGATTCAAATGATGAATTAAGCAAGCAAGCGATGGATTCAAATGATGAATTAAGCAAGCAAGCGATGGATTCAAATGATGAATTAAGCAAGCAAGCGATGGATTCAAATGATGAATTAAGCAAGCAAGCGATGGATTCAAATGATGAATTAAGCAAGCAAGCGATGGATTCAAATGATGAATTAAGCAAGCAAGCGATGGATTCAAATGATGAATTAAGCAAGCAAGCGATGGATTCAAATGATTAATTAAGCAAGCAAGCGATTGATTCAAACGATGGATTAAGCAAGCAAGCGATGAATTAACCAAGCAAGCAAGCAAGTGATGAATTAACCAAGCAAGCAAGCAAGTGATGAATTAACCAAGCAAGCAAGCAAGTGATGAATTAACCAAGCAAGCGATGAATTAAGCAAGCAAGCGATGAATTAAGCAAACAATGGATTCAAATGATGAATTAAGCAAGCAAGCGATGGATTCAAATGATGGATTAAGCAAGCAAACGATGGATTCAAATGATGAATTAAGCAAGCAAGCGATGGATTCAAGTGATGAATTAAGCAAGCAAGCGATGGATTCAAATTATGAATTAAGCAAGCAAGCGATGGATTCAAGTGATGAATTAAGCAAGCAAGCGATGGATTCAAATGATGAATTAAGCAAGCAAGCGAAGGATCCAAATGATGAATTAAGCAAGCAAGCGATGGATTCAAATGATGAATTAAGCAAGCAAGCGATGGATTCAAATGATGAATTAAGCAAGCAAGCGATGGATTCAAATGATGAATTAAGCAAGCAAGCGATGGATTCAAATGATGAATTAAGCAAGCAAACGATGGATTCAAATGATGAATTAAGCAAGCAATCGATGGATTCAAATGATGAATTAAGCAAGCAATCGATTGATTCAAATGATTAATTAAGCAAGCAAGCGATGGATTCAAATGATTAATTAAGCAAGCAAGCGATGGATTCAAATGATTAATTAAGCAAGCAAGCGATGGATTCAAATGATGAATTAAGCAAGCAAGCGATGGATTCAAATTATGAATTAAGCAAGCAAACGATGGATTCAAATGATGAATTAAGCAAGCAAGCGATGGATTCAAATGATGAATTAAGCAAGCAATCGATGGATTCAAATGATTAATTAAGCAAGCAATCGATTGATTCAAATGATTAATTAAGCAAGCAATCGATTGATTCAAATGATGAATTAAGCAAGCAATCGATTGATTCAAATGATGAATTAAGCAAGCAATCGATGGATTCAAATGATGAATTAAGCAAGCAATCGATGGATTCAAATGATGAATTAAGCAAGCAAGCGATGGATTCAAATGATGAATTAAGCAAGCAAGCGATGGATTCAAATGATGAATTAAGCAAGCAAGCGATGGATTCAAATGATGAATTAAGCAAGCAAGCGATGGATTCAAATGATGAATTAAGCAAGCAAGCGATGGATTCAAATGATTAATTAAGCAAGCAAGCGATGGATTCAAATGATTAAGCAAGCAAGCGATGGATTCAAATGATGAATTAAGCAAGCAAGCGATGGATTCAAATGATGAATTAAGCAAGCAAGCGATGGATTCAAACGATGAATTAAGCAAGCAAGCAAGCTATAAAGTACATAATGAAGCAATGAAATAAGCAAGCAATGACAGGGCTCTACAGGCGAATTTCTTTAGTTGACCTTTGACAACTAAATATTTTCGTTTACTAGCTAAATAGAAAAGTTGCTAGCCAAACCCACATGATTTTTAGAATATGACATCTTCGTTTTGTGACGAGTATGTACATCAAAGATTTTTCTGTGTTTTTTTAATAAGTGTAATTCTAAATATACAACAAATTTTATGTTGATACATTCAAATTTCCTTAGATGTTTTTTAAACAGCCTTTGTTAAAAGAAAAAGTATATATTTTGTTAAACCTTTTATTGTTTAAATAATTTAACTTTGTTCGTTTTATTAAAAAAAGAAAGTTGAAAAGATATTTTTCATTCAGTAGTGAGCTTTGCAATATTGTCAGTAAAAGAAATGCAATCCCCAATAGAGAAGCGTTTCATTATTTTCTAGTCACCACTTTGAAAAATCGCTTGCAAATGCGACTGTTTCACTCGCAATGTAGAGCCCTGAATGAAGTAAGCAAGCAAGCAATGAAAAGTTTTGATAATTTTTAATTTTTTAATATAATCAAATGTCTATACTATATATTTTTAAGTGTCTTACATGTACTTTGTTATGAATGACAACTCAGACACGTGTGTGTGTGTGTGTGTGTGTATATATATATATATATATATATATATAAGTGAACGTGTGTGCGTCTGTGTACATTTCCCTACGCAATAACTCTGTCAATTTTAAGCCTACAGATTCGAAATTTGATATACAAGGTACTGAGATTTGGGAAAATCGATGTGATCTAACTTAATAACTTGATTTGAGCCCAAAACAATAAATTTTAAGGGGTCATAATAGAGGTCAAAGTTAAAAAAAAAATTGACCTCTGCGGTCTCTTCCAAATTACTCAGACAATTTCTGGTCTAAATATTTGAAATTTTACATAAAGGGTATTCAGTGATAGGGCAAGCTTTTTCATCGGTTTGGGTCGAAAATTTTTAGTTACCAATATATAAATGTATGTATGTCTGTTTGCATGTCTGCCTAAAACTTTCAATAGAGGCGACGGATTTTACCAAGATCAGTATCGTTTTAAAGTTCGATCTTTCATACGACAAATATCGAAAAATTGGCTAAAAACATTAATATCTTCCCCTTCAACTAGGCACTTTTTTACAGGGGGGGGGTCACTTTTTTCGCCGATATTTTTTAAAGTTATCCTTTCCTTTAGATTGTCTAGCCTTAATTTTAAAAAATGTTGCTTCCGGTTTGGCGGTGGTCGTAACAGCATAAACGTTAGGTTTTAGCCCGTTCTTTTCCTCCTTTGTGGTGCGGATTCGAGCCTGCCTTCCTACTACCACTATTTTTTTTTGTTCAACATACACATCCAAACACCCGGGCAACGCCGGGCACAAATGCTAGTATATATATATATATATATATATATATATATAAACATTTGTTGTTTTACGTTGTGATTTAGCTTTCAAGCGCACTTGATGCGTATTTTATTTTATTCAAATTAAAACAACGTTTCTATATGAACTCTCATCCTTGAAGTTATTTTCGCGTTGCCTACGCACAGTTCAAACATTTCAAAATACAACCGCTAGATACAACGCACGGCTCTTTACAAACAGACTTCTTTCTCCAACTTTACAACATGGCAAGGAAGAAGAAAAGGAAAAAAAAAAGAAACAAAACAACACACTGAAGATGGAGTATAACTCTGAAATATATTTGTGATAAATTTCGAACAAGTAAAATATTTGTTTATTTTCCTAATATTACGTTGTGATTTGGCTTTCAAGCGTCTTTTATTTTATATATATATATATATATACCAAACTTAACCCGTTAGTAATAAGATACATTTCAATTATAAGAGGAATAAATAGGTACTTATGCACTTATCGTGCTGAGTAATAACTTTATTATATTGATAGCCATTCTAAACATGGGAAGGGGAGGGTGTTTCGTTACTATTCTGTACTTTCACCTAACAATTTAATAAAAAAATAAAAAATAAAAAGATATCGTAAAACTTGAATTTAACTTGAAAATACTATTTTTTTTTTTTTTTTAAATAACAAGGTTACAAAAGTGCATAAGCACCGAAAAAAAAAAAAATTCAGCTTAATTTTATTACTAGCAGGGGGACGCAACGTTGCCAGGATTGAATGATGACCAACGAATGTTTCACGCTCCCATATTTTTTTTGTCATCGAAATCTGTGAAAATCACCAATTCTTCAATCAAATCAATAGATTGTCTGCTCTAGTTGGGAACCCATCGCGGTACACCGGGAGAAAGCTTCACGTGCCTCCCTGCAGCGACTTACTTAGTCCATAATACATTGTAGTCTACATTGCATTGAAGAGAACCTACTGTTGACTTTGTAAAATTATTTTTATATATAATGGCTTAAATGAAAGTTTAATATGCAAAAGTCAAGTCCCATGCTTCGGTTGTGCTTTAAACAGAAACATTCATTTCGAATGGGCCTCTGTTATATCAAAGAACTTTTTTGTTGATTTTATATGCAGGATCTTTCGGTTTGTGTGGCGATAAAACTTCATAAATGCACTTGTGATGTCAGGCTGTATAAGGTGTTGACTTTGATCAAAATCGTCTGTTCCTTCTTTCAGTGGATTATTTCGATTATCCATTAATCATTGAAGACGTTCTGACACAAAACCTATCTAAGAACACTGCCAGGCACATGAAGTTTCTTTGTGAAATTTAAAAAAAATCGGCTCAGCCGTTTTTGAGTCCATAGGAAAGCGACTCAAAGATACACTAAGTTCCTTTTATGTAATAGCAGAAATAAATGTTATCAAAGACAAGATAAGTTCCTCTTCTACCTATATGGAAAAGTTTTTAGTGGTTTTAATCACCTTAAAATGTTTATTTGGTTTGAATAAGAAATACTGTCTAGTGTTATGTGAACAAGAAAAATAGCCACGAATTGACACCTGAATTGTTTGAAGTGTCGATAATAACTTAAAAATAAAAATATTATTCGAAACCCACAATAAATGTCACGGTAACATTTATTTGGTGGATTTTTTTTTTTTTTTTTTTTTTTTTACATGATAGTCACCATCTATCAAGGCCCGGAAGCCACTCGGGGATAAAGGTTATTGCGTGTACAGTAATCCATGGGATAATATCGCATTAATTGTTAGTAATGGAGATTTAATAAAGTGTCTTAAGGGAGCGATTCATCAGAATTTGTTTATGTTGGACTTGAAGACATCCAAGTTGTAGTCAGGTGGGAAACAGGCAAACGGAAGGGAGTTCCACAGGCGTGCACTTCTAAGAAAGAAGCCTTGTTCATGGAATCTACGTTGTGATTTAGGCACAGATAAAGAGTGGGGAAAATTATTGACAGTGGTTTCAGCTAGACGGGTGTTTTTCGTGAAAGATTGGCGAAGGGGGGCAGAGATTGGAGCTCAGACGAGCACTTGCCATGGAAATGACGCTAAAACAAAGACAGGCTCGCAACGTCTCTTCTGTGGGAGAGAGGTTGCAGGGAAGAGAAAAGGGCATCCCCACTAAGCCATGAAGTCTATTTTGTACTCTGTCAAGGCAGGATAGGCGGTTTTTAGTAGCTCCTGCCCAGATGTGGCAGCAGTACTTCATCCTTGAACGTACTTGGCTTTTATATAGATAGAGAATTGCATCAGTAGTGAGATATCTTCTGGAGCGGTAGAAGGATACCACCATTTTAACAGTATTTTGTTTTATTTTTAAGCTAATCTTCTTTTGAAAAATTTTTTTAACAACGAAAATCTCAGATAAATAAATGTAATTTTTTGGTTTTCTAAATTTTGAACAAGGTTTTTGAAGATGAGAGTGACCATGTCCTTCAATCAAAAATATTTTTTTTTATTTCAATTTGAAAAAATTCAATTAAAACCACATTTATTTAAGAAATATTAGATTTTTTTTTTAAATTGATAAATGAAATTAATAAATGAAAATCAGAATTAATAGATGAAATGAAATTAATAAATGAAAATCAGAACTATTTTAAATTAAGGTGAAAAGGGTTGATATGCCGTAAAATAATAGACAAAAACAAATATTATTTTCTTTCATAAATGATTGGATTCGTCCTTACATAGCATGAAAGAGGCTGATAAACCACAAAACAAAAGCGATCAAACCATCCCATCCCTATAATTCAGTTGCAGGTATTTTTTTTTTTTTTTTTTACTCTTTGATTTCTGCGGTCATTTCCTTTGCTATGACAAACCTATTTTTCATTCAGTTTTATGTTTAAAAAAAAAAAAAAAAATCTACATATTTAAGCACTCCCATCCGTTCTTTCATCATGCTAGATTCAATATATCAGGTTGACAAGAAAATGTGTTTTTAACTTCTATATTCAGACTAGCGGGGGTACCCGGCATTGCTCGGGTGTAGAAAGGTTTTATGGTAAGAGTATTGAGCAACGAAGCCCCCCCCCCCCCAAAAAAAATGAATAAAAAATGACCCTCCCCCTCCCAGAAAAATGAAAATAGCAGTGAGTACTCGTGCGAGCACAAAAATAAAAATAAAAATACCCCCCCCACCCCAAGAAATGAAAATAGTGAATACTCGTGCAAGCACAAAAAAATACAAAAAAAAAAAAATGAAAATAGCAGTGAATACTCGTGCAAGCACAAATAAAAATAAAAAAATAACCTCCACCTCCCAAAAAAATGAAAATAGCAGTGAGTACTCGTGTGAGTACTCGTGCGAGCACAAAAATAAAAAAAATACCCCCCCCCCAAATGAAAATAGCAGTGAGTACTCGTACGAGCGTGCAAAAAAAAAAAAAAAATAAAAAAAAAAAAAATACAACGTCGCCGCCATCCAAATTAAGCTTAGTCATTGCAAGGCGTGAATGACTTTGCAAAAATGTCGACGAAAAAAGTGACCACCTCCTTGTAAAAAAACAGCCCAGTTGATGGCGAAGGAATTAATGCTTTTGACCAATTTTCAGATATTTGTCGTCCGAGAGTCCGAACTTTCAAACGATGCCTATTTTGTCAGTGTTCGCCGCATATCGAAAGTTTTTGGCAGACACACAAACGCGCGCACACACACACACACACACATTTTGCCTTTTATATATATATATATATATATATATATATATATATATATATATCTAGATAGATGAACATATCTCTGCTCAAATAAAAATTTATTGATCAAAATAAGCACAATCAGAATTAACACACTTGACAACGCAAAACAAGTGTATTTATACCAGTAATGTAAAAATCTTGCATTCTGGTGGCGGTGAAGTCACTGAAAGCGTTTTTGATATCGCTTAGGTTTTTGAGGCATTTCTCACGCAGAAAGTTGGTAGGTGAGAGGTCTGGAGAGTGTGGCAGATAAGGCGGAGTTTCGTAGCTCAATTCATTCCACTTCTGTAAGGTTGGTGTAACAATGCATGCTCAGGCATTGTCATGGGGGAGAATTGGGCCTTTTTTCTGTTGACTAATGCTGTGTCGGAGTTTGATGCATTTCATCCATTTGTGGATGTAATGAAAGGAGTCACCACTTATCAAGGTCCAGAGGCCACTCGAGGATAAGGGTTAATAAGTGTACAGTGGTCAATGGGACAATGTCGTATTAATTGTTAGTAGTGTAAATTTGGTAAATTGGATTACGTAAGGGGAACGGCTCATCAAGAACTTGTTTACATTGGACTTGAAGACGGCCATATTGTAGTCAGCTGGAAAGCAGGTAAACGAAAGAGTTCCACAAATGTGCAGTTCTAAGAAAGAAACTCTTTTCATGGAATCTACGTTTAGGTTTAGGCACAGATAATGGGGCAAATTATTGAGTGTTTTCGGCTAGACGAGTGTTTCTCGTGAAAGTTTGGCGAGGGGGGGGGCCATAGATTTGAGCTCAGACGAACTCTCCCATCCTGCAGTGCACCGGGAGGAAGCTTCACATGCCTGATCAGTAATACATTGAAGTCTACATTGCACTGTAGAGAATCTACTGTTGATTCAATAAAACTATCAATAAATAATGGCTTCACTTAAAGTTTAAAATGCAAAAGTTGAGTATCATGGCTCAATTTTGCTCTAAACAGAAGCATTCATTTCGAACGCGCCCCTGTCTTATCAAAAAATCTACAGTTGATTTTGTATGCTGTGCGGTGATAAAACTTCTTTTCTATGCTTGTATACTTTTATATCCTCATATATGTATAAATATATATGTGTATATATATATATATATATATATATATATATATATATATATATATATACTTCTTTTATATGCTCGTGCGGTAATAAACTTCTCAAATGCACTTGTCATGTTAGGTTGTATAAATGTGTTAACTTTGGTTAAAATTGGCACAATCACGTTGACACACCGGTTCTCGCCAGATCACCGAAATTAAGCAACGTTGGGCCTGGCCAGTACCAGATGGGTGACCAGTTGGGAAGGCTAGGTGCTGTATGTACCTTCTGGGAAGGTTGGGCGTGGGGCCAGCACCCTCACTCTGTAAAAAAGAACTCCTCGCTGCAAAAGTATCTACAAAGTTGTAGATGGCCTATGTAGGGGCACAAGGCTATGGGGGGATGGGGGGAATTTTCAGTACTTATCAGATGCATTTCCGATGCAAAACCTATTTAAGAGCACTCCCAGACACATGTACCTTTGTGTGAAATTTAAAAAAAAAAAAAAAAAATTTGTCAACTGTTTACAAGTCCAGAGGGAACAATCTGACCCATATTCACACACACAAAATTCCTTTTATATAATCTATTATATAAATCTCACCTATCTGTTTAAATGTATGCACGTATGTTTGTATGTCTGCCTAAAACTTTCGACAGAGGTGATGGATTTTCACGAGATTGATATCGTTTTGAAGTGCATAGGGATTAGTATGTTTGGGCAGTATTTTCTCTTTGAGCACGTTTCATAGAATGTCTCCAAAAATAAGATGTACATCGGCATGACTCAAACCAGCATCTCTGTTCGATTAACATGTCACCTATCTTCCCCCGAATAACTCTATTTATCAGCATCTCACAGCACACGACATCCCCAAAACTGAATTTAGAGACATACTAATAAAAAGCATTTTAGCTGTTTCGCACTGTGATATATGCCTCCCGATTATTAAAGCCTTTTTAATTCGTATTAAAAAAAAAAGAAACGATTAACCAGGCTCAATACGAAACGGATGGTACGCTTAAATGCTTGTAAGTATTTTAAGTATTGTAAATGATTTTAATCGTCTTTCCAATCAACTCACTATTTCAGTTTTTATTTTTTTATCACTCGCCTGAGGATGACCTATGGAGATCGAAAATGTTCATGAATACAGCAAATTTCAAGTTGTCTCTGCTCTTCAATGAAACAAGACACATTCGTAACAGAGGGGGAGGAAACATAAATTTTTAATTTTAACTCCATACTGTCTTCTTTTATTTTGGAAACCCCTCGAATCTTGTCAGGAAACCTAGCCGTAGCATTTTTACTCTCAACCCAAAGTCAACAGCCTAGACTATTCTTGTGATGGCCTTTTCCATGTTGATTGCAGTATGAAGCTAGTCTTGTGCAGGTGGTTCACTTTCCCAGACTTTGCCTTCTCTCTCTCTCTCTCTCTTTTACATAGGCGTCACCATTTATCAAAGGCCGTAAGGGTTAATGAGTGTACAGTAGTCAGTGGGGTAATATCGTAGTAATCGTTAATAGCGGAAATTTGGTAAAAAGCATTACTTAAGGGGATGGCTCATCAAGAATTTGTTTACGTTGGACTTGAAGACAACCAAACTGTAGTCAGCTGGAAAGCAGGCAAGCAGAAGAGTTTCACAGGTGTCCAGTTCTAAGAAAGAAACTCTGTTCATGGAATCTACGTTTACATTTAGGCACAGATAAAGAGTGGGGAAAATTATCTCTCTTTGAGAAAGAGTTAATTTCAGGCTAATCGCCTGAGGTGCTTCTACCCGGGAAGTGTCTACAGTGTTGCCCAGGCATTTCTTTCTGGGGTCAGAGTGCTCCTCTTCGAGGTGTGAGGTGCGCTGACTTTTCAATCCCACTTTTCGACTCTTGTATCGCATTTCTCGACGTGGGAGGGAAATGAATACTTCGGCTGGAGAGGATAGTCAGCGTATGTTGAAAGGTGCTTGCATGTCGATCATAAAAGTTGATCAGACTTTGAAAAAAAAACAAAAAAAAAACAAAAACACCCAGGTTATCTTGAGAGAAAGAACCGATCTATCGTGTCAACACCTCATTAAATCTCCACCCCCACTCCTTCCTTCCCCCACATCTCACCGCGAATCTCACCTCAGGCAAAGTTAAAAAGAAGAAATACACTACAACGATTGCATTTTCCCTTATTAATAATACTAGCATGGATACCTGTCATTGCCCGGGTCCACACAGAGTTCCGTTTGGGCACACCTGCTACACTGAGGATGTTGAGCACTTTTTCATTGTACAGAGCTCTATGGACAAATTTATCTTTAGTTGACCTTTGACAACTAAACATTTTCGTTTACTAGCCAAATAGAAAAGTTATTAGCCAAACCCACGTGGTTTTTGGAATATGACATCTTTGTTCTATGACAAGTCATAAAGATTCATCTGTATTTTTAAAAAAGTGTAATCTATAAGATAAATCTCGCCTTTCTGTTTAAATGCATGCATGTATGTATGTTTGTATGTTTGCTTAAAACTTTTGACAGAGGCGACGGATTTTCACAATATCGGTGTCGTTTTGAAGCTCGACCCTTCAGATGACAAATATAAAAAAATTGGCTAAAAATATTAATTCCTTCACCCTCAACTAGGCGCTTTTCTACAAGGAGGGGGTCGGTTTTTTTGCCAATATTTTCGAAAGTCATCCTCCCTTTTCGATCGACTAGCCTTAATTTAAATCTTCACCACTTCCAGTTTGGCGATGAGTGCAATGGCAAAGACGTCACCGTTTTTTTTTTTTTTTTTTTTTTTTTTCATGCTCTTTTCCTCCTTCACGGTACGGGTTCGAGCCTGCCTGCCTACTACCACTTTTTTTTTTTTTTTTTTTTTTTTTTTTTTTTGCTAAAGACACACTTCCAAACACCCGAGCAACCAGGCTAGTTTTAAATATACACTGTTTATGTTGAGACTTGAAAGTATAAACATTCAAATTTCGTCAGATGTAAAAAAAAAAAAAAAAAAAAAAAAAATATCCAAGAGTATATTGTTCTATTAAATCATTTTATTATTTAAATAATTTGACTTTGTTCATTTTATTTAAAAAAAAAAAAAAAAAAAAAAAAAAGATATTTTTCTCTCGATAGTGAGCTTTGGAAGATTGTCAGTGAAAGAAATACAATCGCCCAAAGATAAGCGTTTCATTATTTCTAGTCACCACTTTGAAAAATCATTTGCAAATTTGATTGTTTCACTCGCAATGTAGAGTCCTGTTATATGTTGACTCCATCGTGGGCAACGTCGATACCCCTACAATAATTTCAAAAATAAAAAATGCGGTAATCGTACTTAAAAATGGACAAAAACACGAAAGATAAAAGGAAGAAGTACCTGACAACTTCATCACCAGATATTTCGACAGAAGGGATATGAAGAGAAGCTATTCTTTGTATATTGAGCACATTTTGTTGCCCGTGCGCTGAAAAAAAAAAACTCCCCATACCCCTCCACCTCTAAAAAAAAAATCAAAACAACTTTTCTTTCAATCAAAATAGCAAAGAGTGCCTCCTGTCCGAAAAAAAAAAAAAAAAAAAAAAAAAAAGAGCCGCGGTGGCCAGGCTCAAATGTGAAACACAAAAGAGGAAAATAAGCTTCAGTCTATGGTCCCCCCCCCCTCGCCAAACTTTCACAAGAAACACTCGTCTAGCTGAAAACACTATCAATAATCCCCCCCCCCCACTCTTTATCTGTGCCTAAACCTAAACGTAGATTCCATGAACAAAGCTTCTTTCTTAGAACTGCACGCCTGTGGAATTGTCTTCCGTTTTCCTGCTTTCCGGCTGACTACAATATGGTTGTGTTCAAGTCTAACGTAAACAAGTTCTTGATGAGCCGTTCCATATAAGTTATCAAATTTACCGAATTTTCATTACTAATGATTACTATATTGTCCAATTTCTACTGTACACTCTTTAACCCTTATCCTTGAGTGGCCTCTTGGCCTTGATAATGTGATGATGCCTATGTAAAAAAAAAAAAAAAAAAAATAAGGCAAAAACTTATGGATAAATGCTTTTGCCTACATTGCCACGAGTGTTTATGTCCTGATGTTGTAAAATAAGCGTTTTAAACATCGTTTTAGTTTAATACGCGTGCGGGATTTGTGAAAAAAGCGATGCAAAAACTGGGCCATCCCCTTTCCAGAAAGTGGTTCAGTTGACCACCACAGAATGAATCTTTTTTTTTTTTTTTTTTTAATATTCACATATGCGTAACTAGAATTATCAAACACCAGAATACCACATTTACTCCAGTGTCCATCCTATTAAAAAAAAAAAAAAAAAAAAAAAAAAAAAATCCCAAATTGTTCAAAAATTTTATTGAAAATACATAACATTTATGTACAATCATTTCCTTAGTGGAGAAACATGGAGCGGGCCGAAAAACATGAATAAAAATAAAATAAAAAAACATGAATAAAAATAAAATAAAATAAAAAAACATGAATAAAAATAAAATAAAATAAAAAAACATGAATAAAAATAAAATAAAATAAAAAAAAAACATGAATAAAAAATTTGGTTAGTACAAACCTTCCCAACCCTTTCTAAATAATAGACCACCCACTATTTTCCGGTTTGTTTTAAACCAAAAACAAGCAAATCAATCTTTAAGTGAAGGAAGGGCGAGATCTAAATGGAAAAGAAAAGGAAAAACGGTGTGTGTGGGGTCTTAGGAGTGAGTGATGTCCTACCATGAATGCAATTTGTGAGAGGTCAGTTTAAAATGGGGTGTGGGTGGGCATCTAAGAAAGGGAAGTAGGCTTCATTCACAAACTAGATGAGGGACGAAATACTTACCCTGACCAGGAGACAAGGAACACATACTTGACTCCTCTTACTACACACAAACTCCTACTTGTATCCACCTTCTTTCAGAAATGTAATTTTTTTGCCTTGGTTATATATATATATATATATAATATATATAATATATATATATATATATATATATATATATATATATATATATATATATATACTAGCATGGGTGCCCGGCGTTGCCCTGGTGTTTGGAAGTGTATGCTGAGCAAAAAAAACCAAAAAAAAACGGTCAATTTTTTTTAACTTCGACCCCTATTATGACCCCTTAAAATTGTTTTGGGCTCAAAGCGAGTTATTAAGTAAGATCTATGTCCAAGGAACCTATATCTAAAATTTCAAGTGTTTAGACTCAAAATTGTTGGAGGAGTTTGGTAGAGTTCTCAAAGGTCAAATCGTTGAACTTTGACCCCTTAACAGCTAAATTTCTGGCCGAAAACGGATCAAATAGATTTTCCCAAATCTCAGTACCCTGTATATCAAATTTCGAGTCTGTAGACAGAAAATTAACAGAGTTAATTCGAAGGAAAATGTACACACACGTTCACTTTTATAGATATATATATATACACGGACGTCTATAAACGTGTGCGTGCGTATCCTGTGTATGTATGGGTACGTGAAGAAGCATATATGCATGCATGTTCACATATGCGAGGGTGTTCGTGGGATGCGTGGGTGTCCAATTCAAAGTTTTATGAAAGACTTGGTTTTGAATAGAGGCCACAGAAGTTGCTGACCATTCCAAGTCAAAAATGTTGGAAGGGTCATATTCAAATAGATCTTACTCTTAATGGCTATATCCGTGCCCCTCCTGCTGCTAACCCTGCCAGCCCTACACTCATGTTTCCATCATTCACACTGAGGAAGATCGAAGGATCGATTGAAAATTTTGCTTTTGAAGGAAACATTCTTGTTTTTTTTCAAAAGACTTTTTGTATTCCTACACGTCATCACACAGGAAATAAATGCAGAAAAGATATAAACGTTTATATATTTTTCGTAATGATTTTTTATTCATACATATATGATGATGATTGCAACATCTTCTCAGACGAGTGCCACTCCCTCAGACACTTAAAGTCCATGAGCCCAAAAATGGCTTCCATCGCCATAGGACCATTTTTATAGACAAATACTTGAGGGAGTATCTATACACAGATGATTTTACAGAGTCTTAGCTTTGTACGACAGCTAAGTCTCTCTCTCTCTCTCTCGGTTCAAAATGTTGAGATCCAGCAACAAGCAAGAACAAGATAGCCAGCAACAAGTTAAACTACAGACCAGCTTAATGCGGATACTGGTCTTCCACTTTATGGTTTTTTAAATCAGAGATTTGCTTCTCCTAGAAAGGTTGACTTCACCATGGCTCACAGGAGCCCTCTCCACCCCAGCACACACACCCACACACACACGGTGCTAGTTGGCCGTTTACTTCGAAAAATGGTTCATTCGCCCTTTGAAAGGTCTTGTTTTTATAATTCTTCAGGGAGACTAGACGCTCTCCTCACCAAACAAGTCTGGTGGAGGAACCAGTTTAGTCGCCGGTGACCCGACCATGAGGCAGGTAGTACTGGGTTACATGGTACCAGTAGCATTTTTTTTTTTTTTTTTTTACACACACAGTGGGCACCACTTATCAAGGCCCGGAAGCCACTTAAGGATAAGGGTTATTGCAAGTACATTACGTTAGTGTGGAGATTTGATGAAGTGTTTACTTAAGGGGGCGGTTCATTAGGAATTTGTTAATGTTGGACTTGAAGACATCCAAGTTGTAGTCAGGTGGGAAGCAGGCAGACGGAACAGAGTTCCACAGGCATGCAGTTCTAAGAAAGAAGCTTTGTTCATGGAATCCACGTTTTGATTTAGGCACAGATAAAGAGTGGGGGAAGTTTTTCACAGTGGATTCGGCTAGACGGTTGTTTTTCGTGAAAGACTGGCGAGGGGGGATCAGAGATTGGAGTTCAGACGAGCACCTTCCATGGAAATAACGATAAAACAAGGATAGGCTCGCAACGTCTCTTCTGTGGGAGAGAGGTTGCAGGGTAGAGAAAAGGGCATCCCCCACTAAGCCACGAAGTCTATTTTGTACTCTGTCAAGGCAGGATAGGTTGTTTTTAGCAGCTCCTGCCCAGGTATTCCATCCATATGACATGACCTGACTTTATATGACATATATATATATATAATCTTCTCAATCCTAAATAATAGACCACCCACTATTTTCCGGTTTGTGTAGAACCAAAAACAAGCAAATCAATCTTTAAGTGAGGGGTGAGATCTAAATGGAAAGAAAAGGAAAAATGATGTGTGTGGTGGAGGGGGAGGGAGTCCAACAAATGTCAGATCGTTTTGGGACACCCTGTATAAGCTACACATTTTCTGTTTGTCTGTCCTTATTTTGATGTTTTTCAAGGGAGATAATCACGTGAAAATTTCCTGTGTCAAATAGCGTCGATGTCATGAACACTTACAACTACTTGGATATGTACGCGATATCCCTCAACATGCAAATTAATAAAAAAAAAAAAATTATGGTGACAAAATGGAACACTTACATCAAATCTGTTGCAAAAGTTGCTGGAAATATAGTTACATCATTCTATCTCTCCAGAATTTATCTCACTCCCTTCGCAGTCCTCTACCTGTATCTTTATCAAATCTCCAATACTAACGATTACTATAATACTATCCCATTGATTACTATACACGCAATAACCTTTATCCTCGAGTGGCTTCCGGGCCTTGATAAGTGGTAACCACCATGTAAAAAAAAAAAAAAAAAAAAAAAAAGCCAAATATGTCCTAAAATGGAACACTGTTGCCACATTTGGGGGGGGGGGAGTTGCTTGGGACATCCTATCCTGTCTTGTTCAAAATCGGCCTTGAAACATATGTGATGACCTTTTCTCTTCCTTGCAACCCTTTTTTTTTTTTTTTTTTTTACAAGGGAATCACCACTTATCAATGCCCAGAAGCCACTCGAGGATTAGTGTCAAAAAGTGTACAGTGGTCAAAAGGACAATATCATAGTAATCGTTAGAAGTGTAAATTTGGTTAAATTGGATTACTTAAGGGGAACGGCTCAAGAACTTGTTTACATTGGACTTGAAGACGGCCATATTGTAGTCAGCTGGAAAGCAGGTAAACGGAAGAGAGTTCCACAAATGTGCACTTCTAAGAAAGAAACTTTGTTCATGGAATTTACGTTTAAGTTTAGGCACAGATAAAAAGTGGGGGAAATTATTGATAGTGTTTTCAGTCAAACAAGTGTTTCTCGTGAATGTTTGGCAAGGGGGGGACCATAGATTGGAGCTCAGACGAGCACTTGCCATGAAAATAATAATAAAACAGAAACAGGCTCGCAACGTCTCTTCTGTGAGAAAGAGGTTGCAGGGAAGAGAAAAGGGCATCCCCCACTAGACTATGAAGTCTATTCTGAACTCTGTCAAGGCAGGATAAGATCTTCCTAGCAGCTCCTGCCCAGATGTGACAGCAATACTCCATCCTAGGACGTATCTGGCTCTTATATAGATAGAGTATAGAAGAGACGTTGCGAGCCTGTCTTTACTGTATTGCTATTTTCATGCCAAGTGGTCATCTGTGTTTCAATCTATGCCCCCCTTCCCCGCCGCCGAACTTTCACAACAGGCACTCGTCTATCTACAACTACTACCAATAATTTCCCCCACTCTGCGCTTAAATCTAAATTCAAATTCCATGAACAAAGAGATGTTGCGAGTCTCTGTTCTATCTTTATTTTCATGCCAAGTGCTCCTCTCAGCTTCAATCTGTGGTCCTCTGCCAAACCTTCACAAAAAACACTAACTTTAATCACTATCATCAATTTCTCCAACTCCCTACTTGTGCATAAATCTAAAAGCAAATTTAATGAACAAAGTTTCTTTCCTAGAATTGCCTACCTGTGGAACTCTGGCCTGCTTTCCAGCTGACTACAATATTGTTCCCTTAAATAATCAAGTTCACTACACTTAGTGACCGCCTTACACCCATTGATCCTTATCCTCAAGTGGCCTTGTGTCTCTGCCCTCGTGGGGAGGCAAATAAATTTTTTTTTTACGAGGGAGTCATCACTTATCAAGACCTAAGGTCTTAATAAGGGTTAATGGGTGTTAGCTGTGGAAGAACTTGTTTAGATTGGACTTGAAAGTTACCATATTGTAGTCAGCTGGAAAGTAGGCCAGCAGAACAGTTCCACAAGCAGGCAATTTTAGGAAGGAAACTTTGTTCATGGAATCTGCGTTTATATTTAGGCACAGATAGGGAGTGGGGGAGATGTTGATAATGGTTGTAGCTAGTTTGATAGTTTGCTTTGACTTTGTTTTTCAAGTTTATTTCTACCTTTGCAAAAATATGTGTACTGGTTCCTATTTATATGCCTCCCCACGAGGGCAGAGTTAGATGCAAGGTCATGTGTGGAAAATCCAGCTCCCCCAAAAAGGGGGCAATCTAGATAGGAACTAGAAAAAAAAATTTCTTGGTCATGAAGGATTTCTCCTTCACTGAGCAAGGACAGAAAAGGTGGAGTGTAGTATCAGAACAGATACTACACCTTGTTCCCAGCCAAAGGAAGCAAGTAACGTGATCTATAAAGACTAATTTGGTTTGGTTTTAAGGCATATCAACCCCTTTTCCGGATTATTTAATGGTGAATCCAGTAATTTTGGAAAAAGGTTTTGATTCAAGTATTTTATATATTCAAATATTTATTTATGGTGTTTGGTTTGGCTGTTTTGTAAAAGAAACTTTTGTTTTTGACTTTGCAGAACATCATTTTTGATAAGTGGTGATGCTCTTAAAAAAACAAAAACAAGCCGCGCTTGCATGCGTGGTCTCCCTCTGGTGCTGCATGTGAGATGATGCCACAAAAAATAGTGAAGAAATGATGAATGTGAGAAGTGTAAAGGGCCAACGTTGCCTTCACACTTTCGCCAAGTTTTAGAAAAATCTAATGGATGGGGAAAAAGTTATGGGGTAAAAAGTGTCATTTTTTACAATTTTGGGACATTTCTGACCCCTTTTGAGCTCCTGGGAACGCCAAATCCCAATGAAAATGGACAAACTGTGCAATTTTAGGCCTTAAGATATGTATATTTGAATTCAGCACCATGGAAAACCACTATATAGACATACATATCAAGTTTTTGAGTAATATGAAAAAAAAAACCCCCCTCCAAAAAGGCTTTTTTTTTAAATTTTTAAATTCTTTTTCATTTTTTTTTTTTTTTTAATTTTTAATTTTTAGCCCTAAAAGTTCAAGAGGGATGCAAATCAGAATTTTGCCAGGGCTACCCATACTGAATTTATATTAAGAACAATAGCCTCCACATTTTGGCTGAGTTTCAGGAAAATAGCTGTATCAAACGCTGTGGGGCAAAAGTGTCATTTTTTGGCAATTTTGGGGCATTTTTTACCTGTTTTTGAGCCCCCGGGGACGCAATGGGAATTAAAAAAAAAAAAAAAAAAAAAAAAAAAAATTATTGTGCATATGGAAAAACTAATGGATGGTTATCTGGCAATCCTCCAGAATGTACAGAAGCCATTGAAAACATAGGCCCCTCTACAAAAAGTGTCATTTTTTTTTTTAACCAGTCATTGTATATGACTGCCATAATAAGTACAGGTGGCCATTGTATTTAAATGTTAGAAAAACAAGAAAGCTTGAAAAAAAAAAAAAGAAAAAAAAAGTGAGCAGGTTCAGGAAAGAGCTATCAGTAGAGAATCTTCTGGTATCTTGGGACCTCTACAGTGAAGGGTCAAGATTTTGCAGCTAGTAGAGTGGGTCAGTTCTTAGGAACCAATGGCAATAAATACTATCCCCATAAGTAATGGTCCTGGATATGACCTTAAACTATATTGGATGGTGAGGCATCAGCTTGTGGGCGTTGGAGAGTGTGGAGCCACCCTTTAATTGCCATTGCTCCTAGCTTAGGGTCCCAACTATGGATTAAATAGAAATTGACTTGAAAAAACAAATATATTCTATTAAAAACCTATTCTTCAAAATCCCTGGATTTGGCATTAAATAACCTGAGAAGGGTTGATATCAAAACAAAAACAACCTAACCCTAACGAACTCATAAGTAATCAAACTTGATAGATGCCATCAATCATTCTTGCTCCTCATCTTTCATCTGACAATAGCATCAACCATCCTCAAGTGTTAACTGACAACCCCTCTCTCCTGTCCCTACCTGCTCAATTCCCATGAGGTTGGTTTCCTCCGGGGGGGGGGGGGTTCCAATAAAATAAATAAAAGTAATTTTCATTTCATTTTACTTTTAAACTCTCAGAAATCACCCCCCCAACGCTCCAGCTTAAAATTTTTTTTTATTTTTTTTATTTTTATTCAATTTTCACCCTAAACAAGGCACAGTGCCACTTTAAAGTAGAAGTCTACTATCGGGGACATAAGCTGCAGGGGTATTATGAAGGGAGATGAGTGGCAAGATGTTTGTTCACATTACACTTGAACTTCTGCATGTCAGTACAGTCGGGAAAGCAGAATCCTGAAAGAGAGTTCCAAAGTCTAGCAGTTCTGGGGAAGAAACTATTGGAGTAGAAGGCTTTCTTACACCTAGCGATCTCTACTGTGAAGGGGTGGGATTTAGCTGCTTGTCGGGTTTGTTGGGGGTATTCACGTTTACGGGTACAAGTGCTTGTAGTTCGTCAGAGCATTCACCATTAAAGTACTTATAGAACAGGCAGAGGGATGCAACATTTCGTTGATGGGACAGAGGCTGAAGATAACAATTCAAGACTTAACAGGTTGGCGACTCTTTTGAACCCTGTCCAGGAGTGAGAGACAAGTAGCACCAGCCCAAATGTGACAACAGTATTCCATACATGGGCGAATGGTGGCCTTATAGAGGTACAGGATACTTTTAGGCGTAAGTAGCTTTCTATCACAGTAGAGAGAGCCCACCTTCTTCGCAGCAGCCTTGGCAATGCTCTCAATGTATCTATTCCAGTTCATGTTCCCTGTAAACGTTAGGCCAAGGAGTTTAAAGGGAGTACTTTCAGGTAATGTGTTCTTGGCCATTGCTATTGGTGGTAGAGAAGGTTTCTGGGGCTAATACTTGATCTCTATATATGAGACTAGCAAGGAGGCCCGACGTTGACCAGGATTGAATTAGGATCAACGAATGTTTCACCCTTTTTGTCATTTAAATCTGTGAAATCTATCACTGTCAAAAACACATCCTTATGAAATGTGAAACACTAAAGAACCCCAGAAAGTCTTTCTTCAAAAGTAATATGAAAAGTTTATGCGAGTATACTAATACAAATTATTTCAAATAAGACTCAAGGCAGATAAATATATCCCTGCCCTCACAAAATTCAGGAAGGAACAAGTTATCCTATCCCCGCTCCCTATAGGGCACACACTCCTTTATTCTGAACAAAGAATTACCACCAAAATCTAGCAATGCCAAACACTAAATGTGTCAGAAACTAACCATACGAATGCAATGCATGAAATATATTGAATTCAACCCCCTGTCTTTTCAAGCTTATAACTACTCGAAAAATGTAATTCAAGCCCTATTTTTTTTTTTCGATTAAAGGAGCAAAGACAAAACAAAAAAAACATGGTTTAAAAAAAAAGGTTTTAAACTTCCGACTTTACACGTAAATTTCTAAAAAACACTACTTTTTTTGTTTTAAATTTGAATATATTACTTATTGATCTTTTATCTTCAATTTGTGATATATAAAACTGTTTGTTAAAATGGGGGTGGGGCGTGAATTAATTCGACCCCCTGTCTTTCCAAGCTTATAACTACTCGAAAAATGTAATTCAAACCCTAATCTTTTTTTTTTTTTTTCCAATTAAAGGAGCAAGGAACAAGGTTTCATTAAAAAAAACAAAACAAACAAACAACGTATTTAAAAAAAAAAAAAAAAAGGTTTTAAACTTCGGACTTTACAGGTAAATTTCTAAAAAAAAACACGTTTTTTTTTCTTTTAAATTTGAATATATTATTTATTGATCTTTTATCTTCAATTTGTGATATATAAAACTTTGATGCGTAAATTATTTACTTTTTAATAGACATTTCAAAATGGGGGGGGGGTGAATTAAAAAAAAAAAAACCGTTTGTCTAAAATATTATATTCGGTTTATTGGAAAGAGCATAAAATTTCACATATCGTAAAAATATCGTAAAAATTGAATCAATAGAAAAATTTTGATTTTTTTTTTTTTTTTTTTTTTTTTTTTTTTTTTTTTAAAGTTTAAAAATGTAAAAATACTTAGCTCGTAAAATTCAATTGATTTCATTACTGTTTTTTAAAAAATAAAAAAAATAATATTTCTGTTACTTTTTAAACAACTTTAATAGTTTATTTTGGAAGTATAATCCATAAAGAAAATCAACAACCCACTGTTAAAAGAGAAATTACGAGTTTTTTATTTTTTATTCGCAGTTTCGTGTTAGGGGTGTCAAAAATTCCCCCAAAATTCTGATACACCTAACCAAACACCTATCACAGTCAAACACATCGTCGTTATAGAACGTGAAACCCTGAAGAACCTCAGAAAGTCTTTCTTCAAAAATAATATGAAAAGTTTATTTGAATATACTAATATATGAAATATATTTAAATTCCTAGGAAGAGCTATAAAAATATACCAGAAGATCTGAATCAAGGAAAATAATCTAAAAAAAAAAAAACACAACTGACCTTAAATAACTCAGTGATTGATGGGTTAAAAAAAAATCTGAAATCGCCCATTTTCAATTAAATCTATTAATTGCCTGCTCTAGTTGGGGACACACCCCAGTTCACCAGGAGGAAGCTTCACATGCCCCCCCCCCCCCCGTAGTGATCTAGTAAACAAGACATTTGACGTTTCTGAATTTTGTAGATGAGGATTGATTTTTTTGTATTATTCATTCGACTACTGTTCTCATCTTGAGTGTGATTTTCACAACGTTTCAGTCAATATATCCTCCGACCTTCTTCCGGTGTATCTTGTCAAACTCGAGAATTTGGATGGAATTTCGAGCGGAACCCTTTATTTACTTCACGGGGGGGGGGTAGCGTGCTCTTGTTCAGTCAGCCATGACCTGTGGTGTGTGGTACTGGGAAAATTCAATTGTAAAAGTGACCTTCTCCTGAAGGTTGAAGATTCAATTCTCAGTATGGGCGACCGAAAAATACAATTGCGAATTATGGGAACCAGTAATTATAAACATAGATAATATATAGAAAAAAAAAAAAAAGAAAAACACATTATATATATATATATATATATATATATATATAAGTATAGAGATAGATAGACATTAATATATAGTAATAATTAATAATTAGTAATAATTTACAACTAGAAATAAAAATTAGGTCTAAGGCTCCTAAAATTCATACTAGAATTGTCCGCAAGGACCCGTGGCGCAGTGGATTAGAGTACTGGGAAAAATCAATTGTAAAAGTGATATTCTCCTGAAGGTTGAAGGTTCAATCCCCAGTGTGGGCGACCGAAATATACATTTGCGAATTACTTAGGACCTTTTTCCAGTCATGGCTGACGGAACAAGAGCATGCTACCCCGGTGAAGTAAATAAAGGGTTCCGCTCCAAATTCCGTCCAAATTCCCAGTTCGACAGAAACATTCCCCAGTTCGACACGATGCGCCTGAAAAAGAGGTTATATCGACTGAAACATTGTGAAAATCACACTCAAGGTGAGAACCGTAGTCCGATGAATAATAATAAATACAATACATTAAGTTTTAGGCATACATACACACATACATACATACATACATACATTTGAACAGAGAGGTGAGATTTATATTATTGATTATTGTATTAGCAATGGTATGATTTATTAATTGACCCACTTGATTTATAGTTGTTACTGTTCCCATTCAATCAACAGTATAGAACTTTATTGAATAGACTTTATGAATATTTAATTATTTATTTTCACTTTATGTATTGCCACCATTACTAACATTATGTTGGGAGGAGGGCGGTAGTATGTATCTGGGTATTCTAGGGGGGGGGGTCGTTTGCCGAAAAAGGTTGGGAAACTCTGCTTTAGATCGATACCAAATCATCAATTATTCCATCTCATTAACCATTATTCTCAAGTTGCTTTTGGCCTTCATAAGAAGTAAATCTCTCTCTCTCTCTCTCTCTCTCTCTCTCTCTCTCTCTCTCGCTATATATATATATATATATATATGAACAAATGATTAATAAAACATGTTAAAAAACATCTTGGAAAAGAGTTAAAAACATTTAATTTTAAAAAGGAAGCACAAGATAAGTGGATAGTCCTTAATCCGCGGAGTTTCGAAGAAATACTCTCCTTCTCATCAGAGGGCAGGAATTAGCAAAATGCGGGATCGGATTTTTCATGTAAAAGTATTTAATGAAACCACAAGTAAGTCACAGATCTTACTTGGTTAAAAAAAAGGGGTGAGGTAAGGGGAGTAGGAGGTAAAAGAAAAAATGATAAAGATTTCACATGAATGGATAGTCCGATG
>NC_136525.1:45265146-45480146 GCF_053919585.1 Euprymna scolopes
CTATTTCATTTTTTTTTAATTTTCAGACAGTTTTACCAGCTAAAAACTCAACAAGTTTCGCATGGGTTCGAATACCCTATATATTAAGTTTCATGCCTGTGGACTAAAAACTGACAGGAGTTTGGTAGGGAAAATGTTTTAAACAAATATATACACACACATAAATATATATAGAAAGAGGTTTGTGTTTACTATAACCTTTTTACACAAATATTACGCAAGAATGTAGAATATCTGCATGAATATAATTACACGTAATAGTTAACTGAAGATGATCATCCCATGACAAAACCGAAAAAAACTAATCTATATCTGTGAAAGTGTCTGTCTGTGTACATTTCCCTACACAATAACTGTCAATTTTCAGTCTACAGACTCGAAATTTTTATATACAGGGTGCTGAGATTTGGGAAAATCTTTGTAATCATTTATCGGCCAGAAATTTGGCTGTTAAGGGATCAACGTTCAACGATTTGACCTTTGAGAACTCTACCAAACTCCTCCGACAATTTTGGGTCTAAATACTTGAAATTTTAGATATAGGTTCCTTGGACATTGATCTAACTTAATAACTTGATTTGAGCCCAAAACAAATGTTAAGGGGTCATAATAGGGGTCAAAGTTAAAAAAAAATTGACTGCTTTTTTTTTTTTTTTTGCTCAACATACACCTCCACGGGCAACGCCGGGCTGAAATGCTAGCATATTATAAAGTTGTGATTTCAAGACTAAAAAATGTATCCATATGACTTGGGTGCATCAGTTTGAACCGAAACTTATGAAGTATTCTTGATAAAATTATTTAAAAAAAAAAAAAAATAGATGACTTGAGTGCCATCAGCTATAATCGAAACTGAAACCGAAACCTTCTGAAGAATTCTTAGTGATAATATTTATTAGGAGAAATGGAAGGTCATAACAATTAAACGGATTTTTGGAAGAAAGATGTAAGCGTGACGCACAAAATAAATAACACACACGCTATCCTATTAATACAGGGTGTCCCAATAAAATGTATACACTCTTAAAATTATCTCAACTTGCTACATGAATACGCTACGCCGAGTTCCCAAGAGATGATTAGGAATAAAGAATGGCACTTCCAGCAAGATGGAGCACTTCCCCATTATCATCATGACGTAAGAGCATATCTTGATAGTCACCTGCGAAACAGATAGTTAGGACGAAGAGGAAGTATCGAGTACTGTCCACGTTCACCGAATTTGAGCCCCAGATTCACACCACAAAATGAGCTACAATGAGTTGAAAACAACCATTGAAAGAAGATGTGTCAATATACCAATTGAACTCATTAAAAACGTTTTCGATCCAATCAGTGAGCATTGTCAGATGTTCATGGACTACAATGGTAAAAAATTTGAACACTTTCGATAATTAGCTGGTTTCTATATTTGTTCACAGTATTTTGATGTATGAAACTTTTGTTTCTTATAATAAACTAGCAGTACCCGCTAACCGGCATTGCTTGGTGGAAGCGTGCCCTTCCCCTGAAAAAAGTTAAAGTACGGTTGTTGTTGCTGCCTAACCCTCAACCTCCTCATGCTATGAATGGCTTTCGGAATAGACACCCCAACTCCTCATGGTAAGAACGGCTATCCTAATGTCAAGAACGGGTGGAGAGAGAATTGATCAACCACCAGCCATAATAAAAAAAATAAATAAGTAATAGCAGTGAGGGGGGGGGGAGATGTGACGCAGTGGGCATACCGTGTGGAGAGAGGGGATGGGAAACAAAACAAAACAAAAAACCCATTTAGTTGATGAAGTTGTGTTAATATTGACTGGTTAATTACAGGCCTCCGTTCTTTGAAATAGTTGGTCTCAAAGTTTTATTAAGAAGCAGAAATTTTATTGAAGAACTAAAACATGTAATCTTATCCTAATGGAATGAAACAAAACTTATTCCATGTATTTATATTTGATTAGCCTAGATACCCGGCGTTGCCCAGGTGTTTGGATGTGTGTGTTGAGCATAACACACACACAAAAAAAAAAGTGATGGTAGGCAGGCAGGCTCAAACCTGTACCGCAAAGGAGGAAAAGAACGTGACCCCCCCCCAAAAAAACATGACGTCTTTGCTGTTGCGTCTATTGCCAAACCGGAAGTGATGTAGGTTTAAATTAAGGCTAGACAATCGAAAAGAGGGGATGACTTTTGAAAATATCGGCGAAAAAAGCGACCCCTCCTTGTAGAAAAGTACCCAGTTGAGGGTGAAGGAATTAATGTTTTTGGTAAATTTTTCCATATTTGGCGTCCGAAGGGTCGGCTTCAAAATGATACCGATCTCATGAAAATCCGTCGCCATTGTCGAAAGTTTTTGCGAAACATACATAACAGACAGGTGAGATTTATATTATAGATGTTGGGTTTATAGTCATTTAAAGAGTGTATATATTTGATTGGGGCACCCTATTTGTACGTGGAGAAAGAAAAGACAGACCGTGGATCTGAGGTTCTTTTTCTTTCTTTTTTTTTTTTTTTTTCAATTTTCACCCCAAACAAGTGTTTCTGCCATTTCTCGATTGTGTTGGTTTTCTGCGTTTCTCTGAATTGAACCAAACACTTTCGGATTTTTCTGCATTTACTGGGACTTTCCTCTTCCTGTAAATAGAACCACTCCCTGAAATAGGATTTAATTTTTAGAGACAAAAAAAAAAAAACCCGGTTACCAAATAAATAAATAAAATAAAAAAAAAAAGTCATCAGTTTCCTCTATCAAATTTGGCGGGGGAGGAGGGTAGAGAGGGAGAAGATAAATATTTTTCAAGTTTTAAAACAAAATGCCATTTTCCTATATCGAGATCAAAGAAAAAAAACCAAAAAAACAAAGCAAAAACAAGCGTTTATTGTTAGACATGCTAACTTGTGTCATTTTTTGACCTTAAAATTCCGCCATTTGCAATAATTTCGCCAATAATAACTGAAATTTCGTTTTAACTTCAGTTCTATTTTTAAATTTTCATGGTCAATACACTCCTACACAAGACCCCCCCCCCCGAACAAAAAGGTTATATTTTTAGTAACTATGAAATTGCAGATTTTAAAGATAACATGACAATAACTGTTATTACAGAATAGAATGATGAAGTTGTCGCCCTAGAGAAAACATCTATTTAATGTAGCCGCCTTCAGCCTCAATCGCCGTCTTGATATAAGTCTGGAACTGGGAGCATGCCTTTTTTACAAGCGCCAGCAGGATCTCGGCAAATACTCGCCAGATGGTGGCGATCAAGCTGGTTTTGATGTTGTGGGAGGTCATGTTGGTGATGTTTTTGCCATATGACCAAACAAAGTAGTCCAACAGGTTCAGGTCAGGGGAGCGAGAGAAGGGTACAAAGTCATAGCACTCCTTCTGAAGCTAAGCCTGGTCTCTTTGGGTTTGGGGGCCTGCTGCCACCCCCAGGGTCTGCCACCTGATTGCAGCAGGGGATCACAACACGCTTCAGCACATCCCGGTACACTTTGATGTTGACTTTCAAGCCAACTTCGAAGATGTGAGGTGGCTTGATGTGGCCCTCACTTGAAACCACACCAAAGACCATAATCATGACTGGAAACTTTGTTGAGCTGTGCCCTCAAGCATTGAACTGTCTGGATTTGCATTTTGAGGGTGCTGGCAATGGTCCTGTGATCAGAACTTGATCGGTATAGAGCATGAGTTGTACAGCAATGCATCTCCGATCTCGCTTGTTGAATATTGTGTCACTTTCAGAAGAAGGCTCCTAATGCTCTTGGGATTTGTATACAACTGGCTGACTAGTAGATAGTCTGCAATGAAACAGAAATGGAATCATGTTCTCTTTTCTATGGCAACAATTTTATCATTCTACCCTGTACTGTGGGGATAATTAATGTGAAGCGGAAAAATTTTTTATTAGAATCGGTATCAGAATTGGAAATTAGTATCTATTTTCTGATGCCAAAAACGATTCCATTTAATTTTTTTTTTTTTTTCTAATTTTTTTTTTTTTTTTTTTTTTTAAACTTAATTTTTCATTGCTGGTACTTCTGATAAAATATGTGACCCCACGCGGGCCCCACTGACAGGCCACCGACCCCAAATGTTGTGAGTGCCGTGGGATTCTCGTTCATCTTATCTTCTTATGGCTGTATCATCGCTCCAGCTGCGTCTCCTACTGTTTGGGGTCCTGGATATGACCTTAAACTATATGTAGTGGTGAGGCCCCTGCTTACGGGCTTTGGAGAGTGTGGAGCCACCCTTTAATTACCATTGCTCACAGGTCCACTCTGACCCGGAGTGGTAGTACCGGTTAGGGTCCCAACTATGGGTTAAATAGAAACATACTTGAAAACATATTCTAAAAAAATTTTCTTCAAAATCTTTGGATTTAGCATTAAATAACCCGGAAAGGGTTGATATGCTGTAAAACAAAAATAACCAACCAACCAACCTACTGTTTGGACTATTGATTAAAAAATAATATTGAACGACTTGAAGAAATGAATTTAATTTGGATATGCGCAGAAAGAAATATGTTGAAGATGAAATGAACATTTTTTTTCATTGCAACTTGCCGACACATTTCTGTAAGCGTTATTCATCCATCCAAACAAAGATTTTATGCACTTTAAACCATCCTTGGTGTATGATTACTATTTCCTGTTATTTTAGTATTATGTGAGCAGTATTTTAAGAGTTTATCGGTTAAATATTTACACACAGACAGGCGTGCCCGCTCGGACATCTACTGTTTTATTTATATAAACTTGTGGGATCTGTGAAAATTCCACAGGGGGCTCATTCATATCTAATATATTGATGTTGGCATTCTGTAGATGTTCAGCGTAAATAAAGACACTCTGATATTATTGTAGCTCTTTTGTTAACACTATAAAAGTATTTATCTAAGCTAGCAGGGATGCCCGGTAAAGCCTGGTTGTAAAGTATGCTTAAATATGATATTTTAATTCTTATCGATTTTTATATATTATATAAAGTTGCGATTACAAAAATAAAAAAAAAATATATCCATATGACTTGGGTGCATCAGCTTGAATCGAAACTGAAACCGAAACTTATGTAGAATTCTTGGTAAAATTATTTATTACAAGAAATGGAAGTCCATAACAATTAAACGACAGCCACTCGGATGTAAACGTGAGACAAAATAAATAACACACGCTATCCTATTAATATATAGATGATATCCTATTAATATATAGGTAAGTGGAATACTTGCCAACTCGAAAGGCCGAGAATGTCAAGGTAGGTATTTTTAAAAAAAAAAAAAAAAAAAAAAAAAAAATCCGGGCGAGTCCAGGATGCGAAATAGGGAGCACAGGTGATAAGAATCATACTAAAAGATGCTTCATGGATTCTCTGTGAGCAGAATTAGAATATCTGAATTTTGATAGCAAGAATTTGTTAGATTTCTGAGTTTTTGAGATGAGGGGCCTGGACTAATGTTCTCATCTTGAGTGGTATTTACACACCGTTTCGGTCGATGTAACCTTCTACCTTCTTCAAGTGTATAAGTCGCCTATATACCTAAAGAAGGTCGGAGGTTACACCGATCGAAGCGTTGTGCAAATAACTCAAGATGAGAACAGTAGTCCTAATAATAATACAAAAGTTTGTGTTGTTAATTTTAAAAAATTGGATCCATCCAAAGATTCTCTTGTTGGCATTGGTTTCTAGTCGGAATTTTCTCTAGAATCGGGGATTACGGGAGGGATCACGCGAAAGTTGCCAAGATCCAAAGTGAAAGTGATTTTTTTTTGTGTGTGTGGAACGAACTGGATTCGGACTTGGAACACCAAGGTTGTCAGTCCATGTGTTTAACCAACCACCACCACCATCATCCACCAAAAGTAGTCCTTCTTAGATATTTGCTAATTGGAAAGTGTTTGTGGATGACGGAGGGGGTATTGCATCAAGGGATTGTCAGATTTTTGGTTTTGGCAAGAGAAGCTCACTTAGAAATATTTAGTTTAATTTTTCCCTGACTTTTGTGATTTCTTTTTTTTTTTTTTTTTTTTTACTTTTTTAATACCAATTGCAGTTTTCTTCTGAGGAGGGGAGGGGGGGCATGAGTGTCTAATGAGAAACCCACGTGAGAAGTTGTTTTTGTAGATTCTCAGTTTGACTTTTCAAGGCTATTTCCTTTCTTCCCTTTTCTTTTTACGCTATCCCCTCTCTTTCTCTTCTCACTTTCCCTCCGTGTTCCCATCGCTCTCTTCATATATCTCGTTTCTCCCCCTCTTCATATACCGTTCCTGTCACTTTCTTTATATACCGTCTCTCTTTATATACCGTCTCTCTCTCTCTCTCTCTTTATATACCGTCTCTCTCTCTTTCTTTATATACCGTCTCTCTCTCTTTATATACCGTCTCTCTCTTTCTTTATATACCGTCTCTCTCTCTTTCTTTATATACCGTCTCTCTCTCTTTCTTTATATACCGTCTCTCTCTTTCTTTATATACCGTCTCTCTCTCTTTCTTTATATACCGTCTCTCTCTCTCTTTCTTTATATACCGTCTCTCTCTCTCTTTCTTTATATACCGTCTCTCTCTCTCTTTCTTTATATACCGTCTCTCTCTGTCTCTTTGTTTATATACCGTCTCTCTCTCTCTTTGTTTATATACCGTCTCTCTCTTTCTTTATATACCGTTTCTCTCTCTCTTTCTTTATATACCGTTTCTCTCTCTCTTTCTTTATATACCGTATCTCTCTCTTTCTTTATATACCGTCTCTCTCTCTCTCTTTCTTTATATACCGTCTCTCTCTCTCTTTCTTTATATACCGCCTCTCTCTCTCTTTCTTTATATACCGCCTCTCTCTCTTTCTTTATATACCGCCTCTCTCTCTTTCTTTATATACCGCCTCTCTCTCTCTTTCTTTATATACCGCCTCTCTCTCTCTTTCTTTATATACCGCCTCTCTCTCTCTCTTTCTTTATATACCGCCTCTCTCTCTCTCTTTCTTTATATACCGTCTCTCTCTTTCTTTATATACCGTCTCTCTCTTTCTTTATATACCGTCTCTCTCTTTCTTTATATACCGTCTCTCTCTCTTTATATACCGTCTCTCTCTCTCTCTTTATATACCGTCTCTCTCTCTCTTTATATACCGTCTCTCTCTCTCTTTATATACCGTCTCTCTCTCTCTCTCTTTATATACCGTCTCTCTCTCTCTCTTTATATACCGTCTCTCTCTCTCTCTTTATATACCGTCTCTCTCTCTTTCTTTATATACCGTCTCTCTCTCTCTTTCTTTATATACCGTCTCTCTCTCTCTTTCTTTATATACCGTCTCTCTCTCTCTTTCTTTATATACCGTCTCTCTCTCTCTTTCTTTATATACCGTTTCTCTCTCTCTTTCTTTATATACCGTTTCTCTCTCTCTTTCTTTATATACCGTCTCTCTTTCTTTATATACCGTCTCTCTTTCTTTATATACCGTCTCTCTTTCTTTATATACCGTCTCTCTTTCTTTATATACCGTCTCTCTCTCTTTCTTTATATACCGTCTCTCTCTCTTTCTTTATATACCGTCTCTCTCTCTTTCTTTATATACCGTCTCTCTCTCTTTCTTTATATACCGTCTCTCTCTCTTTCTTTATATACCGTCTCTCTCTCTTTCTTTATATACCGTCTCTCTCTCTTTCTTTATATACCGTCTCTCTCTCTTTCTTTATATACCGTCTCTCTCTCTTTCTTTATATACCGTCTCTCTCTCTTTCTTTATATACCGTCTCTCTCTTTCTTTATATACCGTCTCTCTCTTTCTTTTTATACCGTCTCTCTCTCTTTCTTTATATACCGTCTCTCTTTCTTTCTTTACATACCGTCTCTCTTTCTTTACATACCGTCTCTCTGTCTCTTTCTTTATATACCGTCTCTCTGTCTCTTTCTTTATATGCCGTCTCTCTGTCTCTTTCTTTATATACCGTCTCTCTCTCTCTTTCTTTATATACCGTCTCTCTCTCTCTCTTTCTTTATATACCGTCTCTCTCTTTCTTTATATACCGTCTCTCTCTCTTTCTTTATATACCGTCTCTCTCTCTTTCTTTATATACCGTCTCTCTCTCTTTCTTTATATACCGTCTCTCTCTCTCTTTCTTTATATACCGTCTCTCTCTCTCTTTCTTTATATACCGTCTCTCTCTCTCTTTCTTTATATACCGTCTCTCTGTCTCTTTCTTTATATACCGTCTCTCTGTCTCTTTCTTTATATACCGTCTCTCTCTTTCTTTATATACCGTCTCTCTCTCTTTCTTTATATACCGCCTGCGCCTCTCTCTCTCTTTCTTTATATACCGCCTGCCTCTCTCTCTTTCTTTATATACCGCCTCTCTCTCTCTTTCTTTATATACCGCCTCTCTCTCTTTCTTTATATACCGCCTCTCTCTCTTTCTTTATATACCGCCTCTCTCTCTCTTTCTTTATATACCGCCTCTCTCTCTCTTTCTTTATATACCGCCTCTCTCTCTCTCTTTCTTTATATACCGCCTCTCTCTCTCTCTTTCTTTATATACCGTCTCTCTCTTTCTTTATATACCGTCTCTCTCTTTCTTTATATACCGTCTCTCTCTCTTTATATACCGTCTCTCTCTCTCTCTTTATATACCGTCTCTCTCTCTCTTTATATACCGTCTCTCTCTCTCTTTATATACCGTCTCTCTCTCTCTCTTTATATACCGTCTCTCTCTCTCTCTTTATATACCGTCTCTCTCTCTCTCTTTATATACCGTCTCTCTCTCTTTCTTTATATACCGTCTCTCTCTCTCTTTCTTTATATACCGTTTCTCTCTCTCTTTCTTTATATACCGTTTCTCTCTCTCTTTCTTTATATACCGTTTCTCTCTCTCTTTCTTTATATACCGTCTCTCTTTCTTTATATACCGTCTCTCTCTTTCTTTATATACCGTCTCTCTCTCTTTCTTTATATACCGTCTCTCTCTCTTTCTTTATATACCGTCTCTCTCTCTTTCTTTATATACCGTCTCTCTCTCTTTCTTTATATACCGTCTCTCTCTCTTTCTTTATATACCGTCTCTCTCTCTTTCTTTATATACCGTCTCTCTCTCTTTCTTTATATACCGTCTCTCTCTTTCTTTATATACCGTCTCTCTCTCTTTCTTTATATACCGTCTCTCTCTTTCTTTATATACCGTCTCTCTCTTTCTTTATATACCGTCTCTCTCTTTCTTTATATACCGTCTCTCTCTTTCTTTATATACCGTCTCTCTCTTTCTTTATATACCGTCTCTCTCTTTCTTTATATACCGTCTCTCTCTCTTTCTTTATATACCGTCTCTCTCTCTTTCTTTATATACCGTCTCTCTCTCTTTCTTTTTATACCGTCTCTCTCTCTTTCTTTATATACCGTCTCTCTTTCTTTCTTTACATACCGTCTCTCTTTCTTTACATACCGTCTCTCTGTCTCTTTCTTTATATACCGTCTCTCTGTCTCTTTCTTTATATGCCGTCTCTCTGTCTCTTTCTTTATATACCGTCTCTCTCTCTCTTTCTTTATATACCGTCTCTCTCTTTCTTTATATACCGTCTCTCTCTCTTTCTTTATATACCGTCTCTCTCTCTCTTTCTTTATATACCGTCTCTCTCTCTCTTTCTTTATATACCGTCTCTCTCTCTCTTTCTTTATATACCGTCTCTCTGTCTCTTTCTTTATATACCGTCTCTCTGTCTCTTTCTTTATATACCGTCTCTCTGTCTCTTTCTTTATATACCGTCTCTCTCTTTCTTTATATACCGTCTCTCTCTCTTTCTTTATATACCGCCTGCGCCTCTCTCTCTCTTTCTTTATATACCGCCTGCCTCTCTCTCTTTCTTTATATACCGCCTGCCTCTCTCTCTTTCTTTATATACCGCCTCTCTCTCTCTTTCTTTATATACCGCCTCTCTCTCTTTCTTTATATACCGCCTCTCTCTCTCTTTCTTTATATACCGCCTCTCTCTCTCTTTCTTTATATACCGCCTCTCTCTCTCTCTTTCTTTATATACCGCCTCTCTCTCTCTCTTTCTTTATATACCGCCTCTCTCTCTCTCTTTCTTTATATACCGCCTCTCTCTCTCTCTCTCTCTCTCTCTCTCTCTCTGTTTATATACAGTCTCCCTTCATCGTCTGTACATTTTCCAGATCCATAAGTATCTAGAACAATAAACAATATGGAACTTTCAATCTATCGTTGTTTTCTCCTAAAATCAAACTTCATTCAGCCGTGGATTCCAAGATTTGATCCCACCGCCCTGATTCCCTTTCCTTGCAAACCATTTTTTTTTTTTTTTTGCTTTCGAACCAACAAGTGCTGACAACAGAAACGATAAACACGCCAACGCCACTCCCCCTCACTCATACAACCTCTTCCTAACTCTCCACGCACCCTTCCGTGCCCCCTCCCTCTCTTCTGCTTTCTTCTCTCCCTCTTTTTCCAATCCTCCTCCTACTATTACTTCTCCCCTCCCCCCTCTCACGTAACCATTTCTGTAAACTTTTTGAAAACAAAAAACAACAAAAAGCGAAATCTTCATTCGTGGATTATTTTGCCGACACGAAAAGAAGTTAAAACCCGAAATCTCGCGAACACACAAAACAAAATTAAATTTAAAAAAATTTAAAAATAAATCCAATTTTTTTATTTTAATTTTTTTTTTTTTTAATTCAGAAAAGGAAAAAAAAAATTTTATTTTAACTTTTTTTTCCAAAAGATTTGTTCGAAGTGCGTGGAAGTTACGAACACCAACACGGACTCTTCGGGATTTTACAATTACACATTTTTGTTTTTCGTATCATTTTTGGGGAATTTTTACACAAAAAAAGAAAATACACAATTTTTATTCCGGTTGGATGTTACATCATTAATTCATCAAAGACTTTGATTTTGACCCTTTTTTTTTTTTTTTTTTTTTTAACGAAACCAAAAGACAAAAATGCTGGTGAGTTTTTTTTTTTTTTTTTTTTTTTTTTTTTTTGATAAATTTTTACGATGTGCCCCAGCGTATGATAAACATCCCAACCTCCCCATGTTAAGAACAGCTTTCGAAATAAACACCCTCAACCTCGAAAGCTGTTCTTAACATGGGGATGATGGATTGATGGGGTGTTTATTCCGAAACCCATTCTTAACATGGGTGGTTGTTGAGGTGTTTATACTACGCTGAGGCAAGTCGTAAAAAAATACCCTTTTTTTTTGGTATTATTATACAAACACCGTGACAGCGTTAGGGTTAGGGTTAGGTTTAGGGTTAGGGTTAGGGGTAATTCGCTGTCACGGTGTTTGTATAGTTTTACCTTTTTTTTAACACCATCTTGAACTTTTCAGCTTGAAAATGGTTGTCATTAAAACAAAATTATCAGTTTTTATTTAAAAATCAACCTAGTTGAAATAAAAACACAAACAAAGACCACTAAAAAATCTGCATAATGCACATACCAGTCATGGAATGACAGTAAAATGCCATATTCCAAAAATTATGTGAATTGTAGTATTAAAAAACAAACACAAAAAAACAAAAAATAAACGTAAATCAAGTAGTATTTTGGTACTTATGTATTTTTTGTACCGCGCTGTAATAATAACAACGGTATTTCGAAAGCCATTCTTAACATGTGGAGAGGAGAGTGTTTTGTAACTATTCTGTGCTGCTGCTGCTTCAACCTAACAATTTGATAAAAAGATATGAAACTTGAATTTAATCTGCAAAAAAAAAATATTTAAAAATAGCATGGTACCAAAAATACATATGTACCAGTATTTTTTGCTCACTAAGAAAAGCATGACAATTTCGGAATATTAACTGGTTGTTCGAAGGGAAGTAACTCTGTTTTACTAAAGTAGTTAAAAAAAATCTTTTTTTTTTTTTATTCATACAATTCTTAGCGAAATAGTTAAAATGAGTTAAATGTCCAAATTGCCAAAATCATTTGACGATTTGGTAATTTCACGTGAAAATACTATTTGAAAAAATATGGTCAAATGTGCACTTGTTGGTTGTCCAATCTCCAAAAAATTCCGAAAGCCGTTCTTAACATGGGTAGGTTGAGGAAGGTGTTTATTCCGAAAACCTTAACATGGAGAGGTTGGGGGGATGTTTGTTCCGAAAGCCGTTCTTAACATGGGGGAGGTTAGAGTGTGTTTATTCTGAAAACCGTTCTTAACATGGGGAGGTTGGGGATGTTTATTCTGAAAGGCATTTTCTTATTTTCACCTCCCCCCTCCGTGCTGTGATAAACTTTTTAAAGGAACATCTTCGGGCGATTCCCCAGTGTACTTTCACCAAAAAATAGCACGGTAACATAAGTGCGGGTTTGTTTTACTGTACACATAGATTCGAAAAAGTTGTCAAAAACACAAATATAGAACAAATAAATGTTACCAAAGGCAAGATACGTTACTTTTCTACCTAACTGGATATGTTTTTAGTGTTTATATTTAATGTAACATGTTTATTCAATTCGAAAAACATACAGTGTTTACCGATGTAGTGGAAAATTCAAAATGGCGGCCGACTCTCTCTCTCTCTCTCTCTCTCTCGCGAAGACGGTAAGTTTGGGAAAAGGAGTTATAAATAAAAAACCAGTCAAAATACTGTTAAAAAAACCCGCCGAATATATATTAGCCTATTTCCCGGTAACATATATTGAGCGAGTTTCTAACAGTATGTTTTTCAAGCTGAATAAACATGTTACATTAAATATGAACACTAAAACATATCCAGTTGGGTAGAAAAGTAACTTATCTTGCCTTTGATAACATTTATTTGTTCTGCATTTGTTTTGTGACAACTTTTTCGAATCTGGGTGTACAGTAATACAAACCCCATAAGTGTATAAGCACCAGATTTTTCTGTATATTTTTTTAATGTTTTTGAGTCGAATTCTAATTAAAAATTGAAATTAATTCCGAGTTTTATCAGAAACCTGGTCAAAAACAAATAATTAGGTTAAGGTTATCTTACGATAATGTTTGGTCATTAAAATATTAATTGGACTAAATTTATAAGCAGTCTTTTTCGTTTTAAAAAAGCCCTCCCTATAATAAGATTGGCTTCCTAAATAATCAAATTCGTAAATGCCGAATTACAGGAGAGTTACTATCTCATATACAAAAATAATAAAATGACGAAAAAGTAAATAAATGGGGGATATATGGTAAAATCCATTGAAAGCGGTCGGTCGGTGGTTCTATGAGAAAATAAAGCTGTGTACGCATTATAAATGTTTCTTTTCTGTGTCTTATGTTATACATTAGTACATTAAAGGTCATTTCGAGTTAAAAGTTTATTTACTGCACTCATCTGGACTAGAGAAAATCATGATTTAAATGTGTATGTCTCGTCTAAATAACTAACGATAATTCTCTGATATGGCTGACCAGACGGGTGATCAAAAAGTCAGCCGCGTACCGGAAAACGAAATGAGACCTCATTATATATATATATATATATATATATATATATATATATATATATATATATATATATATATATATATATATATATATATATATATATAATTATAAACTAGTATCTAAAAAATGAATATAATAATAATAAAAAGATCGACAGCTTTTAAAAATGGAGAATAAAACAATGGGAAAGAATAAATAGATTCTCTGCACGTGGTGGTGGTTGATTCTACAGAAACCAGTAATAAACATGACACTCGAACTCTACACAAACTTGGGTTAAAGTTAAAGAAAATTAACAATACTTGTGCAATTTACGAATGTTATTATTTAGAAAGCCAATCTTATTAAAGGGAGGGTTAAAAAATATTTTGAACTTTATAATTGATTAGAACTTTAATATAAACATTTCGGGTTTGTATTACTGTAATACTGTACGTACACATAGATTCGAAAAAGTTGTCAAAAAACAAATATATAACAAATAAATATTATCAAAGGCAAGATAAGTTACTTTTCTACCAAACTGGATATATTTTTCGTGTTTTTATCCAATGTAATATGTTTATTCAGCTCGAAAAACATGCAGTGTTTACCGATGTATTGGAAAATTCAAAATGGCGCCCGAGCCCGACACTTTCTTTAACACGGTAAGTTTGAGAAAAGGTGTTATAAATAATAAACTAGACAAAATACTATTAAAAAAACACCGAATATATGTCAAGTTATGTCACGGTAACAACATATATTGAGCGAATTTCTAACAGTATTTTGTCTAGTTTATTATTTATAACATCTTTTCCTGAACTTTCCGTGTTAAAGAGAGAGTCGGGCGCCATTTTGAATTTTCCACGGTAACACTGCATGCTTTTCGAGCTGAATGAACATGTTACATTGAATAAAAACATGAAAAATATATCCAGTTTGGTAGAAAAGTAACTTATCTTGCCTTTGATAACATTTATTTGTTATATATTTGTTTTTTGACAACTTTTTCGAATCTATGTATACAGTGATACAAACCGGTTTTATGTTTTTTTTTTATTCAATTGTAAGGTTAAAGTACAGAATAGGTACAAAACACACTCCCCACCCATGTTAAGAATGGATTTTTAAATAATAACGTTATTATTTCAGCACGGATCACTCTCTGCATGAGTACCTTTCTTATTCAGTTTACCGCTTTATCTGAGTCAAATAAAGTCAGTTTTTATTTGTAAACTTTTTTGATTCTACGTACCTAAAACGAAAAATTACCTATATATATATATATATATATATATATATATATATATATATATATATATATATATATATATATATATACTAGCATTTCAGCCCGGCGTTGGAGGTGTATGTTGAGCAAAAAAAAAAACAAAGGAGTAGGAGGCAAGCAGGCTCGAACCCGTACCGCGCAGGAGGAAAAGGTGGTTGAGGGGGGAGCTGTCTTTGCTGTTGCGTTCATCACCAAACCGGAAGTGAGGAATGTTTGAATTAAAGCTAGTCAATCGAAAAGAGGGGATGACTTTCGAAAATATCGGCGAAAAAAAAGGGGCCCCCCCTCCCTGTAGAAAAGTGCCAAGTTGAGGGAGAAGAAATGAATGTTTTTATCCAATTTTTCGACACACGTTACGTAGCCAATTAGAGAAAGCATAACATTAAGGAACATCACGATAGTTAGCCAATACAGAATTTTGTAAAATGTGAGAGTATGACATGTTTCTTCACACAGTTCCGAGGCAGCACGTTTAGGACTGCAGAACATAGTGCGAAAAGAGATCGCCTATACATCTCTGAGCAAACACCGGTGCGTGCGGTGCGGCTGCGGCGGTGTGATTATGCAGAGGGTCTAATGTGAAAGTATATCTTAGCAAAGGCAAAATGTTACTCTTCTACCTATCTGGATTGGCCCTGTCGGTGGGGCATTAGAATACGCCGACTTCCCCCCCCCCCCTGCAGAGAGTAAAAGTCCCTCAATGGGGGTCCTGGATATGACCTTAAACTATATCCAGTGGTGTGTGGTGAGGCCCCAGCTTGTGGGCTTTGGGGAGTGTGGAGCCACCCTTTAATTACCATTGCTCCCAGGTCCACTCTGACCCGGAGTGGTAGTACCAACTATGGGTTAAATAGAAACCGACGTGAAAACAACAAATATATTCTATTAAAAAAATTTTCTTCAAAATCTTTGGATTCGGCATTAAATTACCCGAAAAGGGTTGATATGCCGTAAAACAAAAACAACGTTGTAGTGTGTGTGTGTGTGTGTGTGTGTGTGTGTGTGTGTGTGTGTGTGTGTGCTTCAACTTATTTTAAAGCGTTTTCCAGTTCCAAAGAATTTGTGTTCACTGTTTATTTAGAACGGAAAATGGTACTTACGCAAAGAGGGTACCGTACTATTTTTATTATTTTTTTAATAGTATTTTCAAGTTAAATTCAAGTTGTACTCTATCTTTTGTTCATTAAATTAAAGTGGAAATACAGAAAAGTTATAAACACACCCACTTTCCATGTTAAGAATGGGCTTCTAAATAAGAGCGTTATTATTTCAGCACGGTACCTTCTCTGCATAAGTACCCGGAAAAGAATCATGACTGCTCTAAGTTCTGAAAAAAAAAAAAAAAATTAAACAACATTTTGGTAGAACCCACTCAATGTCACAGTGACATTTATTGGGTGAATTCCTTCTAGAGTTTTAATTTATTTTTGAGCGAGTATCAAGACTAAAGATGACCGTCCTATGCCAGCCATAGTTGTTCTGACTTAGCTTAAACGCTTAAAAATAAGGTAAAACTCGCAAAAAAAGTGTAGTATCTGTTCTTCAGATGCTGTTGCTGTTTTACTTCAGTTTCTTGTTTTCCCTCAGTGGAGGAGAAATTCTTCACGACTGAGACAATTTTTATTTTTGTTCCATTTCTCCACGTTAAAAACGACCCTGCTGTCCAACTCTGCCCTCCTCGTGGGGAGGCATTATAAATAGAAACATTAATTTGCTATAAATATTTTTTGTTTCATTTTTCTGTCCATACTACAAACTGCCCCAAGTTATTTAACCAAATTCTTATAGAACTAGAAACTAAGGGTTTGTATTACTGTACACATAGATTCGAAAAAGTTGTCAAAAAGCAAATATATAACAAATAAATGTTATCAAAGGCAAGATAAGTTACTTTTCTACCTAACTGGATATACTTTTCGTGTTTTATTCAATGTAACATGTTTATTCAGCTCGAAAAACATAGTGTTTACCGATGTATGTATTGTAAAATTCAAGATGGCGCCTCCTCACTCCCTCTTTAACACGGTAAGTTTGGGAAAAGGTGTTATGAATAAAAAAACTAAGTTATGTCACGGTAACATATATTGAGCGGGGTTTTAACAGTATTTTATCCAGTTTTTTTTTTATTTATAACACCTTTTCCCAAACTTACCGTGTTAAGAGTCAGACGGCATCTTGAATTTTCCAATACATCGGTAAACACTGTATCGTTTTCGAGCTGAATAAACATGTTACATTGAATAAAAACGCGAAAAATATATCCAGTTTGGTAGAAAAGTAACTTATCTTAACTTTGATAACATTTATTTGTTATATATTTGTTGTTTTGACAACTTTTTCGAATCTATGTGTACAGTAATACAAACCCGAAACTAACAGCGACAGCTATCTGAAAACCGAAAAGTTCAATATTATATATACAGATTCGAGTTTGAGAAGGCATTCAAGTTCCGTTCATATTTGTTTAGTGTTTTCCAGTTCCAAAACAGACAAACGAATTGTTTTTCAGAATAACAATATTTTAAAACTAGTAAACATTAATCAGAAGTGACTTTTCCAGGGCATTCGTCGTCAAGCCCAAATATCAGCTGACGTAAACAAGCACGGACGGAACTTGATGAATGTCGGGGATTTAAATAAACGAACAAACACATTTAATTTCAAGAAAATAAAATGTTGGAATAAACGTTAAACTCTGCGTTTAGTAAAACTGAGATAATATCGCGCGTTCGCTTCTCGTCTAGATGTGACTTTATTAAATTTGCAGATGAACGACCTCTCCAGTCTCCACTACCCACCCTTTATTAAATTAAACGAAATTCTATCTTTTTAGGCGATTACGCGTGAACACTGAAAAACTTGATAGAAAGAAAAAAAAAAACGATTTTAGAATTTAACTAGTGGAGATTAGTTTCAGATATGAATAATATTATTATTATTTTGTGTAAAATTTGCGGAGAATGTGCTGTTTTGCGGTTCTTGTAAAAATGGAACGGGAATTTAAATTTCGTTCCGTTTTAAATTCTGTACATTTTTACATTGCGTCCAACTCATCGTTCATATTCGACATGTCAATTTCTATAGGTTTTCAGATATACTGACAAGGTTGTGGGTGTCTATTCCGAAGGCCGTTCTTAACATGGGAGGTTGGAGTGTTTATTCGTTGTCAGCATACCCGAAAACCTCTAGATGTCGACATTGCCAATGTGAACGATGAGTTGGATTTATGTCAAAGAAATACTAAAAAGTTATACCAAATTGACTTTTTTCGTTTAAATTAAAAATGAAATTATTTCGTTTTTTTTTTTCTTTTTTTAATATATATATAAAAAGTACGATTGTGGAATGTTATTCTTTCGATTACTTTCGTTGGAGATTTTACTGTTTACATCGGAGGAGGAGGCGGCCCCAACACGACCCCACCTCCTCTCCCCAATGTAAACAGAAAACAGTAAAATCTCTTAAAAATGTAATGTTAAATGGTATTCTAATCGGTAAATGTCGGCGCCTTACTTCTGAAAAAAAAAACAAAAAAAAACGGTTAATTAAACTGCAGGAGCACCTGTTAAGCCACATAAGTTCTACAATTTAATCCCCCCCCCCAAAAAAAAAAGAACGAACAACATAAAAATGTTTGGTGCTTATACGGGATGACCCATAAATAACTTTACATTTTAAAAAATTCAATAACTTTTTTTTCTATTAATATATTTTAATTTCTCTTTTCAGAATTATAAAATAGAATCTTTGGAAATTGTTTTTGTATCGATAAGTTTACAACAGAACAACGAGTGAGGATAATTGAATTTCACTTTGAAAATGGTCAATTGTTGCAATGCAAAGATCTTATATGCGCCGTTTCAATGTTGAATATCCTCTTAAAAGATATGCTATTGAATTTATTCAACCTCAGTAAACATAGCAGGATATTGGTGGTAAACAAAATGGAGCAACTGCACATACAGCTAGAGCAACAATGCAGTTGTTAACTGTGATGTTTCAGGATCGAAAAATCTCTTGAAATTTCGATTTTGAATGGCCTCCACGTTCATCTAATTTGACAGAACTAGACTTTTGGCTTTTGGGATATCTTAAAGACAAAGTGTATGCAAATAAGCCTCGAAGCATCCAAGAACTTAAGGCAAGCATACGCAGGAAATTCTTTCCCTACAACTTCCGATGTTAAGAATTGTCATAAAGAATAGCTTAGAAAGAGCTCGAATTTGCAAAGCTGAGAATGGAGGCTACTTAAGAGACATTATCTTTTGTAATTAAGTCAGAACAAATTTGCACAATATAAACTGTGTAATAAAAAAAGAATTGATTAAATACAGTGATTTAAGAAAAAGTTATTTGATTTTCAAACTGAAGTGACTTATGGGCCATCCTATATTTTTGTAAACCGCTCGTGAAAATTTTGTTTTCGATAAATTAAAAACTACGTAAGACCCCCCCCCCTCCAAAAGTGCTATAATATATTTTTTTGTTTGTTTTAGACAACTTTTTCTTCTAATTTTAAATTGTCCGCCAATGAAAAAAAAAAAAAATTTCGAAAATTCTGTTCTAAAAAAAAAAAAAATGTCTTTCCGACATTACCCGACACACTCACACTTAGAGTGCTTTTCTTTTTCCTATAATTTTAAATTGTCCGCAGAAGATTCGTACGCCATGTGAGAAGGCAGTTTGCTACGTGAAGGCGCATTTAACAGCCGTTGTTTATACTACCACGCGCGCACACGTGTAGCGTAAACAGAAGCTGTTAAATGGCAGAAAATAGTCCCACGGTTCAGGGGTTAATACCATGCAAACGGTAAATTTGCGACAGGCTTGATTATCAGATTTGTTGTCAGCGATCTCGAATATCCTTAAAAAACTAAATTAGAGTGGTCGGTGTTCTGTTGTAGCGTAGCGCAATCTGTACTGAAAAACAACTTTCTACGCGTTAAAAATATACAGATCGGTAGAAATTAGAAAAAAAATTGACGTCAGTGGCAATGTCTTGTTTTAAGTTGAAAAAAAAAATACAAAAAAGCAACTTGGGATTTTAAATCATTTGCAGAATAAGAAAATGTAAGGTTATATTCCCAAAACGTTCGATTTCTTAGTTTTTCAATATATATATATATATATATATATTTACATGGGGCGGGGGTCACCACTTATCAAGGCCCGGAGGCAACTCAGGGATAAGGGTTATTGCGTGTACAGTAATCAATGAGATAGTATTGTAGTAATCATTATTATTGGAGATTTGATAGTGTCTTACTTAAGGGGGCGGTTTGTCAGGAATTTGTTTATGTTGGACTTGAAGACATCCAAGTTGTAGTCAGGAGGGAAACAGGCGAACGGAACAGAGTTCCACAATCGTGCACTTCTGAGAAAAAAGCTTTGTTCATGGAATCTACGTTTAGATTTAGGCACAGGTAAAGAGTGGGGAAAATTATTGACAGTAGTTTCAGCCAGATGGGTGTTTCTCGTGAAAGATTGGCGAGGGGGGAATGAGAGATTGGAACTCAGACGAGCACTTGCCATGGAAATAACGATAAAACAAAGACAGGCCCGCAACCTCTCTTCTGTGGGAGAGAAGCTGCAGGGAAGAGAAAAGGGCATCCCCCACCAAACCACGAAGTCTATTTTGTTCTCTGTCAAGGCAGGATAGGCTGTTTTTAGCAGCTCCTGCCCAGATGTGGCAGCAGTACTCCATCCTTGGACGTACTTGGCTTTTATACAGGTTCGTTGATTCTTTATGGTGAAGGGCAGAGATTTCAACTCCAGCTCCTCCCAAAACGTTTCTACTCTGACTTCACAACCCTGTTTTGAAAGCTTTTAAAAATATATTAAATTTTTCCTCAACAAAACGTAAACAATATGTCAGTTGTCATAACAAAAAAAAAAAAATGGAACTGTATCTCGACCCTCGCTCCCACTCTCTCTCTCTCCCTAACACCCCTTCTTTCTTCCCTCACTTCCCCTCTCTCTCCCTTCTTCCCCTCACTCCCACTCGCTCTCTCTCTCTCTCCTTTCTGCCGTGGGAAATTCCAAGATTATTTTGAAGCCTTTAAATGGACTAATAGACATGTTTATGTCCGTCCATTCACAAGCGTTGCCTATCCATTGTTTCCTTTCGTCCTCATTTCGACCGGCTTTCTTGTGTTATTTCTTCAACACATATTTCGAATATCATCAACTGGAACTCTTAATGTGACCAAACACTCTCAAGTCTTTACATTTGATGACGGGGGACATTAGGGACTGCCAAACGATTGTGAAGATTGGACCGCATGTTTCCGTGACGTCAGATTTATGTTAACTATACGAACTATGGAAAGGCAGAAGCGGCTTAATGATTTTTTAAAACCTTTGTTTATCTTCTTCAAACTGCAATTAATAATTAATCTTTGTTATAATTTTTGTTAGGTTTTAAGATTTACACAGTTTAATGATTAATAATATTATAAACATTTGTATATTTAATATGAAATACGGTTTTACTGAACGTTCTTTTGGTTACCTACGGGGTTCCATATTTTGTTCGATAAAAAGAGACAAAATATGAGGGGGGGTCTACAAAATGCTGATATTTGTGCAATAATATTTTCAAATTGGTTTTAATCTGGCGATAAAATAGCTGACAAGAGTCATGTTTATATCAAAACTTAATATTAAAAAAAAATTTAAACAGTTAAAAATCTGTTGTAACGGAACATTTTGAAATAATGGAATTTTAATCGTTTTAATCTTTTAAAAATTTATGTTTACGAAGTTTCTTTTTCTTGGCAGTTCAACTAATTATAGTATATATTAATTCGAAAAAACGCTATTTAAAAAAAAACATAAGTTTATATCAATTTTTTAATTGCAACTTCAAGGTAAATTTTTGTTCAACATGTGTATTTAAATTAAAAAAAAAATTTTTTTTACTTATTTGAACTCTTATGTTTCATAACAAATAGAAGTTTCGATAGATTTAAATATATTTTGTTCGAATTTCGAAAAAATAAATAGGGGGGGGGCACGCACTAAAAAAATATTTCCCCTGATATATTTTACGAAAACTGCATTTTATTTGTAATTTCATTCTAAAATGGATAAGTATCGAAAATTTTACGAAAATCTGACCATTAGTTGATTTTTGCTAGATTTATTAAACACGGGTATGTTTTCACGTTCGGAATGTCTACTACATGGGGACGTTATTTTATAACGCCAATTATGTAAACACGATTTTCGTCTCGCAATTTTATTATTTTCGTTCGATGAAAAAAAAATTAAAAATATTATTACTGGTTTATTTTGCCCTTCTTCTTTTAAATGGTACAAAAGTTATACTGATAATATTAATTTATAATAAAGTTACATCGTGTTACATATAGGGTGGGGTAATTCTGTGGTGACTTGGCAGTCCCTAATACACATAGATTCGAAAAAAGTTGTCAAAAAACAAATAAATGAAAGATAAGTTACTTTTCTACCTAACTGGAAAATTTTCTAGTGTTTTTATTTAATGTAACATGTTTATTCAGCTCGAAATACATGGTGTTTACCGATGTATTTGAAAATTAAAAATGGTGCCAGACTCTGTGTTGAACACGGTAAGTTTGGGAAAATGAGTTAAAAATAAAAAAAACTATACAAAATACGGTTCGAAACTCGCTCCATATATGTTACTGTGACATAAGCTGATATAATCGGTGGGTTTTTAACAGTATTTTATAGTTTTCTATTTTTAACTAATTATCCCAAACTTACCGTGTTCAACAGAGTCCAGCCAGCGGCATTTTTTATTTCCCAATACATCGGTAAACACTGTATTTTTTTCGAGCTGAGTAAACATGCTACATTAAATAAAAACACCACAAAATTATCCAATTAGGTAGAAAAGTAACTTATCTTCCTTTTGATAACATTTATTTTTTATATTTGTTTTTTGACAACTTTTTCAAATATGTGTGTATAGTAATGCAAACGTGATGTTAGTTTTCGAAACTGTGATACTGATGTGATCACATACTTTATTAATGTATTAAGTCATTAGTTTACTAATAAAATGCATTATCATGGCTTGGAAAAGTTTCTACTTTTTGGCGTAATTTTGAAATCCAGGTGACGCATTTCATGTCCGTATGAGATGACAAGAAAGGACAGATGTGCTATAGATTTTCAATTTGATTTTGTGTTTAAAAGGTTGGACTGTTTTGTTTCTTGTGAATTTAGCACAACCTTTTTTTTTTCTTTTTTCTGTTCATTTTTCTTTCCTTTGTTCATTTTTCTTTCCTTTTTTCATTTTTCTTTCCTTTTTTCATTTTTCTTTCCTTTTTTCATTTTTCTTTCCTTTGTTCATTTTTCTTTCCTTTGTTCATTTTTCTTTCCTTTTTACTTTCCTTTTGCTTTTTCTTTCCTTTTTTCTTTCCTTTTTTCCTTTTTCTTTCCTTTTTTTCTTTCCTTTTTTCCTTTTTCTTTCCTTTCCTTTTTCTTTCCTTTCCTTTTTCTTTCCTTTCCTTTTTCTTTCCTTTCCTTTTTCTTTCCTTTTCTTTTTCTTTCCTTTCCTTTTTCTTTCCTTTCCTTTTTCTTTCCTTTCCTTTTTCTTTCCTTTCCTTTTTCTTTCCTTTCCTTTTTCTTTCCTTTCCTTTTCCTTTCCTTTTCCTTTCCTTTTTCTTTCCTTTTTCTTTCCTTTTTCTTTCCTTTCCTTTTTTCCTTTTTTCTTTTTATCCTTTTTTCTTTTTCTTTTTCTTTCCTTTCTTTTTCTTTCCCTTTTTCTTTTTCTTTCCTTTTTTCTTTTTCTTTCCTTTTTTTCTTTTTTCTCCTTTTTTCTTTTTCTTTCCTTTTTTCTTTTTCTTTCCTTTTTTCTTTTTCTTTCCTTTTTTCTTTTTTTTCCTTTTTCTTTTTCTTTCCTTTTTCTTTTTCTTTCCTTTTTCTTTTTCTTTCCTTTTTCTTTTTCTTTTCTTTTTCTTTTTTCTTTTCTTTTTTTCTTTTTTCTTTTCTTTTTTTCTTTTCTTCTTTTCTTTTTTCTTTTTTTCTTTTCTTTTTCTCTTGTTTTTTCTTTTTTTCTTTTTTCTTGTTTTTTCTTGTTTTTTCTTGTTTTTTCTTTCCTTTTTTTCTTCTTCTTTCCTTTTCTTCTTCTTCTTTCCTTTTCTTCTTCTTCTTTCCTTTTCTTTTTCTCTACTTTCCTTTTCTGTTTCCTTTTCTCTTCTTTCCTTTTCTCTTCTTTCCTTTTCTCTTCTTTCCTTTTCTCTTCTTTCCTTTTCTCTTCTTTCCTTTTCTCTTCTTTCCTTTTCTCTTCTTTCCTTTTCTCTTCTTTCCTTTTCTCTTCTTTCCTTTTCTCTTCTTTTGTTTTTACTTGGGAATCCTCACTCATCAAGGCTCGAAGGCCACTTGAAGATAAGGATTAATGAATATAAAGTGGTCTTAGAAAGAAGTTTTATTGATGGAATCTACGTTTAGATTTAGACACGGATAGAAAGTGGGAAAAATCATATAATGGTTGTAGCTAGTCGAGTAATTTTTGAAAGTTTGATGAGGGGGAACCATAGATTGGAGTTCAGACGAGCACGACATGAAAATAACGGTGGAGCAGAGATAGGCTTGCAATGTCTCTTTTGTGGGAAAGAGGTTGTAGGGAAGAGAAAGAGCGCATCACCTACTTAGATTTCGACGTTGGTTTAAAACTCTACCAAGACTAAATAGGACACGCTGAGTGGCTCCTGTCCAGATGTGGCAACAGTACTCCATTTTAGGACGTACATGGTTCTTATACAAAAAGAGGAGTGCATCGGCAGTGAGATACCTATTGGAGCGGGGGAGTGATCCATTTTTACAGCTATCTTGGCAACAGATTTGATGTATGCGTTCCATTTCAAATCAGGAGTGAACCTAGGCCAATTCTGTGATTTACAGCTGTTTGTCGTTAGATGAAGATAGTTTGGGCCTAAGGTAAACAAACCGTATATCATTTAATTGGAATTCATTATTAAAATGAGTATTATTTATTAATTTTTTATTTATTGCGGACTATTATAATATTTTATTATAATATCATAATAGTATTTCATTTATTGCATACTGTTATAATAGATCGCAATAAATAAAAATTAATAATTAATACTCATCTCAATAATGAATTCTAATTAAAATAATATGTATACCATTCGGTACGGACCCGACCATGGAAGATTATATAATAAATAAACATGGATTTATAAGACCAAAAAATTCAACCTTGATCGCCCCTTTGGAGCCCGTGGCACAGTGGATAGAGACGTTGAATCTCTACGGTTCCAGGTGAGAATTGTCTGAAGATAGCGGTTTCAATCCTACCCAAAGCAGACCAGAGGCTTACTTGGCCAAAACATGGTGAGATGACAACAACTATGGAAGGCAGTGAATGCTGTGGATGCAGTCAGGAGATTCAGAGTTACCACCTGACAAAGGCCAGAGGAATAGTTGGCCGAAACGTCGTGAAACAATTACGAAAAAGATGAGGATAATAGTCCGCAATAAATAAAATTTAATAAAGCATATCTGTTTCGGTTTGTTGGCCGTTGATGTTAACAGAATGTTATTTTTATTTTTTTATTTTTTATTGGTTATGTATCTAGTCTTGGGCGTGTTAATAGAAACACTAACTTCTTTTGAGTATCTACTTATCTTCACCCCAGGAGATTAGACACAAGGTCAAGTGTGGGGTTGATAAAAGTGTGGAACGAACTGGATTTGAACCTGACATGTCTAGGTTTTTAGTTTTTGATTAACCATTTAGCTCCCCCCCCTCGACTTCTTTTGAGTATTTTGCAGAAATCCATTTGCATAGCTTGTAGATAAAAGGCCACCAATTGAAAAACTGGAACATATATATCATTATTTTCATGGCAAGTGCTCGTCTGAGCTTCAATCTATGCTCCCACCCCCTTGCCAAACTTTCACAAAAAGCACTTGTCTAGCTACAACAACAACCATCAACAGTTTTTCCTCACTCTTTATCTGTGCCTAAACCTAAACACAAATTCCATGAACAAAGTTCCCTGTATTTTTGCTTTCATTTATAATTTTATTTTTTTTTTTTGGGGGGGGCATAAGGATGGGAGGAGTAGGCCGCTGCAATAAATAAAAATGACCTCCCTCCCCTCAAAAAGAAACTTTCCTTGTGCGGACGGGATTCTCGAAAAAAAAAAAAGAAAATGGACAAGATGGTAGCCATCTTAGTTGGAAATTAAAGCCGTGAAAAGAGTTAATATTTTTGAGATGAAATGAAAATCATTTAAAATTATTTAAAAAAAAAAAAAAATGATGCAGGTAAATTGCAAAATGACTTTTATTGGCTGTGATAACATTTATTTTTTGTATATTTGATTTTTTTTTTTTTTTTTTTTTTTTACCACTTTTTCGAATCTCTGGATTGTAAAACAAACCACAAATTTTGTTTTAAAAACTTGATTTTTACGTTTCTGAATTTTTGAGATGAGGATTGGTTAGTCGTATTATTTGGATTCATCGGACTACTGTTCTCATCTTGACTGTGATTTTTCACAACGTTTCGGTCAATGTAACTTCCGACCTTCTTCAGGTTTATCTTGTCGAATTCTGGAAATGTTTCTGGCGAACTCGGGAATTTGGACTGAATTTCGAGCGGAACCTTTTATTTATTTACTTCATGGGGGTAGCATGTTCTTGTTCTGTCAGCCATGATTGGATAGAGGCCCTAAGAAATTCGCAATTGTATTTTTCAGTCATCCACTCTGAGGATAGAATCTAAACCTTCAGGAGAATATCACTTTTTACAATTGATTTTTCCAAGTACTCTAACCCACTGCGCCACGGGTCCTTGCGGACAATTCTAGTACGAATTTTAGGAGCCTTAAACCTATTTTTATTTCTAGTTGTAAATATCACCATTTATTACTAATTATTACTATATATTAACGTATCTCCATATTCCAACTATAATAGCTCTTCTATCATTGTATGTGGTTAGTTTAGTATAATAATAAACTATATAGATGTCTATTCATGTACAGACACACAGACGGTGAGTTTTATATATATATATATATATATATATATATAGCTTAGTGCGTTAGAAGAAGAGTGAGCTCAATTCTATAAGAGGAGACTTATCGGGACATTATAAAGCTCAACAAGTATCATTGGAGCTTATATAGGAGAACAATAGAAAAGGGAAATGAATTCACAAAAACTATAGATTGGTTCATTTATTCAATAAGGGGATACAAACAATTAGTTGGGGGATAGAAGGGACTCTTTATGCTAAGGCATTTCAAAGCCTAATGCTTCTCATCAGAAGAGTAAGAGAAGATGCTATGTAACATAGTGGGGATGCGGCGTCTAGCGTGGGATGCATTAGGAACGAAATAGATCAATTAGAATTATAGATGATGTTAGGGGGAGTTTTATCGAATTCTAAATAAAGGATTATGTAGTATAAATAAAGGTATTACATAGAGTGTAATGTAGAAAGTTGTATAGGGTCTTTATCATAGTCTTAAATGTATGTAGTATAAGTTTTAAGACTTTAGGGGAGATATAGTGTGAGAAGCATTAGGCTTTGAAATGCCTTGGCATAAAGAGTCCCTTCTATCCCCCAACTAATTATTTGTATTCCCTTATTGAATAAACGAACCAATCTATATTTACCAATATATAGATTTTGTGAATTCATTTACCATTCCTATTGTTCTCATATATATATATATATATATATATATATATATATATATATATATATATATATATATATATATATATACACACACACACACATAAACATTATGTTCCACAGACAGACACTTCTAGGAAAGAAACTCTGTTCATAGAATTTACGATGGAGTTTATTTTAATTACAGATAGGGCGAGGGAAGTTGTTGACGAGTTTTCGTAGCTGGATGAGTATGTGTTGTGAATTTGCTTTACAAGGGGGTCATAAATTGAAGCTCAGATTGAGCAGAGATTGAAGCTCAGTCGAGCATCTACCATAACAATGGAGCAGAGACTCGCAATGTTTCTTCTGTGAGAAAAAGGAAGTAAGGAGGCAAAAGGTACTTGCCCACTAAAGCCACAACCTTCTAAATAAAAAGTGCTCGTCTGAGCTCCAATCTCTGCCCCCCCCCTCGCCAACCTTTCATGAAAAACACCCGTCTAACTGAAACACTGTCAATAATTTTCCCCACTCTTTGACTGTGCCTGAGTCAAAAACGTCGATTCCATAAACAAAGCTTCTTTCTTAGAACTGCACGCTTGTGGAACTCCCTTCCGTTTGCCTGTTTCCCAGCTGACTACAACTTGGTTGTCTTCAAGTCCAACGTAAACAAATTCTTGATGAGCCGTTCCCCTTAAGTAAGACACTTTATCAAATCTTCATTACTAACGATTACTACGATATTATCCCATTGATTACTGTACACTCAATAAACCCTTATCCTCGAGTGACCTCCGGGCCTTGATAAGTGGGGACTCCTACGTAATATATATATATATATATATATATATATATATATATATATATATATATATATATATATATATATATATATATATCGCATTTATTTGTTTTGATTAGTTATTGTTAGTATGAACGCATGTTTTAACTTAGATTTCTTTTTTTTAAGGGGTAGGGGATATCATTCCGATACATAGTAAAAGTTCATGGGCTAAAAAAAAAATTTTTTTTGAAGTTTGTAACCTCCCCCCCCCTCCGTTCTGCTGTACAATATGGTACCCCCTTCCCCCGTCTCTCTGTGTCTTTCTGGGCTTCAAAAGTTTGGCACTAACAATTCCTGTCATTCTAAATAAATAAATAAATAAATAAATAAATAAATGAAATAACTAATAAATAAATAAATAAATAAAAAATACAAGTTAAAAAAATTTAATTGTAAACATGCGAACCAAATTTAGAAAAACCAGACACGGAACTATTTTTATTTTTTTATTTTGTTTTATTTTAAGAGAGGATACAAGTTACGTCATCAGTTCCACATGTTGATAAGCTGGAGATATCATATGACACATTGGTTTAGGAGTATAAGCCCCCCCCCCCGCCTTCGCTTCTCTTTCTGTCTGTCCCTCTCTATTCTCTTTCTGTCTGTCCCTCTCTATTCTCTTTCTGTCTGCCCCTCTCTATTCTCTTTCTGTCTGTCCCTCTCTATTCTCTTTCTGTCTGTCCCTCTCTATTCTCTTTCTGTCTGTCCCTCTCTATTCTCTTTCTGTCTGTCCCTCTCTATTCTCTTTCTGTCTGTCCCTTTCTCTCTATTCCATTTCTGTCTGTCTGTCTCTTTCTCTCTATTCCATTTCTGTCTGTCTGTCTCTTTCTCTCTATTCCATTTCTGTCTGTCTGTCTCTTTCTCTCTATTCCATTTCTGTCTGTCTGTCTCTTTCTCTCTATTCCATTTCTGTCTGTCTGTCTCTTTCTCTCTATTCCATTTGTCTGTCTGTCTCTTTCTCTCTATTCCATTTCTGTCTGTCTGTCTCTTTCTCTCTATTCCATTTCTGTCTTTTGTGAGGAACTGAAGAAAAAGATTTGTGCAAAATTTTTTCCAAGGGTGCTTCATCACAGACTTTGGCCAAAATGTACATTTAAACAGTTCCTCACCCTCCCTATAGTCCAAACTTTTCTCCGTGAGTTTTGGTTATTTTCTAAGCCCAAGGAAACTCTTAGACTGTCGTCATGAGTTTTTAGCAGACATACATGCAAACATACACATAAACAGACGTTTGAAATATTATAATAGATTCCGGTTTGTGATTGGTGGCTAGCAGAATTTGGCTCCATTTGATTGGTCACTTCCTATAACCAGTGTCTATAAGTAGAACCTTCCAATTTTCTTTAATCATACCCTCTAATTATATAAAAAATATTGCAACAAAATCCAACGAAAGTTGTGAATTATGGTTATTTTTTTTTTGTTGTTGAAGTTAGTGTTTACAAGGGTAGATAACTCCTACTTTACTTATTCAAGTCGCAGTAATTAAAGAGTTACCAACTGTTTTTTTTTTCTTTTTTTAGTTTACTAATTCCACAGCGGACTATTTCATATGCAATATATTAATGCTGGCATTCTATGGACGTTCAGCGTAAATGGAGACACCCTGGTATTATTGTGGCTCTTTCGTTAAAACTGCAAAAGTATTTATTTAAGCTAGCGAGGATTCCCGGCATAGCCCAGTCATAAAATACACTTAAATATGAAATTAATTTATGCGGATTTCGTATATATTATTATAGTCAATTTCCTATCAATTCTTATACAGTTGTGATTTCAAAATTAAAAAAAATATCCATACAACTTGGGTGCATGCATCAGCTTGAATCGAGACCAAAATTTGTGAAGAATTCTTCGTAAAATTATCTATTACAAGACATGGAAGGTCATAACAATTAAACGACAGTCACTCAGAAGAAAAAAGATGTAACTATGACACAAAATAACACTCTATCACTATCATATTAATATAGAGTTAGATTCGAAGTTGGTTAATTTACATTGGCTTTGATTTCAAAAGAAAAAAAACAAAAACAATCCTAACTCCTCATCCCTCACAAAAAAAAAAAAAAAAAATGGGTTTCTGACCGATTAACTCTGGCCAAATTTATCATCACTTATCAGCATGTTGATAAGAGACAACTTATTTAGAAATCACAGTTGTTGATAAAAGTTGAGGACTGGGTCATTTTTTGGCAACATTTTTGAATTTCTGAGGTTGAGCAATAAATTTTTTGTATTGCTGAGGATGGAGCATCTCCCCAGATTACAGGCATTCACCATTTATTTAAGAAATTCCAACCGAGAAATCTTTTTAGGATTTTAACAGTCTCCTTTAAGTTACAATTGCTTAAATATTTTTTGCACTTGGTTTACCGGGTATATTCGTCAGGTAGTTTTTTAAAATTCTTTTTCATGTGCCCTATTGTTCCTATGTTTACTTGAATGATGGGGATGTTCCTCTTGTTTAAAATTTAAACATTGTGTTAATGCTGGGGATGGGGTATTCTATTGGATGATAGACATTGGTTGTTACTTATTTGCTGGGGTCAGTTGTTCAAAATGCGTTTGTCCGGTCTATATAATTGTTAACAGCTACTTCTCTTGCTGACAAGATATATATATATATATACACACACACACACACACACTGACAGCAAGTAAAACAACAGCACTATAAGAATTTTATTGTTTTTATTTCACACCGACAAATCAACTTTTGATTATAAATTGTTACTGCTAGTTTACCCCTTCTGTAAAGTGTGTAAGGGCGGGTGAGGTTATGTCAGATATCGGGCAGTGAAGAAATGTGACAGTCTCACTTCTCTCTGACCGACTGTCCGCTTTTCTCTTTGTGATGATTTATTTATAAACATTCTTTTCCTATTGGAATGCTTAATATTTCCTATTGCATATTGTTTCAATCCTTTGACCGATATCCTCTCACATATTTCTGGATCAAATTATGCATTCCAATAGACAATGATGGAAAGTTCTGCATTCTTCACATTGAATCCAATTGCAAAATGTTTTTCTTCCGGGAGTTTCCTGCCAGTGTCTATTTCAGACACTTAAAGTAAGAGATCTTGAGATTTTAACCATTTTTTTTTTTAAGTGCTATTGTCTGAGTCGTCCATGTTTTGCCATGTATATTTGCCAGATAGCTTTTAAAATTCTCTTTAGTGAATAAAATAAATCTCGGAACAGTGTGTTAAGTCACGCAGGATTCACGTTAAGATTTTTTTTGTTCCTTAGAAGCGCCGGTTGAGTTTGAATAATATAAATATGTATTATATACGTTTGAAGCCAAGACAACGCATTATTACAAAATAAACAGACATTTATTTTGTTTGAAATTTATAAATATATTTCGAGGCAAAGCCTCATCTTCAGTATGTGTTTTTTTTTTTTTTTTTTTTTTTTTTTTTTTTTGGCGTGACTTAACGCACCGTTCCGAGATTTAAAAAAACTATCATAAAAACAACGGCCTTCTACTTTCTGATTCTCTGCTCCAACAACAACATGGCAAAAAAAAAAAAAAAAAAAAAAAAAAAAGACATACTGAAGATGAAGTTCTGCCTCGAAATATATTTATGAATTTCAACATAAATTTCAAAGTAAATGTCTGTTTATTTTGTAATAATGTGTTGTTTTTGGCTTCAAACGTATATAATACATATTTTATTCAAACTCAACCGGCGCTTCTAAGGAACAAAAAAATTCTCTTTAGTGAGTCCGATCACTCCTATAATTACTGGAATGATGGAAATCTTCCTAAGATTCCAGTTTCTTTTCATGTTGTGCATCAGATGTTGGTATTTCGTTATCTTTTTTCCTCTCAGTTCTGTTTGGCCCAGCATTATTTGATACATTACCTTCTACTATGGTTGCTTCTTTCTCCTTCTTGTTCAATATCACCATGTCAGGTTTAATACACCCTGTTTTCCAGCTCTGTAGCTGCAGGAATCGCATAGTCATGGTAGATGGTATATGACTTATTGCCAACTGTTCTTTTTTGTATATCGTAAGAAATTTCTTTCCTACGCACTCAATTTCCTCCCTGCAGAAGCAAATAAATTCCACAAACAAAAGCCATACCTTTAAACTCCAAATTTATTCACAAGTAAAAGTAATGAAAGTTCTTCGGTTCTGGTATAGTCCTTTGCAAAACGGTGGCCCAATTTGCCTCCATACGCATGGAGCCTTTAGTATAAATTCCTATTGTTGAAATGTTAGTTTGTTGTTCCTTTGGAAAGATCCATGATGTTCATGAAAAACACGGCGGGAAGGATGACGCCTATAATCAGGCATAATGTGAACCCTTTGGGACTCAAGAAAAAATGAGATAAGATCCAATAATAACATGCCGAACAGTTTTAGAATGTCCTCCTTGATTTGAATAGGTTCAGCAAAATAAGTTGTCTCTGCTTGTAGAGATGTGTCCTTCGTTCACTGACTGTTTGGTGTCCATGAACGAATTCTCCTGGCTCCCTAGAAAGAGAACTGCTGTGGTTTGAGTCCATCCCGTTCCGTGTTTTTTCTTAGACTGAAAAATAAACGCATGAATACAAAAAAGGCATCAAATCACCTGACACATTTAAATTTAAACCAATCATAAACCGGCTACTAGAGTTGTATGGCCGGCCTAAAAGAAAGATGGCGGTTGTATGTGGAATTTCTCACATGTTTCCAGGATTTATTGCTACATTTGATATTCAACTTTTTACAGATCGTCCAGTAACCCATTCTGTGCTTATGGTTCGGTGTAAGGTGGCTTGCACTCTACAGGATAGAACGATAAGTGTTTCCCTAAAGAAAACAACACTATAGTCTTATTTTAAAACTTTTAATGAAAAAATCTATTCAGATAACCTTATTATGTATTCAATGTAGCCGCCTTTAGCTCCAATCATTGCCTCGATACAGGTCCAAAAACTGGGGCATGCCTTTTCCAAAAGTACCGGCGGGAACTCAGTGAATACTTGACAGATGGCAGCCATCAGGCTGGCTTTGGTGTTGTGGAAGGTCATGTTGATGTTCTTGATGAACAAAGTAGTCCAGTAGGTTCAAGTTGGGGAAGGGGAGAAGGATACAAAGTTGTAGCACTCCTTCAAAGTCAAGCCTGGGTCTTTTTGGACATGGGCTACCACAGTCCTGCGGCCACTTGATTGCACTGGGGAATTACCATACTCTTTAGCACATCCAGGTACACACCAAAGACCATAACTGTGCTGGAAACTTTGTTTTCATAACCTTGGGCACATTCCTGTTATTCGTGGCAATCTAGCGATGCATTTTGAAGGTGCTGGCAATGGACCTGTTGTTATAACTTGGATCGCTAGAGAGATCATGAGTTATACAGCGACGGATCTCCGATCTCACTCGTTGAACATTGTGTCACTTTCAGACATGATAGAAGGGTCCTATTGGTCTTGGGATTTGTACACAACTGGCCAACTAGTAGAAGGTCTGCATCCAAAAGAGAAAACCAGTTTTCATCAAACGGAAATGGAATCATGTTGTCTTTTCTCGGGCGACAGATTTATCGTTCCATCCTGTACTTTTGTGTAGCAGAACCTGCACTTAGTACCATTGCTGAGACCGTTCATCTCAGCATTTGTCATCAAGGCTTAATCTTGAGCAAAAATCATCGCAATGATCTACGTTCCATATTAATCGTGTACTTTCTCTAAGGAGATGATTAACATCATCAAGCGTAGATCAATCTGCGTGTTGAGTTTATATAATTTCACTTTATATAAATAAATACTTGATTTTTAATTTACTTACTTGGATTACTAGTATGTAAATAATGATCCAAGTAAATAAATAAAAACAACACTTATGTACTAGCAGGCCGCTCGGCGTTGCCCGGTCATAGAATACACATAAATATTATATTTTAATTCAAACAGAAACTTTTACTTCTGGAATAACCCTCGTGTATGTATGAATATGTGTAGTAATATGTAGTAATATACCCCAGTGTGTGCATGTGTGTGTATATATATATATATATATATATATATATATCTTAGGGACTTGAAAAGACCTCACTGGCGTCACCTCATCAACAAAGGAGCTGAAACAGCTGAAGAGAGAAGAACCCTCAAAGCAGAACAGAAGCGCGCGACCCGCAAAGCCACAGTAACAAGCTCTGTCGCCAAAACACCTGCTCACCACTGTCCAACTTGTGGGAGAGCCTTCCATGCCCAGATCGGCCTTACAAGTCATCTCCGAAAGCACAAAAACACTACTTTTACGCACTATATATATATATATATATATCCGTGTGTTCGTCCTTCGAAGTTGAAGATGACCATGACATCAGTGAGTAAAAGTAGTGTTTTTGTGCTTCCGGAGATGACTTGTAAGGCCGATCCGGGCATGGAAGGCTCTTCCATAAGTTGGACAGTGGTGATCAAGTGTTGTGGGGACAGAGCTTGCTGCTCTGGCTTTGCGGGTTGCACGCTTCTGTTCTGCTTTGAGGGTTCTTCTCTCTTCAGCTGTTTCAGCTCCTTTGTTGATGAGGTGACGCCAGTGAGGTCTGTTCAAGTCCCTGAAAAAGTCCCTGATATATATTAGTGATGAGACGATTTCAATATTTTTCCTGATTCTGTGCTAAATTCCTGTTTCCGATACAATTACTGATTCCGATTCTTTATAAATCTCTAATTATTAAACTATAAGATTGTTATTTTCTCGATTTTCGTAAAAACGCATCTTAAATATGCAGATATTTTCCTAAACGTCAAAATACACTTATGGGGAATGATCTATCGATTTTAGCTTTACTGGTAATTTAAAATCAGTAAATATTTATTATTTTATCATTATTACCAGGCATGGAAGATTTTGGTTTAAACAAAATCAAATATAAAAGACAATTAAAAGAATCGTTTTGGAATCGGAAAATAGGTATCAATTTTTCCAATACCGATTCCGATACCACCAAATCTTCCAATTTTTCCTATTCCGATTAATCGTCCCAACACTAATATATAGTCATCCACATACAGTAGTTTTACTGTATCACAGTTCATCAGTGCGGCTAGACAGGCAACTACCTCAAGCCAGGATCGAAACCTGACTGCCCGTACGACAGTCAAGGCTTTGAACCATTTCGCCAATCAGCAGCTGCTGTATGGGCAGTGAATTAACGATGTTTTGACATCGTCCGAATACCTAAGCTCTCTTTGTTTACACAAAGAGCATCGCTTAATTCGCCAATGGTATATCGTGTATCACTTCCCAATATATATATATATATATATATATATATATATATATATATAGTAATATGTAGTGATAGTAGTAAGGTTGTATATGACCAGATTCCCAAAATTTATATTAGAATTGTCCGCAAGGACCCGTGATATAACAAATAAAGTACTTAGAACCGAATTTTACTAACTGACACTCTTCTAGAGGTTGAAGGTTCAATCATCAGTGCAGGCGATACTAAGAATACAAAGTTTAAAACAAATTTTTATTTGTAACAATGATACTTGTTTTCTTCTACTGAACAACAGGCCGCAAATCAAAGCTCTTAGTCCAACCAAAGCAAAATACCATCTGAGATGCACAGAAACACAACTGATCTCCTTTGACTTTCTGTTTGAAGATATATACTAGCCTGGGTGCCCCCCGGCGTTGCCCAGGTGCTTGGAGGTGTGTTGAGCAAAAAAAAAAAAAAAGAAAAAGTGGTTGTAGGCAGGCAGACTCTAACCCGTACCATTAAGCAGGAAAAGAATGTGATAAAAAAAAAATTACATGCTTGCTGTTGCGCCCATGGCCAAACTGGAAGTGACATAGGTTTAAATTAGGGCTAGTCAATCAAAGAGGCGATGACTTTCGAAAATATTGGCGAAAAATACGATCCCTTCCTGTAGAAAAGTGCCAAGTTTTGGGTGAAAAAAATTAATGTTTTTAGCCAATTATTTTTCGATATTTGTCGTCCGAAGGGTTGAGCTTCAGAATGATACCGATCTTGTGAAAATCCGTCACCTTTGTCGAAAGTTTTTGTGAGACATACATACATACATACAAACAGACAGGTGAGATTTATATGATAGATAATCAATAATGTTATAACGTGTCGGTATTTTTCTCCTCCATCTGGATGTAGAGAGAGAGAGGTTGGTGATCGATAGTAATCATTATTTGTCTACACATTGGTGACATGTGTTTGTGCCTACATTGTGGATCATCTTTCAATTCACCTCAATAGAAAAAAAATATATAAAAAACTATTCAAATTCTTACATAATGTTTCATTTATTTCCACCCACAATGTTTGTTGCTTAACCAGATGTCTCTCTGATAAACTGTCAAACGGTTGTTGCCAATATCTTCCTTTTGTTTTATCTACCCAATGTTGCGTGGAATTTTTGTACTTTTTTTTTTGTTGGAGGTATTGTCATGTTGAAGCATCCTCTTGGAGCAAGACTGGTAAATCTTTCCATCACTCACAACTGAAAAAGCTCAGCTAATAAATTTTTCATTGTACACTGTCTAGAAGTGTAAGCCATGTTTAGTTTCAGAACAGTTTCCGATGGTTCGTTGTTACACACAAGTCCTGAGAGGTGACTGGTTTGCAGTAGACAGTTCCACAGAGCAAAATATTCTTACTGTGTCGAGACGCAAAAAACATGCGAAATTGCTACAGAAAAGGTTTATGGAGGAATTCTGGTTTCTGATTGGTTGGGAGCAGAACGTGAATTCGATTCGTCAGTTCTTAGCAGCATCATTTATAAATAGAATCGCCCGACTGTGTGGGATCATACCCCATTATACGTCCAAAATATTGCAACACACTGGACAAACTCCTTAACCTTTATCCTTGAGTGGCCTTCTGGCCTTGATAAGTGATGTCTAGTCAAAATAATCAAATTTGATCAAAATACCCCCCCCCAACAAAAAAAAATAAAAATAAACAAGATATAACAAATTGAAATTGAAGAGAATTTCATTATAGTAACATAATTTTCACATATTAAACTCTAAGCTAGTTTGTGATACCTAATTTAACTAGTGTTGAGACGATTGTTCGTAATCTGAAAATTCAGAGCTTTTGAGGTATCAGAATCGGGGGGGGGGGAAATTTGTGCATATAAATATTTATTGATTGTAAACTACCAGTAAAGCTAAAATCTATAGATCACCCCCTCCTCCCCTCAAATGTTTTTACATTTAAGAAAAATATGCATATTTAGCATGTGTTTTACGGTAATTGAGGAAATATAATTTTATGGTTAAATATTTGTAGATTTATAAAGAATCAGAGTGGGTATCGGAATCGGGGAGAAAAATATTTGAATTGTCCCATCATTAAATTTAAACTTTAGCTTGTGATACCTAATTTAGCTAATGCTGGAACAATTAATTGAAATCTGAAAAAATCTGAGCCATTTAGGATATTGGAGTCGAAAAAATTTGTGCATATTTCCCAATGCTAAAAACGGTTCCTTGAATTATCTTTATTGGATTTTGCTTAAAACAATTTTCCACGCAAAATTTACTAAAAACAAAATTTTCCACAAAATCTTTACTTAAAAGAAAATTTTATTTAAAACAAAATTTACTTGAAACAAAATTTTTCACAAAAAATTTACTTGTTGAAACAAAATTTTATTTAAAACAAAATTTTCCACAAAATCTTTACTTAAAACAAAATTTACTTGAAGCAAAACTTTCTACTAAAAAAAAAAAAAAAACGCGCACACTTGTGGGGGATGATTTATAGATTTAACTTTACTGGTTGTTTACGATAGATAAATATTTTATTATTACTACCAAATTATAAAATAATAAATATTTATCGATTGGAAACTACCAGTACAGCTAATATCCATAGATCACTCCCCCATGAGTGTGTTTTTTTTGTTTGAGAAAATATATACACATTTAACATGTGTTTTTATGGTAATCGGAAAAAACTAACAACTTTATAGTTAAATATTTACAGATTTATAAAAAATCGGAATCTGTAATTGTATCAGACTCTGAGGGGAGGGGATACTGGAATCGTCCCAACAATACCGATGCCAATTCTCTACTGCTGATCATATTTGTTAGAAATAAACTCTCCAAACCCCGCCTCGATGATGCGGAAGTAGCTGTAATGCAGGTGTAACTGCTTGGAACAAAACTTGTTAATCGTTCCATCATTCACATCTGAATTTAAAAAAATTTTTTTTATTGCATTTTCACCCCAAACAAGGCACGGTGCCACTTTGTTGTAGGGAGTTGAGCAGCAAGATGTTTGTTTACATTACACTTGAACTTCAGCATGTCAGTACAGTTGGGGAAGCAGGAACCCGGAAAGGAATTCCAAAGTTTAGCAGTTCTGGGGAAGAAACAATTAGAAGAAGGCTTTCTGACATCTGGAGATCTCTACTATGTAGGGTGGGACTTTGCTGCTTGTTGGCTTTATTTACGTTGAGGGGGTACAAGGGCTTTTAGTTTGTCAGAGCATCTACCATTAAAATACTTGTAAAACAGGCAGAGAGATGCAACATTTCGTCGATGGGAGAGAGGTTGAAGCGTAACTGACAGTTTTGTTAACAAGTTTTTATTTTTAGTTTTGATGCGAGCTAAAATTAAACTTGTTTAGTATTAGTTATTTACGTAGATTTTCTTTGCGTAGGTCAACTAGTACTGAAAATATATTAACTAAAATGCAGATGCTATGCATTTTTTAATCAGGTAATCTGTCCTTCTCCAGCATATATGGCCCTGTCGGTGGGGCATTAGAATACGCCGACTGCTCCCCTGCAGAGGGTAAAAGTCCCTCAATGGGGGTCCTGGATATGACCTTAAACTATATCTAGTGGTGAGGCCCCAGCTTGTGGGCTTTGGGGAGTGTGGAGCCACCCTTTAATTACCATTGCTCCCAGATCCACTCTGACCCAGAGTGGTAGTACCTGTTAGGGTTCCAACTATGGGTTAAATAGAAACCGACGTGAAAACAAAATGTTTTTTTCTAAGTTTTTTAAGGTAAACATCTAAAGAGTATGTGGCTAATTATGCAGCAAAGACATAATTTTGCAGACTTGTTAGTCGCAATGCGAAACAATGTTGTAATGGATAACTTTTGAAAAGTAATAAATGACCAAGAAAATTTGATATTTCAAAATATCGTGGAGAATTATTATATTATATATGCTCTGGAACTTTAAAAGACATTCATTGAGCTTAGGCGTTTTTCAAAATTTATATATAGAAAGAATTTTTTTTTTTTTCATTATAAAATATTTATAAAATTATTTTTATGCAATGGTTCAAATTAAAGTTTCAAATTCAAAAGTCAAGTATCATGCTTTAATTGTGCTCTAAATTCAAGCATTCATTTCGAACGTGCCCCTGTCTTATAAAAGAACATACTGTTGATTTTTATATGCCGAGCGCTTGTGCGGTGATAAAACTCCTCAAATACACTTGTGATGTTAGGCTTTATAAAATGTAAACTTTGCACTGTTTCTTCGTCAATGAAGTTTATCGATTACTAGTTAACCATTTTCGATACTTATAAGAGGCATTCGGATATAAAGCCTATCTAAGAACACTCCCTGACACAATATATTTGTGTGCAATTTCATAAAAGTCAGTTCAGCCGTTTCGGCGTTCTTAGGGAATTCTCTCCCTCACACACACACACACACACACACACACACACACACACACACACACACACACACACACACACACACACACACACAGTGCCTTCTATATACAAGTAGAAATAAAGATTGGCTAAACAATACGGGTATTTATTTGATTTGGATAAGCACACCTTCCCATAAATAACGCTTTTAAACTTATTATTTATCTATTTGCTATCGGATTCGTACCGTCGTCTTTGATCTATTCACTCAGGTGTGTTACCTTAACTTTTTTTTTTTTTTCTTTATTTTCCCTTTTGTTTTTCTTTTTTTTCTTCCTTTTCGTCGTTCTTTATACGTGCGTTCTTTTTTCTTTTTACCTTTTTCCTTTCTTTATTTTTACCTTTTTCCTTTCTTTTTACCTTTTTCCTTTCTTTCTTTTTACCTTTTTCCTTTCTTTCTTTTTACCTTTTTCCTTTCTTTCTTTTTACCTTTTTCCTTTCTTTTTACCTTTTTCCTTTCTTTTTACCTTTTTCCTTTCTTTTTACCTTTTTCCTTTCTTTCTTTTTACCTTTTTCCTTTCTTTCTTTTTACCTTTTTCCTTTCTTTTTACCTTTTTCCTTTCTTTTTACCTTTTTCCTTTCTTTTTACCTTTTTCCTTTCTTTTTACCTTTTTCCTTTCTTTCTTTTTACCTTTTTCCTTTCTTTCTTTTTACCTTTTTCCTTTCTTTCTTTTTACCTTTTTCCTTTCTTTCTTTTTACCTTTTTCCTTTCTTTCTTTTTACCTTTTTCCTTTCTTTCTTTTTACCTTTTTCCTTTTTTTCTTTTTACCTTTTTCCTTTCTTTTTACCTTTTTCCTTTCTTTTTACCTTTTTCCTTTCTTTTTACCTTTTTCCTTTCTTTTTACCTTTTTCCTTTCTTTTTACCTTTTTCCTTTCTTTTTACCTTTTTCCTTTCTTTTTACCTTTTTCCTTTCTTTTTACCTTTTTCCTTTCTTTTTACCTTTTTCCTTTCTTTTTACCTTTTTCCTTTCTTTTTACCTTTTTCCTTTCTTTTTACCTTTTTCCTTTCTTTTTACCTTTTTCCTTTCTTTCTTTTTACCTTTTTCCTTTTTTTTTTTTTACCTTTTTCCTTTTTTTTTACCTTTTTCCTTTCTTTTTACCTTTTTCCTTTCTTTTTACCTTTTTCCTTTCTTTTTACCTTTTTCCTTTCTTTTTACCTTTTTCCTTTCTTTCTTTTTACCTTTTTCCTTTCTTTCTTTTTACCTTTTTCCTTTCTTTCTTTTTACCTTTTTCCTTTCTTTCTTTTTACCTTTTTCCTTTCTTTCTTTTTACCTTTTTCCTTTCTTTCTTTTTACCTTTTTCCTTTCTTTCTTTTTACCTTTTTCCTTTCACTTTTTCTGTTTTTTTTTAAATGTTTTCTTTTCTGTTTTTTTTTTCTTTTTTTCAAAACTTTTTGCAGTTTACCTATTTTTATTATGTAACTATTTTCTCCTTTTTATTTTTATCTCATATGAAATTTATTAATGACATTCTTCAGACCTTTTTTTTTTTTTGCTTAGAAACTTTCGGATGATGTTTGGTTAACTCGTTTTGAATGAAAAATAACTTGGGGCAATTTTATTTGGATTACTTTGAAAGGGAAATTTGGTGGATTTTTTTATTTACTAAATTTTTGTCTTAATTCACTTGCTTGTTGTAGTAGTAGTAGTAGTAGTAAGAATTGCAGAGTTGGATGTCTGGTTCCTTCAGTTTTACAGCTTGAGGAGATGAGCGAGATTTTTTTTTTATTACATTTTCACCCCAAACAAGGCACATTGCCACTTTGATGTAGGGGGTTACTATCAGGGACATAAGCTACAGGAGTACTATGTAGGGAGTTGGGCAGCAAGATGTCGGTTCATGTTACACTTGAACTTCTGCATGTCAGTACAGTTGGGGAAGTAGGAACCCGGAAGGGAATTCCAAAGTCTAGCGGTTCTGGGGAAGAAACTATTGGAGTAAAAGGCTCTCTTACATCAAGGGATCTCAACTGTGAAGGGGTGGGATTTTGCTGCTTGTCGGGGGGGGGGTATTTACGTCGAGGGAGGGATACAAGTGATTGCAGTTCGTCAGAGCATTCACCATTAAAGTACTTGTAGAACAGGCAGAGGGATGCTACATTTCATCGATGGGACAGAGGCTGAGAGCTTAGGTGACAGTTCAGGACCTCTCAAGTTAGCGACTCTCTTTTGAACTTTGTCTACGGGTGAGAGACTAGTAGCAGATGCACCGGCTCAAATATGACAACAATACTCCGTGCATGGACGAATGGTGGTCTTATAGAGGTACAGGATACTTTCGGGCGTTAGTAAATTTCTAGATGTGTGTTCACATTACATTTAAACTCTTGCATGTTAGTACAGTTAGGGAAGCAGGAAACAGGAAGGGAATTATGTCTAGCAGTTCAAGGGAAGAAGCTATTAGAATATAAGACTTTCCAGCATCTAGGGACCTCTACAGTGAAGAGATCTGATTTTGCTGCTAGGGTGTGTATGTACGTTAAGGGGAGACTAGTATTAGAATTCCATTAAAGTACTTGTGAAACAGACACAGGGAGGCAGGAAAGTTCTGGGACCCCCCCCCCCCGTCTCTCCCTCTATTTCTGTACCCTAACCCTAACCCATCCCGTCTCTCCCTCTATTTCTGTACCCTAACCCTAACCCCCCCCGTCTCTCCCTCTATTTCTGTACCCTAACCCTAACCCCCCCCCGTCTCTCCCTCTATTTCTGTACCCTAACCCTACCCCCCCCGTCTCTCCCTCTATTTCTGTACCCTAACCCTAACCCCCCCCGTCTCTCCCTCTATTTCTGTACCCTAACCCTAACCCCCCCCGTCTCTCCCTCTATTTCTGTACCCTAACCCTAACCCCCCCCGTCTCTCCCTCTATTTCTGTACCCTAACCCTAACCCCCCCGTCTCTCCCTCTATTTCTGTACTCCAAGGTTCTTGACTTTAGTTCACTCCTTAAAAATAAAATTCCATCCACTCATAAAAAAAAATACCACTTGACCCCTCCCCCTAAAAAAAGGGGGTTCAGTTCATACCCAGAGTAAATTAACAGGGCATTTATTTGTTTTGCCAACTTGACATGTGGGGGTTGGGTTATATTGTTGGCACCGATGAGTTTTAAGATAAAAAGAAGTCCCTAAACCAGCAGAGATGGCATGAAATAAGGGCCAACTTGTTTGCCATTTATCCCCCCCCCTCCATCCATCCAGCCCACACCCATTTCTGAATTAAAAGAAAACTAAATAGCAGGAACTCTACAAAAAAAGTAGTAGTAATATTTGTAGTAGCCGGACCATGTAGTAGTAGTAGTATTTGTTGTAGCTGGACCATGTAGTAGTAGTAATAGTATTTGTAGTAGACGGACCATGTAGTAGTAGTATTTGTTGTAGCCGGACCATGTAGTAGTAATATTTGTAGTAGCCGGACCATGTAGTAGTAGTAGTATTTGTTGTAGCTGGACCATGTAGTAGTAGTAATAGTATTTGTAGTAGACGGACCATGTAGTAGTAATATTTGTAGTAGCCGGACCATGTAGTAGTAATATTTGTAGTAGCCGGACCATGTAGTAGTAGTAGTATTTGTTGTAGCTGGACCATGTAGTAGTAATATTTGTAGTAGCCGGACCATGTAGTAGTAATATTTGTAGTAGCCGGACCATGTAGTAGTAATATTTGTAGTAGCCGGACCATGTAGTAGTAATATTTGTAGTAGCCGGACCATGTAGTAGTAATATTTGTAGTAGCCGGACCATGTAGTAGTAATATTTGTAGTAGCCGGACCATGTAGTAGTAATATTTGTAGTAGCCGGACCATGTAGTAGTAATATTTGTAGTAGCCGGACCATGTAGTAGTAATATTTGTAGTAGCTGGACCATGTAGTAGTAGTAGTATTTGTAGTAGCCGGACCATGTAGTAGTAATATTTGTAGTAGCCGGACCATGTAGTAGTAGTAGTATTTGTAGTAGCCGGACCATGTAGTAGTAATATTTGTAGTAGCTGGACCATGTAGTAGTAATATTTGTAGTAGCCGGACCATGTAGTAGTAATATTTGTAGTAGCTGGACCATGTAGTAGTAGTAGTATTTGTAGTAGACGGACCATGTAGTAGTAATATTTGTAGTAGCCGGACCATGTAGTAGTAATATTTGTAGTAGCCGGACCATGTAGTAGTAGTAGTATTTGTTGTAGCCGGACCATGTAGTAGTAATATTTGTAGTAGCCGGACCATGTAGTAGTAATATTTGTAGTAGCCGGACCATGTAGTAGTAATATTTGTAGTAGCCGGACCATGTAGTAGTAATATTTGTAGTAGCTGGACCATGTAGTAGTAGTAGTATTTGTAGTAGCCGGACCATGTAGTAGTAATATTTGTAGTAGCCGGACCATGTAGTAGTAGTATTTGTAGTAGCCGAACCATGTAGTAGTAGTAGTAGTAGTAGTATTTGTAGTAGCCGGACCATGTAGTAGTAATATTTGTAGTAGCTGGACCATGTAGTAGTATTTGTAGTAGACGGACTGTGTAGTAGTAGTAGTATTTGTAGTAGTAGCCGGACCATGTAGTAGTAGTATTTGTAGTAGCCGGACCATGTAGTATTAGTGGAACAATAGTACTTTTTTTAATTTTATTTTTATTCTTAATACTGCTATTTCACCGTAAACATGGCACGGTGTCACTTTAATGTAAAGGGCTACTATTTGGGACCAAATCTACAGTGATACTTTGTAGGGAGTTGAGCAGTAAGATGTCTGTTTACGTTACACTGGAACTTCTCAATGTCAGTACAGTCAAGGAAGCACAGGGACCCGGAAGGTAATTCTAAAGTCCAGCGGTTCGAGGGAAGAAGCTATTTGAGTAGAAATCTCTACTATGAAGGGGTGGGATTTTGCTGCTTTTTGAGTTAGTCCGGAGCTATAAGGATGGAATATTTCGGCGATGAGACAAAGGTTGGAGTTTGGCCGAGAGAGCGGGACCTATTATGTTGATGACTCCTTTTTTGATCCGTGTCTAAGAGCAAGAGACTAGTGACAGATGCACAAGTAGAGATGTGGCAACAATTTTCCATGCATGAGTGAATGGTGGTCTTATTGCAATAGTTTACACACACACACACACACACACACACACACACACTTTTTATTTTTATCTTTTTTTTTTTTTAATACGATTTTTAGATCAGACAGCAATGTATGATGCTGGAGAGCTACATATTCTTTTTTTCTTTTTCCTTTTTTTCTTTTTTTTCCTTTTTTTCTTTTTTTTTCTTTTTTTCTTTTTTCTTTTTGTCTTTTTCCTTTTTGTCTTTTTCCTTTTTGTCTTTTTCCTTTTTGTCTTTTTCCTTTTTGTCTTTTTCCTTTTTGTCTTTTTCCTTTTTGTCTTTTTCCTTTTTTTTTCCTTTTTTTTTCCTTTTTTTCCTTTTTTTTCTTTTTTTTCTTTTTCCTTTTTTTCTTTTTCCTTTTTTCTTTCTTTTTCTCTTTCCTTTTCTCTTTTTCTCTTTCTCTCCTTTATTTAATTTTTTTCTCTATTTCTTTTTCCCCTATTTTTTCTTTTTTTCTCACCCCCCTCTCTTCTCTCTCTCTCTCTCTGACCCCTTTATCTTTTTCTTTGTAAAACAATCCCCACCCCAAAACCGACAATATCTTTATCTTTTTCCTTAAGCATCTTACTTTCTTAAACCAGTTCAACATTACCACAAAAAAAAAAAAAAAAAAAAAGCACCTAGCAGAAATAAACTGTCCGTTATTATTTGTTAGATTGGGAGAGGTCACTGTTTACGAAACCAGACAAACATACAAGCGATACAATGTCTAATTATTTAGTTTTTTAAGATCTGTCTCAAATTTATTCTCAGACCACTGAGAGGTTGTTGAGAAAAGAAAGAGACAATTGTATTTACAGTCGCTTTTATTTCGGTAGAAGATCTCCTTATTAAGGTCATCCCTATAAAAGGCCAAGAGATCTAACATTCGGGATATTTTACTGTTTTTACTCACCATCATCCCCAAACAAGGCATATCGCCACTTGAACGTAAGGGGCTACTAATTGGGACCATGCCTAAGAAAGATTAACAAGATGTTGGTTTACGTTACATTTGAACTTCTGCATGTGAGTACAGCCAGGGAAACCGGTAGCAGGAAGGAAATTCCGAAGTCTAGCTGTTCTAAGGAAGAACCTATTAGAGTAGAAAGTTTTCTTGGCAGTTGCTCAGAGAAAGCCTCATTCTGAAAGGTAATTTTAACCCTTCAAATGTGATTTTTCTTGCTAGATTGTTTATGACCGCTTTGCTGTTTTTGAACTTTTGAAAATGTACTCGGGGTTGTTCTCTGCTCATCTCTGCATAGTTTCTAGTCGTTCTGGAGTTTTGTTCACTGGAATCAAGCAGTGTTGGTTCAGGAGAGGTGTTGTTGGAGATTGCGAAACTCTTGCTTCAGAATTACATATGCAGCTACTCCTACAAAGCATGTCTATTTCTCTACGAAACAAAACCAAACAACATTAATAAATTAAGAAATCTATTATATCAGTATCAGCTGTGTGTGTTTGTGTGTCCGCTAAAAGCTTTTGTCATCAGCATCGAGCAGGCACAAACCTGATACCGTATGTCTGACACATAACATCAATTATTTCATGTAGAAATGTTGTTTTGTTTGAGGGGGGGGGTCAGGTCAGGTAAAACGCTTGGTTTCAACGCTGTTTGTAAATCGCGCATGTTCAAACGGTCGATTCGTGGTTTCATTTTAAAAAGCTAAATTTGCAATGCCATAACATCTGTGTCGTCATGGTCCGACCGATAACGTGTTCGCTTATGAATTTACGTTATGCAAGTTCACAGCATTTATTTTTTACATTTTTTTTTTTTTTTTGTCTACAAAATCTTATTTTCAGTTTTACTTCAAGTTGATGATACCCAAATCTTTTTTCTTTCTTTTTACGTTTTTCTTTTTTTCTTTTTCTTTTTTCTCCCCCCCCCCCCAAACTGGGCTTGAGATAGATACTTGTTTAATCACACTGAAAGAGTTGTAAAACAATTTTTTTTTTATTATTACATGAAAAAAAAAAAAAATTACTTTAGAAGCTGTGACCTTTAAATTCACAAAAAAATTTTTAAATTGCAAATTAGGAAACTGTCGGTTATTTTGAGTTAAGCTTGGTTTGGCAATTCATCATGAAGAAACTGACACCCAAGCAGTGTTTACAAACTGCAAATGTTATGATCAATTTATTCAGAGAAACATCTGATGAACGGATAACTTCACGATATGCTGGACTGCAATGATCACCTAAGCAGACCTAGTATCTATATATTAATACGATAGCGTGTGTGTTAGTTTCTGTGTAATGCTTACATCCGGGTCGTTTCTTGTCATAAATAATTTTACCAAGAATTCTTCACAAGTTTCGGTTTCGATTATAACTGCTGGCACTCCAATAATCTATTTTTTTTTTTTTTTTTTTAATAAATAATTTTATCAAAATATTTTAATAGAATATATAATTTTATCAAATTCTTCACAAGTTTCGGTTTCGATTATGGCAGAAGGAAAGTTATATATATGTATTTTCATAAGTTTTTATTTTGGTTTCGACTCCTGCTAATACACCCAAATCATATGGATATATTTTTTTTATTTTTGAAATCGCAACTTTATAACATATAAAAATCAATAGAACATTAACTCTATAATAATATATACAAAATCTGCAAGAATTAAAATATATTTAAGCGTACTTTACGACCGGGCTTTGCCAGGTGTTCGTGCTAGCTTAGGTAAATACTTCTGCAGTTTTAACAAAAATCAATATCAGAGCGCCTCCATTTACACTGAACATCTACAGAATGCCAACATCAATATATTACATGTGAATGAGTCCTCTGTGGAATTTCTACAGGTCTCGTTAGTAGAACTTAATACAATATGAAAACAATTATCTCTATATACTTAATATATATTAGTGACCTTGTCTGTCTGTCGGTCTGTCTGAGGAGCAGTTTCTAGCAAACTACTCTATCCATTTTTGGTCTGCAGACTTGAAACTTTATAAGAGATTTGGACCTGTGGAACAAATTAGATTTGGATTTTAGTCTGTAAAAATAGCCACTAAGAAGTAAAAATTGGAACTTGGCAGGCATAAGTCGACTAAACTTATTATCACTACACATGCGCAAATACGCATAAACTGAAGGCAACAATTTCATGAAGATAATCTATTACAGCGTAGGGTCTCGTCTACTGAATTGAGGTCAAGCCTGGATCTTCGTTCATTGAGAGGGGTCCGATCAACAAGCTTTGAGGAGCATATCCATCATCTCATTGCATATGCACCACACATCTTGCTGATAGAACCCCTCTCATTGAGCTGAGATCTAGGCTTGATCTCTCAATTCAGTAGATTTTTTTGATTTAAAAAAAAATTTTTTTTAATTCAATTTTAACCCCAAACAAGGCACAGTGCCACTTTGAAGCAGGGGGCTACTATCAGGGACTTAATTAGTGGGGTCATTACGAAGGGAGACGAGTAGAAAGATGTTTGTTAGCATTACACTTTGAGTTTGGTCCTGGTTTAAACGTAACTTTTGCTTGAGCTGTCATTTCATTTTATTTTATTTAAAAGTTTCAGTTAGGGTGAGTGAGTGAGGGGGTGCTGGACAAGTAGTTGTGCAGAATACCAGGCATGCAATACAAGTAGACTATCAGCTGTCCTCACTCACAGGATTGTGGCCTCAGGAAACCCCACCAGGAATGAGTGCAGGGTCCCTTTCCATGCGCGACATGGCACTACAAACATCCCGATATCTTACAACTGTTGATGGAGCAGCCGCTCTAAGCGCTACCAAAGAGTTGGGGCTCCTGTACTATCAGTCGGAAACAGCAGCCAGGAACTGTTAATCCGGTACCCTCAATCCGTTAGGCAAAGCCAGCCCAGTCCAACTGCACCGACATATATGGCACTGAAGCACCCCACCGTGTCCAGTTTAGGGGGATGGGATGTGGCGGGAGCGGGGAAAAGCGGCGTTCATTGCCCTAGTCAGGAAACAAGGTCAACCACTGGGTGATTCAGACGAGTCCCTGTGATAGTACCTCTACGCCTGGCTAATAGGCAAAGAAGGAGTATGAAAGCCGGGCGATAGACAGAGCTCATCTCCTTAAAAGATAAGACTCTACGCTGGAATAGATAACCTTCATGAAATTTTTGCTGCCAGTTTTTATTTAAAAAATATCTTCATAAATTAACCTCCGATGACCTGGTTGAACTAATTCATTAAGTTGTAAATAAATGAACATAACGGCATAAATAAAGTGAGAATTGATTCAAACACGCCTTGTACGTATTAGTTCAGTATCCAGTGACATATGGCTGAGTGGTCCTAGACGTTATATCAAAGTTTACAGTTACCCAAAGGTGCTGAGTTCAATCCTGAACGAAGGCAGTGAAAAGTAACATTCAAAACAAGGAATCAGCAACTATGTCCCAGAGCCTAGCTGGAGTCCGAACACGGTACCCCCGTAATAATAATAAAGGGTTGGGTTTGAGACTCCAAACAAACGGTTCCCCAGTTCGATACAAAACACCTGATGAGGGTAAAACGTCCGAAACGTTGTGACTATAACAATCAAGATGAGGAAGTCAGTCCGACAATCTCAGTCAATGAAAACACCTCATCTCAAAAATACAGACAATTAGTATTGTTATTACTTGAACGTATTGGTATTACTTGAACGCATTGCTATTATTTAAATATATTATTGCTTAAACATTAATATTACTTGTTATTACTTTACCGAATTATTACTTGAACGTGTTGTTATTACTTAACCGTATTATTACTTGAACGTATTGTTATTACTTAAATATGTTATTACTTAAATATGTTATTACTTAAACGTGTTGTTATTACTTGAACGTGTTGTTATTACTTGAACGTGTTGTTATTACTGATTATTACTTAAATATATTCTTATTGCTTGAACATATCACCATGATTAAGTTATGTTTCAATGAAAGTGCCCTGTTTGACCACCAGAAAATTTACCTTTGAGAATTTGGGATTAAATTGTTTGGTGAAAATACAGAATAGTTACAAAACACCGTTCCCTCCCCGCGTTAAATAATAGGTTTCTAAATAATTAATCCAAGAACTGGATACGTTCGACAACAAATACTCAACTTCTTAAAGGTGGTCAACCAGCGCATTTTTACTACTGTTTTTTTTTTTTTTTTTTTTTTTTTTTTTTCAGATTATTAAAGCATCATTCATATTTTTCTGCAGTATTCTCATCCATGTTGGCACCAAAACGACCTGCTTTTGCACCAATCTAATATTAGAAGAAAAATCTTCCTTAATTTCTATACTGCGTAATCATATTACGAAGATTCAGTGTGTTAGCTGTTGAAATACATTTAGCATGAATATTCAAAGTTGTGCGTTTGTGAGATTTTTCTGTACGTTTTTCTTTGGAAAGATAATCAGACTCGGCCCAAATAGACTGGCTCCTAATTTTCGAATTGAAAACTTTTGATCACTTAATGATTTTATTCGATCTTCCAATGTATTTTTTGGTGATGCATTTGTTTACATTTTTTTTCCTTTCCTTGTTTTCAGGCTGTTAAGGACCCAAATGTTGGACATGCGGCCAAAATTTCTGCTGATAATGTAATTAAAAGGGGATCCAAATCCTTCTGTTGTGGAAGGTAAGTCATGTGATAATTACAGATTAAAAAAAAAAAAAATGCTGATTATATAAAAGGAATTTTGTGTGTGAGTTTGTTTCCTATAGACTCCTAAATGGTTGGGCTGATTTTTATGAAATTTCACACGAAGGTACTTTATATGCCTGGCATGGTTCTTAAATAGTTTTTTTTTTTTTTTTATCAGAATGTCTTGGATCAATAATCCAAATAATCTGATGAAAGCAAGAACAGGTGATTTTGATGAAAGTTGAGACCGTATACATCCTAACGTCATAAGTGCATTTAAGAAGTTTTATTATCACACAAGCTGAAAGGCCCGACATATAAAATCAACAGTAGATTCTTTGATGACACGGGCAGGTTTGAAATGAATGTTTTAAAATGGCGGACCTTAATTTAAACCAAGGGAGATAAGTCAGTTTGTTGCACTGAAGTCAAGGGAGATAAGTATGGCTAGGACAACAGCATATTCTTTTCATTGTTTTGACTCTCGAGTGTGTGTATCCGTTGATATCTTATATGCTTTTATATAGAGTGATATGGTTCTTGGTTGATTAACTATCTAATTGTGTCGGATATATACTCTGGAGTCAAAACAATGAAAAGAATATGCTGTTGTCCTAGCCCTAGAGATAAGACAAAGTTACAGATGGCAGGTCTTCTTTCAAATAAGAAACAACCAGTTGTCCTCAACATGGAAACCCTTGAAGAGGTCGATTGGTTCAAATATCCTGGTTCCATCATCACTACAACAGGCCAAGGGGTAAGAAGACATCCTCAACCCTATCAGCAATGCTCACACTGCTTTCTGTTGACTTTGATCGGAGCTCTGGTCTTGAAAAGAAATAAGATTGAACACCAAAGTCAGGATCTACCTTTATAGCTGCGAGACTTGGTCTATGCGGACAAGTGAGCTACGCAAATTGGACGTATCCGGCCATCACTACATACGTCGTGTCCTCTGTGTCCACTGATAAGTTTATTCCCAACAGTACAATTCGCGCTTGCTTCAAGATTCACTCCTTCCAAAAATCTCTCCTTGCCAAACGCCTTCGTTGGTTTTGTCATGCCCTTCGACGACGCCCAGGTGACTTCGTTTCTGAAGTCATCAACCCAGCATCCACGATGCTGAAAGAAATGTTGCGGTGGCGAACTTAAAATCTCGCTTAGGACAGTAAGGCAGGATGCTGAACTGATTGTGGGCCCTCACCCTTAGAGGGTTCATTGCTGGAACTGCAAATGGTTTGCAGTCGTACCAGAAAACGGCCTTGAATCGCTATGCATGGTCAACCAGTGTTAGGGACATGGTGAACTTGTTGGAAAGAATCGGCCCAACCAATCTAGGGTGAATGACACAATCATCACTATGGTATTCTCATCAACATCCATCTATCAAGCATAAAGAAAATGTATATATCTAAATCTAATATATATATAAAAGTGCCATTTTTTTTTTCTTTTTCTTCCCCCCCCCCCCCCGACAAAAGGAAATTGGACCTGTAAATTCCGTTTGTCCGTCCGCACATTTCTCAATAACTACGCTTTGGATTTTTAAAAATTTTGTACGAACATTAAACATGATATGAGTAAAAAAGTAACAGAACAGATTTTCTAGGAAAACTCCGGTTGATCCCCTAGGGGTGCTTTTCAGGTTAAAATGGCTAAAATTGACACTTTTGTGCTTATTTGAAAAAATTGATGCCTTGGATTTTTATAAAACTTTCAGAAAAGTTGTAACTAAGTGATTTCTATATACTTTTGTTTGTCTATACTTCGCGATAACTCTTGGGCTCTTTTAGGGCTAATAAAAACACTCCATTTTTGGGATCATTTTACCATATTTGTCCAAAAATTTCTGTGTGTCTATTAAGCAGTTTTGCATGGTGCGGAACTCAAATTTAAATATGTTAAGACCTTCTGGACTTTTGAGACTAAATGGGAGGGCGAATGATGGACTTAGCCATTTATTTTTTTTGCATGGTGCAGAACTCTAATTTACATATGTTAAGGCCTATCGGTCTAAAACTGCACTGTTTGTTCATTTTCACCAGGATTTGACGTCCCTTGGGGACTTTTGGCGCTAAATGGGTGGGGTGGGGATGCTGAACTTAATCATTTTTTATGCTTTTATACAGAGTGATGTGGTTCTCAGTTGGTTAACTGTGTCAAAACCATGATGAGAATATTCTGCTGTCATAGCCCTAATAATTACCAACTAAGAAGTCAGAGACTGCACTCACTAACATATAGTATCGTTAATCTACAAACGTCTAGGTTGGATTTGATATACTCTAAGATTAAACCCAGACAGAACTGCCAACCAAGTGCTTCAATGGACCCCTGATGAAAAAAAAAAAAAAAAATGAAGAAAACCAAAACTGAACTAGAAACAGATAATCAAGAAAGATTTGATTGCAATGAGAAAAGAACCGGAAGGATACTGTGGATCTGGCTTCAAATAAAAAACGATGGTATATTTTGAGTGTCTCATGCATTGCATCACGGGATATAGGAGTTACTTAACAAAATTGTATTTTCAATATTTTTATTTTATTTTTTTACTCTTTTTTTTTTTTTTTTTACTTTTTTAAAACTTTTTTTAAAACTTTTTTTTACGTTTTTTTTTTACGTTTTTTTTTTTTACGTTTTTTTTTTTTACGTTTTTTTTTACGTTTTTTTACGTTTTTTTTTTACGTTTTTTTTTTTAAAACTTTTTTTTAGTTTTTTTTTTTTTTCAACGAAAAGTAGTTCTCTAATGTTTCTCTCATCCACATAGTTTTTAAAGATACGACATTACCTTTTAAAAAATAACGGCGGAGGATAGGGATGGAGGGAAGTGGTATCTAATAAGGTTCTCAAGATGGCCTTTGATCTGATTTAAGAAGCAGTTTTCTTAAGATGTAGCGTCGATGTGTGAACATTGATGTATAAAATCAGAATACATAAACACGTTTGTACGCATATCGTCTGCGCATACACTATCCTAAATAAAAACAAATAATTATATTTTGATCCAATCAAAAAAGCTCTCTGAATTTATTTGAAATGGTCAAGGGGAGACTTGATTCCAAATATTTTTCATGTGTTATATCTCCCCTCTTTTGGAAATAGGGTATGATTATCTCCAATACCAAATAATCCTTATACACTGAAATTTACTTTATGCATTACATATGAGAAATATTTGGAATCGAGTTTCTCCTTGCTGTTATTTCAGATCATTTGAAAACATAGCAAGTTTTCACCCCCCCCCCATCAAGGCCAGAGGTTTTGGGAAAATATCGGATATTTTGTAATTCATATGCAAAAGTAGGAAAACAAATGACTATGATTGAAACATTGGTAAAGGTGCAGTATCTTTTTACTCTGCAAATATCCTTTAAAATTACCACTATTACAGGTTTTCGAGGGTGCTGAAAAAGAAAATGACATTTAAAGTTCCAGGAAACGAGAAGTCTCCAAGATATGAATAAATTATAGTTTTAAAAAAGTGAAGGATCACTTTTATATAATGATTTAACGTAAAATGAACGCCTACTTTACAGCTACCTTTTTTGGGAGGAAGGGGGCGGCGTCTTTTTTTTTTTTTTTTTTTTTTTTTTTAGAGGTGGTGTTTATTTGGTTATTGTGGCCTGGTAGACCAACACAAAACTTAATAACTTGATTTTGATAGGTTTCGGGTGTGCCGAAAACGAATATCACATTTAAATTTTCTGAGCAATGTAATTATGTTATATGTGGTGGCTATTGTTATATGTGCAAGTGCATGCATATTTTTATTTAATATCCGGAAAAATACTTATTTTCAGAAAATTTAAATGCGATATTCGTTTTCAGCACACCTGAAAAACCATTGAAAAGAAGTTTTTTTTTTAAGGTAGATTTTGTGTTAGTCTAATAGGTCACTAAACACTACCACTAAAAAAAAAAAAAATTAAGATGGCCTCAAAAAAAGGCGTCGGTAAAGTGGGTGTTCATTTTACGTTAAATGAATATAGAAAAGTGATCCCCCACTTTTTAAAACTATAATTATACATATCTTGGAAACTACTTGTTTCCTGGAATTTTAAACGTTGTTTTCGTTTTCAGCACTCTCGAAAACCTACAATAATGGTAATTTTAAAGTTTTTTTTTTTTTTTTTTTTTTTTTTTTTTAAGTTGGAAAGGTACTGTATCTTTACCAAAACATTTTATGGCTGTAAAAAAGTGCCAAAAATTGGCTCTGGATGATCCCCTTGATGTGCAACATTAAGGGCAAATGTTATATAGCTCACCACAGTTCAGGCCGTTACCTTTCCAACGAGCCTTCATTTGTCAAATTCTGATCAATAGTTGCTGAGATTTAGAACTTATAAAATTGCCCCAAAAAGTGCTACTCGTAGCTAAATTGAATATTGAAATGTACATAATCTTTGGTTCTATGGACGAAACTACATGAAAATTAGCAGGCTTTTTAAACATTATAATACTGTTCTATGATTAAATTTTGATGGCAATTGGTAAAAAATAACCTGTATTTTCAAACCGATAAAATATGCCCAAATTTGCCTACATTTGTATATATAGTGTCCTGGCAGGCTAGCTTCAGTTTTGCTACTTTGGAATGAATTTTGCTTAGGGATTTTTTTTTTTTTTTTTCGCTTGGTTGTCTTCTCTGTAGCCTTGTCAGGCCACTTATCTATCTATTAATACGATAGCGTGTGTGTTATTTTGTGTCACGCTTCCATCCGGGTCGTTTAATTGTTATGTACTTCCATTCCTTGTAATAAATAATTTTTCCAAGAATTTTTCATAAGTGTTGGTTACGGTTTCAATTATAACTGATGGCACTCCGGTAATCTATTTTTTTAAATTTTTATAACTAATTTTATCAAGAATTCTTCAAGTTTTGGTTTTGGTTTCGATTATGTCTGAAGGAACTCAAGTTATATATATATATATATATATATTTTTCATAAGTTTTTATTTTGGTTTCGATTCAAGCTATTGCACCCAAATCATATAGATATATTTTTATTTTTGAAATCGCAACTTTATGACGTATAAAAATCGATAGAACATGAACTCTATAATAATATACACGAAATCTGCAAGAATTAAAATATCATATTTAAGAATACTTTATGACCGGGCTTTGCCGGGCGTTCGTGCTAGCTTAGATAAATATTTTTGCAGTTTTAAGAAAAAAGCTGCAATAATATCGGAGCGTCTCTATTTACACTGAACATCTGCAGAATACCAACATCAATATATTACATATGAATGAGTCCTCTGTGGAATTTCCACAGGTCCCGCTAGTTATTATTATTGTTGTTTGATTACTGTATATATTATCTATTATTTATAATTAAGGGTTCCCATAGTGTGTTGAATTCTATACTATGTCTTATAACTAATTACTGCTTAGCATGTGCGGATTCTTTGAAAAATTCAGAAACGTAATAATTCTAACCGTAATATGAAAATGCTCTTGTAATGCTAAGTTAACTGACATACGACACAAATATCTTCGTGTTGGTCGGCCTGAAGTCTACAGAAAGAAAAAATGTTGCAACAACTATCTGCGTTCAAGATTTAGCATCGGCTGCCAACCTGTTTTTTTTTTCTTTTTTTTTTCTAGTGTGTGTGTGTGTGTGTGTGTGTGTGTGTGTGTGGTATCAGTGACAGAGCGCAATCGTCTCAAAAGGCTTATACCCCCCTCGCCCGCACCGCCACCAAATAGAGAGAGGGCAAAGATTTTGGCATCGTGCCAAAATATTTCTGACTAGAAGAAAAAGAAACAAAAAAAAAAAAAAAAGAAAATGTGCATGCCAAGATAATACACAGTTGAATCGGCCAAAAGAGAATCGCAGACAACACACCGAAATCAAAGAATTGAATAACAAAGTTGAAATACAAAATAGCAGCATAAGAGTACGAGTCTTCAGAAAGAAAAAAGAAAAGTTTAGACGATGTATATTTTGGAAGTTGTAAATCAAAATTATAATGAATGAAAGAATTATTCAAAGAAACCATCAAACATTCGGCAAAATCTTCTTAGTTAAAAAAAAAAAAGGAGGGAACACTTACAGAAGTTACAGAGAGTATTTATTTATTTATATGTGGATTCCTCCTCCTCTTCATAGTTGCTGTTTCACCATGTTTCGGCCAGCTAATTCTCCGGCCTTCTTCATGTGATAACCTGTGATGGGACGAGTCTTCTAACTGTAATTATGTGTAACTTTTAATTAAATGATCTCTTGGTACATTTAATAATTATTATGTGCCTTTGTCAAGTTCATAACTTTTATTCAAATGATCTTTTGGTACATTTGATAATTATTCTGTGTCTGTGTCAAGTTCATAACTTTTATTCAAATTATCTTTTGGTATATTTGATAACGCTGATGCACGCTTTTGTTGAAAATTATTTCTCGGCACACACATCCTAAATATCCAACATAATTTCGAATGTATTTGGTCTTATTTTATTATTGGAATCCATTGAGATGAGTAATTTGTATATTTTCATTTATTTATTTGCGAACTGTTATCCTCATCTTCATAGTTATTGTTTCATCACATTTTGACAAACTAATCCTCTGGACTTCTTCAGGTGGTTAACCGTGACCGGATATGAATGCTGAGTCTTGTAACTGTATCCCAAGTAATTACTGCCTTCCATAGTTGTTGTCTCACCACGTTTTGGCTGACTAAACCTCTGGCCTACTTTGGGTGGGATTGAAACCGCTATCTTCAAACAGTGCTTACTGAGAACCATAGAGATTCAACGCCTCTATCCACTGCGCCACAGACCCTGAAGTATCCCGTTGCAGTTAATTACCTGAAGAAGGCAGAGGATTAGTTGACCGAAATGTGGTGAAAGAACAACTATGAAAATAAATAAATAAATAAATAAATACGCAAATGACTCCTTCAAGGAATACAATTTTATTTTGATTGAAGAATTGTGGCTGTTCGAAGTTTATTAGAAAATTTGTCGTTTTGATCAGAAGCTAATTTTATAATTGAAAATGTAAACTTTGAAAATAAAAAAACAAAACAAAAAAACAATCTTTACTTTTAATAAATGAAAATCTTTATTATGTAAAGGAACTTTGTGTGTATCTGCAGGGCTCTACGTTGCAAGTGAAACAGTCATATTTGCGATTGATTTTTCAAAATGGCGACTAGAAATAATGAAACACTTATCTTTTGGCGATTGCATTTCTTTCACTGACAATCTTCCAAAGCTCACTACTCAGTGAAAAATATCTTTTCAACCTTTTTTTTTTAATATATTTTTTAAATAAAACAAAGTTAAATTAATTAAACAACAAAGTTTAATAGAACAATATACTTTAAATTTTGAAGCCAAAGCAACGCATTGTTACAAAATAAGCAGATGTTTATTTTGTTTGAAATTTATCGTAAAGTTCATAAATATATTTTGAGGAAAACCTTCATCTTCAGTATGTTTTTCTTCCTTTCTTTTTTTTTCTCCATGTTGCTGTTGGAGCAGAGAATTAGCCGTTTGTTGTTTCTACGGTAGTTTTTTTTAAGTCTTTGAACGGTGCGTTTAGTCACGCGAGATTCACGCTAAGACTTTCTTCCTTAGAAGCGCTGGTTGAATTTGAATTAAATACGTATTATATATAAACACATACTGAAGATGAAGGTTTCCTTCGAAATATATTTATGAACTTTAACATAAATTTCAAACAAAATAAATATCTGTTTATTTTGTAACAATGCGTTGTTTTGGCTCCAAACGTATATAATACGTATCTTATTTATTTCAAATTCAACCAGCGCTTCTAAGGAACAAAATCTTAACGAGAACAAAATACTCTTTTTTAATAAAGACTGTTTAAAAAATATCTGAAGAAATCAGAATGTTTATACCAATTTTATATTAATACTTGTATCGACATAAAATTTGTTGTATATTTAGAATTACACTTGTTAAAAAAAAAACACAGAAAAATCTTTATGATGTACGTACTCGTCACAGAACGAACATGTCATATTCTAAAAGTCATATTGGTTCGGCTATTAACTTTTCTATTTGGATAGTAAGCGAAAATATTTAGTTGCCAAAGGTAAGATAGAGTCCTGATGTGTGAATTCGTTCCCTATGGACTCCTAAATGGCTGGGTAATTTTTTTTTTTTTTTTTTTTTTTGAAATTTTACACAAATATATTTTACGTGCCTGGCAGTGTTCTTAAATAGGTTTTATATTGGAATGCCTTCGATAAGTATCTATAATAATTAATCTAAAAACTCTGATGAAAGAAGGAACAGACAATTTTGACTTAAGTTAACGCCTTATACAGCCTAACATTACAAGTGCATTTGAGAAGTTTTATTACCACAAAAGCAGAAAGGCCCGGTATATAAAATCGACAGTAAGTTCTTTCATGTGATATTTGACATTTTTGACATTTGAAATGAAGGTTTTTGTTTATAGCACAATTTAACCATGATACTTGACTTTTGCATTTTAAACTTTAATTCAAGTGATTATATATAAAAATAGTTTTATAAAATTAACATTAGGTTCTCTACAGTGCAATGTAGACTACAATTTATTGGGGACTGTCAGAGGGATAGAAAAAATAGGCGATTTTTACCAATCTTGATGACAGTAAAGTATGGGAGAGTGATTCGTTGATCCTCATTCATTCCTGGGCAACGTCGAGTTTCCCTGCTAATTAGGAGATATATCATGTATTTATGTATTTACTTCAACAGTGCTAGGTGGTAAGTTAATAAAATATATTTATGGCAATGAAGCTATACAGAGGCGTTCGCGTTTGATCCACGTAACTAAGGATACAAGCATGTCATTTACATTTTTTTTTTTTTTGTGTCTAGGCATTTTGTTTTAGAAATTATCCAGCCATTGTATTGCTTATTTGCGGATTTTATAAACTGGGACATGAGACAATTTCTATGACCCATTTGTAATGTACAGAAAAGAGACAGTGATAGCATTTGGGCTGGTGAGGAGGGTGACTTTCCACCCATAACTTTTTTTTTTTTCATTTTCTTTTAACTATATCTTATATATACTAGCATTTCAGCCTGACGTTGCCCGGGTGTTTGGATGTGTATGTTGAGCAAAAAAAAAAAAAAAAAAAAAGTGGTAGTAGGAAGGCAAGCTCGAACCCGTACCACAAAGGAGGAAAAGAACGGGGTAAAACCTAACGTTTATGCTGTTATGACCACCGCCAAACCGGAAGCGACATTTTTTAAAATTAAGGCTTGACAATCTAAAGGAGAGGATAACTTTAAAAAATATCGGCGAAAAAAGTGATCCCCTCCCCTGTAGAAAAATGCCTAGTTGGAGGGGAAGATATTAATGTTTTTAGCCAATTTTTCGATATTTGTTGTATGAAAGGTCAAACTTTAAAACGATACTGATCTTGGTAAAATCCGTCGCCTCTATTGAAAGTTTAAGGCAGACATGCAAACAGACATACATACATAAATACATACATACATACATTGGTAACTAAAAGTTTTCGACCCAAACTGATGAAAAGGCTTGCCCTATCTCTGAATACACTTTATGTAAAATTTCAAATATTTAGACCAGAAATTGTCTGAGTAATTTGGGAGAGACTGCAGAGGTCAATTTTTTTTTTTTTTTTTTTTTTTTTTTAACTATTGTGACCCCTTAAAATTTATTGTTTTGGGCTCAAATCAAGTTATTAAGTTAGATCCATGTCCAAGGAACCAATATCTAAAATTTCAAGTGTTTAGACCCAAAATTGTCGGAGGAGTTTAGTAGAGTTCTCAAAGGTCAAATCGTTGAACTTTGACCCCTTAATCGCCAAATTTCTGGCCAAAAACCCATCACATCGATTTTCCCAAATCTCTGTATATCAAATTTCGAGTCTGTAGACTAAAAATTGACAGTTATTGCGTAGGGAAATGTACATACACACACACAGACACGTTCACTTTTATAGATATATAGATATATATGATTAGCCTGGGTGCCCGGCGTTGCTCGAGTGTTTGGAGGTGTGTGTTGAGCAAAAAGAAAAAAATTAAAAAGTGATAGTAGGCAGGCAGGCTCGAACTCGTACCACAAAGGAGAAAAAGAACGTGAAAACAGCCCCCAAAATACGTGACATCTTTGCCATTGCGCCCATTGGAAATGATTTAGGTTTAAATTAAGGCTAGTCAATTAAAAAAAAGAGGATGACTTTCGAAAATATCGGCAACAAATGCGACCCCCTCCCCCTCACTGTAGAAAAGTGCCCAGTTGAGGGTGAAGGATATTAACGTTTTTGGCCAATTTTTTGATAGTTGTTGTCCGAAGGGTCGAGCTTCAAAACGATACCGATCTCGTGTAGATCCACTGACTCTGTTGAAAGTTTTAGGCAGACATGATGATTGATGATTGCAACGTCTTGTCAGACGAGTGCCACTCCCTCAGACATTTAAAATCCATGAGCCCAAATACCTGAGGGAGTATCTATACAAAGATGATGTTACAGAGTCTTAGCTTTGTACGACAGCTAAGTCTCTCTCTCGGTTCAAAATGTTGAGATCCAGCAACAAGCAAGAGCAAGATGGCCAGCAACAAATTAAACTGTAGACCAGCTTAATGCGGGTACTGGTCTTCCACTTTATGGTTTTTAAATCAGAGATTTGCTTCTCCTAGAAAGGTTGCCTTCACCACGGCTTACGGGAGCCCTCTCCACCCCAATACACACACACACACACACACACACACACACACACACACACACAAATATACACGGTGCTAGTTGGCCGTTGACCCAGAAAGAGTTCATTCGTCTTAGGCAGACATACATACATACATACATTCAAACAGACAGGTGAGATTTATATGATAGATTATTAAAAGGGATAAAATCCGATGATATGAAATTTAAAATGGAGGCAGAGAGACCTAGAGGTCCAACGTTTCGCCTGTCTTATGCGGGCTTTCTCAAGAGGGATAGTCAATGACGAGAGGGTCGAATGTTTAGGTCTATGTATGCTAATGGGGGTGGGGGTCTTTATGCAAAACATTTATATACATGTATACAGTTTATGATGGTTGTAAACAAAATATAATAAATATATAAATTATACAATTAAAATTTTTTTTTTTTTTTTTTTTTTTACAACTATAATAAACTGTATATATATGTACCTATTTACAATGCCTCCCCTCGGGACAGAGTTAGACACCAGGGTCGTTTTTTAACGTGGAGAAAAGGTACAAAAAAATAAAAATTGTCTCAGTCGTGAAGGATTTCTCCTCCACTGAAAGAGAACGAGAAATGGAAGTGCCGCATCTGAAGAACAGATACTACACTTTGATCTTGGTCAACCGTATATATGCATACAAATATTTAATTTACATAAAGACGCCTCTCTTTTAGTATACATAGCCCTAAACTTTCACCCCTTCTCGTCATTGATCATTCCTCTTGCTCACATAAGACGTTAAAATGTGGAGTCTCTGTAGGTCTCTCCGCCTCCTTGTTAAATTTCATATATGTGTGTGTCTACATTACTGATCAAAAATTTAAGTATGGTTTTCATATATAAAGTAAATTTCAGAGTATAAGGATTATGAGATTCATAATCGTACCCTATTTCCAAAAGAGGAGAGGGGTTTGTATTACTGTACACAGATTCGAAAAAGTTGTCCGAAAACAAATATATAACAAATAAATGTTATCAAAGGCAAGATAAGTTACTTTTCTACCTAACTGGATATGTTTTCAGTGTTTTTATTTAATGTAACATGTTTATTCAACTCGAAAAACATACTGTGTTTACCGATGTATTGGAAAATTCAAAATGGCGCCCGACTCTCTCTTTAACACGGTAAGTTTGGAAAAAGGTGCTATAAATATAAAACTAGACAAAATACTGTTAGAAACTTGCTCAATATATGTTACCATGACATAGATTGACATATATTCGGTGGGTTTTTAATAGTATTTTGTCTAGTTTATTATTTATAACACCTTTTCCCAAACTTAACCTGTTAAAGAGAGAGTCGGGCGCCATTTTGAATTTTCCAATACATCTGTAAACACAGTATGTTTTTCGAGCTGAATAAACATGTTACATTAAATAAAAACACGAAAAATATATCCAGTTTGATAGAAAAGTAACTTATCTTGCCTTTGATAACATTTTTTTGTTATATATTTGTTTTCTGACCACTTTTTCGAATTTGTGTACAGTAATACAAACCCGAGGAGAGATATAGCATATGAGAAATATTTGGAATCAAGTCTCCTCTTGTTTTTATTTCAGATCATTTGAAACCATAGGAAGTTTTAGTCTCCCTCTCCATCAAGGCCAGAGTTTTTGGGGAAGTATATATATTAGGCATGGTCAAAAAAGTGAAAAATAAACAAGTAGTTTTTTTTCTTTTTTACACAGTGGTCACTACTTATCAAGGCCCGGAAGCCACTCAGGGATAAGGGTTATTGTAAGTACAGTACGTTATTGTCGAGATTTAATAAAGTGTCTACTTCGGGGGAGGGGGGCAGTTCATCAGGGATTTGTTTACGTTGGACTTGAAGACATCCAGGTTGTAGTCAGGTGGGAAACAGGCAGACGGAACAGAGTTCCACAGGCGTGCAGTTCTAAGAAAGAAGCTTTGTTCATGGAATCTACGTTTTGATTTAGGCATAGATAAAGAGTGGGGAAAGTTTTTGACAGTGGATTCAGCTAGACGGGTGTTTTTCGTAAAAGATTGGCAAGGGGGGGACCAGAGATTGGAGTTCAGACGAGCACCTGCCATGGAAATAACGATAAAACAAAGATAGGCTCGCAACGTCTCTTCTGTGGGAGAAAGGTTGCAGGGAAGAGAAAAGGACATCCCCCACGAAGTCTATTTTGTACTTTGTCAAGGCAGGATAGGCTGTTTTTAGCAGCTCCTGCCCAGATATGACAGCAGTATTCCATCCTTGGACGTACTTGGCTTTTATATAGATAGAGAATTGCATCAGTAGTGAGATATCTTCTGGAACGGTAAAAGGATCCCACCATCTATCCAGCGACCTTGGCAACAGACTTGATGTACGTGTTCCATTTCAGATCAGGAGTAAAGGTCAAACCCAGAAGCTTGTCAAAACATGGGGCTTCTCCTAGACGAGAGCCATCCATTTCAATTGATGCCAGATGGGGATCAGAGCGTTAATGAAGTTTTTAAAACGAATTAAAATCTATTATTCGTGAACATTTTTTTTTTTCTCCAGAAAAATAAAAGCCTGAATTTTATCATATGAAAAAGCAGAATAAAAAAAACTTTTAATAGAATTAAAAATTTTCCAAAACCACCGCCATCTTTGTCTTGATGGCTAAAACATTAAAATATTTTTTAAAAGGTTTTTTAACCAAATAATTTTTTTTCGTATAAGCTTTAGTATGATTCTCTATAAGAATATACAAAAATCTTATAAGTACTTGAATTTCTAATAATTCCAAATTTTTATATCACTCTAAGTTTTGCGTTGCAAAATGAGCAAAACAAAATTTATTGATAGTTTAACATTAAAGTATGGAAGCCTGGAGGGGACTAAATGAACTATATTTAGCCATGTATTTTTAAGATTTGATTTGCCGATTAAGTGAAGGGTTTTATTTTTCTTCGTAAGTGATATATATATATATATATATATATATATATATATATATATATATATATAAATTTGTTGTCTACATAACCCCTGAAGTTAAGCAACAATGAGGTTGAGCATTTTGGGAATGCTAGGCGTCGTATGTGTTGAAAACAACTCCTGCATCTAGTATCACGGTTGGCTCATCATAGGTGAATAAATCAAAACGTAGATTCCATGAACAAAGCTTCTTTCCTAGAAGTGCACGCCTATGGAACTCTCTTCCGCTTGCCTGTTTCCCACCTGACTACAACTTGGATGTCTTAAAGTTCAACATAAATAAATTTCTGATTAATTGGCCCCTTAAGTAAGACACTTTATCAAATCTATAATACTAACAATTACTACGATACTACCCCATTGATTACTGTACACACAATAACCCCTATCCCCGAGTAGCTTCCGGGCCTTGATAAGTGGTGACCTCCATTAAAGAAAAAAAATAAAAAATTATCGTATTTTTAGCAAAATGCGCAGTTACTTATCGATTTTTCTTTTGTTTTTTTCCTTTTTTGGTATCGATTCTTCAAAGCATTTCCTATTTAATGGTATATTAGCAATATTATACTCACCTAAGTGTCAACAGAAGACGTTAAAATTAATTTTATTTTATTAACTCTCGTCTGTGTAGTTCATTAATAAAACTCTGTTTTACAAAAAGTTTTATATTGTTTTTTTTACCTATAGCAAAAAAAAAAAACGTTACTTCCATTAACCATTATAACGCGAATGCACATCCATAGAAATTGACACAAACACACGAAATGATGACGTCACTGTTAATTTGTAGAATGCTAACGTTTTACACATCGCCGTGGAGATGCCTAATGCTCACTAAAAGATTATTTATTTTTCCAAGATTTAAAAAATAGTGCTTTTTGCAAAAATAATGAAAATATATTAAAAAAAAGTTTTTTTTTTTTTTTTAACAAGGTGGTCACCACTTATCAAGGCCCGGAAGCCACTCAGGGATAAGGGTTATTTTATTTATTTTTTTTTTGTTAATCTGAAAGATAATAATTAACATATTCAACGAATTTCACATTTCAAAACACAAAAGATGAAAATTTAAACACATTCAAAATTCGGATTTTCAACCTTAAAATTTAATGCGTGCACATTTTTTTTTATCTACAATCCTCATCCTCTTTACAATACAATATATTTTGCTCAGTTTCAGTTAAATTTTTTAAGCATATTTGTATCCACGAATAAAGAAGGGAGGTTTTGTAGGCAATATATATACTAGCAAAAGTACCCGCCGTTGACTGGGTTCAAAAACAGCCTACAGAAAATTGACTCTGATTTATGAAAGTATGATAGGTTATGAAAAGGAAGGGTTGTAAAGTTGGGTGTAATTTAGGGGTATCAAAACCAAAGCAAAATATGATGAAAGTAAAAATAAAATAGATAAACCCCATAATTTATTATACTATACCTGTTCACACTGAAACACTTATCACAATATTCTGTGGATCTATATTAAAAAACCTTGTTAAACTTTGTGACATATTTCCATTCTATGGAGGTCAGGCGCGAACGAACACCCCATAATTTTTATTGTACCATATTTCTTCAAACTGAAACATAATTATCAAAGTATACTTATGCTAAAAGTGCTCTTTTGGCAACCACGCATATAAAGAGTACGTTTTTTTTTAGTTGGCGCAATTGCTCCAAAATACAGTGTGTGTGTGTGTGTGTATATATATATATATATATATATATATATATATATATATATATATATATATATATATAAATAAATTCGTGTGTGTGTAAGGTAATATATATTTTAATTTTTTTTGTAAAATGTTTACTTTATATATTTTGTGTGTATATATATATATATATATATATTTTTTTTTTTTCTCCACTGTTCTTCCAACTGTAACCAAAATTCCCCTCTTCCCTCGTTCGTTTTCTTAGTTTTTAATCTATCATTCTGACGTTTCCTCTTAGAGGGTCAGACGATAAGGCCTTAGGGAAAATTTTAATTTCACCTGCCCATTTCTTGTTTTTTTTTTTTTTGGTATTTAAATTAAATTATGTTTCCTCTGAAATTTCTCCTTCCATTCTGCTGTACCAAAAATTTACTTATATATATATATATATATATAGAGAGAGAGAGAGAGAGAATAAATGACAAATAACTATTCAAAAATTCATGAGGTTGACCATCTTATATTTTATTCCTTTAATTCAGTTGGCACTTAGAATTCTTGACAGTATCTGTTTCGTAAGGCAAAATCAATCAGGTATTATATCAATCAGTGAATCTATTATGCTTTTAATTCATCAGAAAATAAAAATGCTACTTTGTATGTGTGTGTGTGTATATATATATATATATATATATATATATATGCATGTAAGGTAACATATTTTTATTCTTATCACTTTATTATATTTAGAGGTTGGGTAGAAAGTCATCCTTTTAACCAATATAAATGCCAGCACACACTCTGTCTCTTCGCTTTCCATTGCGAATGGGTCACAGGAATTCTGTCTCCTGTCCCAGTTCATAAAACCCGGGAATAAACAATGCAATGATGGGCAATTTCTAAACAAACAACATGTCTAGACAAAAAAAAAAAAAAAAAAAAAAAAAAGAATTCGGAGTGGTGTAGGGGATGTCTATTGCTACCTCATATTCATTTTTTTCCAGCAGTTCCATAACTGATGAAAAAAAATCATTGAATTAAACAAACGTCACACCTGGTTTAGAGATAAATGGATGAACAGGTTAGTTGGGGGGGGATGAATAATTGAAAGGATCCTAAAATAAATACAATATACATATATATATACACAGGGTGTCCACAAAGTCTGGCTACATTATGTAGCCAGACTTTGTGGAAGCATCCTGTAGATTATGTAGCCAGACTTTGTGGGCACCCGGTATATATATATATATATATATATATATATATATATATATATATATATATATATATATATATATATATATATATTTTCTTTAATTTCTCTCTAATCTATCTCATTTTCCATTTTTTCTTTTGCATCGTGAGGTTCCAGGTCGCCTGATGAAGTCTCTTTGACTGAAACAGATGGCTATTTGTAGCGACCATATGTAACTGTTTATCCCTAATTTTATCCCTAATAAAAGAAGTATATATATATATATATTACAGGGTACCCACAAAGTCTGGCTACATAATCTACAGGATGCTTGCACAAAGTCTGGCTACATAATCTACAGGATGCTTGCACAAAGTCTGGCTACATAATGTAGCCAGACTTTGTGGACACCCTGTGCGTGTGTATATGTATGTATATATATATATATGTATGTATATGTATATATATATATATATATATATATATAAACTACTTAATTTACTCACATAAAATTAATATGCGAAAGTATAGATTTTATGCGTAAAATTTAAGTATTTACTTCAAAAGTGCTCAATACGTAGGTAGAGCTAGTTAGTAATTTATAAAATATATATGGCGATTAAGCTACACTGAATATTTGGCGTTTCATCCACTCTAGGATTCCTCAGGCTTATACGCATAAGCCTGAGGAATTCTAGAGTGGATGGAACGCCGAATATTCAGTGTAGCTTAATCGCCATATATATATATATATATATATATATATATATATATATATATATATATATATATACTTTTTTTTTTTTTTTTTAAACTACGCCATTTTCCCGCCGCCATCTTTAAAATCTATAAAGTGCAAACTATTCTCATACTTAAGTTCGGTTGAAACGGGTGTTTTAGTTCTTTTTTTTTTGTTTTTTTGTCTTTTTATTGTTCTTTTTGTTAAAAACCTTCCAAATTGTACGTTTTCCTTTATTCAAATGCTTGTTCCCAAATTCTTTCTTATATATATATATATATATATATATATATATATATATTCAATGCATTAATATTTTTATTTAACATGCACATGTTGCCAAATACTTTACTAATTGTGTCTGCAAGGCCATTCCTATAACAGGTCTAGAAATCTCAGGTAAGATCCTTTTCTCATTGCTCAGAGAAAATTTTATTCTGAAACGGATTTTCCGGGATAACTCTAGTTGCCCTCACCCTCCTGGTAGGCCATTATAGGGGTAAAATTGCCCTCAAATCGTTCATCTGTTCGTTCGTTCGCACTTTTCACAATAAAAATACTCCTTGAATTTTTTGAAAATTTTCACAAACATTAGTCATGGTTAAAGTAAATTTTTTACTTGTAGACGGGCACGCCGCATGCTCAGTTTGTTTCTCCACCAAATTACTTCAAGTTAGTTTACTTTTTTCTTCATTCTAATGGAAATCGCTCATTACAAGGCATAAAGCCACTTGATGTTCTCATCTTCAGTGTTATTTTCACAACGTTTCAGCTGATGTAATCTCCAATTTTCTTCAGCCAGATGGATTTTGAATATTTTCTTTTGAGAGGCAGGTAGAAGTGCAGCGAGTTCATTGGAGCATGTTTTGTGGAAGTGTCTGTAAAACAAGTGCAGGGATGCAACACTGGTGATGCGACAGAGGTTTGAACTGAGTGGACAGTTTGTGACCGAGTTTGTTGGAAATTCTGTTTTTGAATCCTGTCTAAGAGGGAGAGACTACTGATTGCTGCACCAGCTCAGACGGACGCTTTTTTTTTCCCTTTTACATAGGAGGCACCACTTATCAAGGCACAGAGGCCATTCGAGGATAAGGGTTATTGAGTGTACAGTAATCAATGGGATAATATCGTAGTAATTATTAGTAGTAGGAATTTTGTAAATTGGATTGCTTAGGGAAACGGCTCATCAAGAATTTGTTTACGTTGGACTTGAAGACAACCAAATTGTAGTCAGCTGGAAAACAGGCAAACGGAAGAGAGTTCCACAGGTGTGCAGTTCTAAGAAAGAAACTTTGTTCATGGCATCTACGTTTTGGTTTAGGCACAGATAAAGAGTGGGGAAAATTATTGACCATGGTTTTTGTATTATTCGGAATCTTCAGACTACTGTTCTCATCTTAAATGTTATTTTCTGGACATATCGGTCGATGTAACCTCTCTTCAGAAGGCGTATCTTGTTGAACTCGAGAATCTTTGTCAAACTCGGAATCTGCACAGTTTTTTTTTTTTTTTTAAAGAAATCAAGCTAAAATTTAAATGGAAACCCAACAAGGAAGAGATATCTGCAGTCTGCATTAGAAAAAATAAAGTCACTGTTTTTTAAAAAAAAAATTTAATATGTTGCTTCCCTTTTTTTTTTTTTTTTTTTTCCTTTAGTCCTCACATTCTATAAGCGATGTTTTTGACAAAGGGGGTATTTTTTATTCAAAGAATAGGGGTCGATAACTCGTCTCAGTTGCCTCATGGCACTGTCATGCAGAAGTGTCGTCAGATTTTCTTTCACTGTCTTTTCCGCCTTCGCGTCACGGGTTCAAACCTGTCTGCCTACTACCATTTATTTTGCTCAGCACACATAAACACTCGGGCAATGCCGGGCACCCAGGCTAGTATATGTATAACAGATAAAAGAAAGGGAAAATTTTTCTTATGTGATTAATTCAATTCTATAAGTTAATTAATAAATTAAGTTAATTTATTAAATTAATTCATGAAATGAGTTAATTTTTAAATTGTTAAATGTTAAATTAAGTTAATAAATTAATTGTTAAATCTGACAATTGACAAATTCCTATAAATAAAAAGACAAAACGTTGAATGAATAACTTGGAATTATTTATATTCTTCGAACTACTGTTCTCATCTCGAATTGCCATTTTCCTGAAGTTTCGGTCGATGGAACTTTCCACTTTCTTCAGGCGTATCTTGTTGAACTTTGAAATCTGTTCAGAATTTCAAACGTAACCCACTTATTTAATCCCCAGGGGAGGAGGTAGCATGTTCTCATTCCGTCAGCCATGACTGAGTAGATGTTCTAAGTAATTTGCAATTGTATCTTTGCGTGTTTGGCCGCATGGAGGACTCAGCCTCCAGAGGCGTGCAACTTTAAAAACCGGATTTTACCAAGTACCCTGTCCACTATGCCATGGGTCCTTGAAAGATATCAGAATTTGACAAGACACACCTGAAGAAAGTCGGAACGTGGAGAGTACGTATCCACTAATCTGAAGAATCCAAATAATAGGTATTAAAAAAAACAAAACATTTTTCTAATAGAAGGAAGATTTCCACTTGTTTATTGGTTGTGTGTTAGCACCCCCCCCTCCCAAAAAAAAAAACCGAGTTCTCCTGCTTGTTTGCAACCCCAAAATCCAGGCTTTAATTTTGTGGGTAATCATCCCTTCCTTCTATTCCTGCTAAACCAGAGTGGAAATGTGGGCGAAGCTAGACCAGTTTGATCCCCCCACCCCCTCCAAACCTGCCCCTACCCCCATCCTGCTCTGCTGTGGGTTATCAAAATGGCTGTTGAAGTAGTTATTTTGGTTTCATGAAAATTATCTCTTTTCTTTCTCTCTCTCTCTCTCTCTACACCTCACCATCCATTTTTTTTTTTTTGCAACCCAAAATGCCGATAGCGAATGTGGCACCCTGAACGACATGGTGTAATTCAACACTTGTACTTTGGTACACTAAACTTTAACTTGGTTCATTCCACAGCCAGCAAGGGCACTCGGTGTTGCTCAGTCATCTATTATATAAAAGGCAGTTGTCTTGTCTGTTTGTAAGTTTGTATGTACAACTAAAAGTGTAAAAAAAACCAAAAAAAAACCCCAAAACAATACATAAAGTAAATATTCCTTGTAGCTTAATTGCCATATATATTTTTCTAACTTACTATATATATATATATATATATATATATATATATATATATACATATACTTAGAGGTATAAGTGGTAAAAACAGGATAAAGTGCTCAATACGTTAGTAGAGCTAAATGTTTTTAATTTTACAACCTCAAAATATTAACTTGGACCATTACAATTGTTTCCGGAGACAGAGGAATTCCATCTATTTCTTCAGATGGTAAAAGCCAAGCAAAAATAAAATAAATGAATATTATATATATATATATATATATATATATATATATATATATATATATATATATATATATAACCTCTTGAGATATTATTTCTAAAATACTTATTATAATAATAATAATAATAATAATAAAAAATAGCCTAAAATTAAATTAGATTAATTAGCCAATGGAAAATTCTTAAAACATAATTTCCGAAACTAAAATTATCTACAAGACAAATTAAAACTGCCATTTTCTTTAATTTTCATCTTAATATTTTTACATTTTTAAATATTTATTATAGACAAAAAAAAAAAAAAATCCAATTTTCAAGATTTAGCTAAAATTATTCATCCAATTATATACTAGCAGATGTACTTGACATTGCCCGGTATGAACATAATGCTACATTCCTTAAAAAAAAAAAAAGAAATAAAAGAAAAAAAACGGAAAGAAACTGAGACATGTGCATGCGAGTATTGTTTTTTTTTTTTTTTTTTTTTTTTTGTATAAACAGTTCACTTCTTGGAATTAAAAAAAAAATGCTCGAGCTGAAATTGAAACTAAAACCTAAAGACAGTGAATCAACCATTAGGCCAGCTTACCACGATCTTTAAAATGTGTTTTCAAACTTACTTATTCTTAACATAAGGAAGCTGTCATGTGAATGGATGAAAACAGATTTAAAAATTTCTACATGTCTGAATACCTTATATACCAAATTTGAAGTGCGTAGATCAAAAATTATTTGAGTATATAGATTGAGAAGTGTCCTCACATACACGCACACATTCTCACTTTTATAGATAGTTTGCCATCTCTACAGTTAAGTGTTGTGCGACTGTGTGCACGTGGGTGACTTTTTAATCCAGCTTTAGTCCTACATATAAGTATACATAAGTGACATAAAAACTTTCCTTTTTGTAAAAGTGTTCACATGATAATATTGTGAATCCTCGAATGTCGTCTCAGGCCACTTTTAGATTTGCAGATTCGACCACAAATATGACAATTTAGCATGGTTGGATGTACTGTAATAGCCTCCTCATATGACGGTCGTTCCTGTCTTTGATTTCCAGCTTTTGACAAAAGGAATCTGTCACATACAGTGCACTTCAGTTCCTGTTGTAATTTTTCTGACATTATATTTTCGTCCTGCTTTCTTAAAACATGACAGGCATTCTTCCAAAATCTTACAACTTTCTCTGATGTTTTTTCTCCACAATTATCGGTCTTTCGCTTAGGCTTTCCAGTTATGTACATCCATCTCAAGTATTTTCAAATATATATATATATATATATATATATACTAGCATGAGTGCCTGGCGTTGCCCGGGTATTTGGAGGTGTATGTTGAGCAAAAAAACAAAAAAAAACAAACAAAAAAACGGTTAATTTTTTAAAACTTTTACCCCTATTATGTACTCTTAAAATTTATTGTTTTGGGCTTAAATCAAGTTATTAAGTTGGATCCATGTCCAAGGAACCTATATCTAAAATTTCAAGGGTTTAGACTCAAAATTGTCGGAGGAGTTTGGTAAAGTTCTCAAAGGTCAAATCGTTGAACTTTGACCTATTAACAGACAAATTTCTGGCCGAAAACCGATGACATCGATTTTCCCAAATCTCAGTACCTTGTATATCAAATTTCGAGTCTGTAGACTAAAAATTGACAGTTATTGTGTAGAGAAATGTACACACACAGACACGTTCATTTTTATAGATAGATAAACAAAAATATATACGTATACATAAATATATATGGAAACAATTTTATGTTCACTGTAAGCTTTTTACGCAAATATTATGCAAGTATAAATCATGTAGAACATCTGCATGAATATAATTACACGTAATAATTAACTAAAGATGATCATCCCATAAGAAAACCCGAAAAAAACTAATAGGGAATTAATTAAAATGAATGTTTAAAAGAATATGCAAATTAGCTAGATCTTTTGCTAGTGAATGCATTTCCACAACCCATATATAACAAAGTTGTATTTTCTTTTTAAATAAATAGAAAAGAGGCGGTTTATATGAATATCAATACACACAAAAGAACGACGAATTCATGAGTATGTATGTATGTATATATGTATATATATATATACATATATATATATATATCTATATATATAAAAATGTAAAGTTGGTTCGTTCTAAAAGAATAAAACCATATTTCTACGTTACCAATTTATTTGAAATTTTCAGACAACCCATTTTTAGAGTCGAGGTATGTTTTTATGTTATTAAAATAAATTTACCTAATTAAAATTAAAATATTAAATAAAATAAATATATTTATTTAATCGTTTCTGCGAATCTGTTCTGTTGATAAAACTGAACTTCCGGTTCGATTCATTTCACAGCCACGAATTGACGAAAGGTTTCATTTTCTGTTAACTCGATAAGTAAAAAAAAAACAAAAAAAAACATATTTCATTTGTTTATCTTCCAAATTTTTTAATTTACACATCTTTTCTTTATTATATGAGGCCAAAAAAAAAAAGTTTGTTGCTTGCTTTTGAGTTTTTTTTTTTTGTTTTTCTATATAAGATTACTCATGCAGAGAGTGATCCGTGCTGAAATAATGTTATTATTTAAAAAGTCATTCTTAACATGGGGAGGTAAGGATGTTTTGTACCTATTCTGTACTTTAACCTTACAATTGAATAAATAAAAAAAAAAAACATCATAAAACGTTATTTAAACGTGGAAATATGATTTAAAAAATAGCGCGGATCGCTCTCTGCATTAGCACCATTTTTATTTATTGCGGACTATTATTCTCATCTTTATTAGTTGTTGTTTCACGAATTTTCGGCCAACTATTCCTCTGGCCTTCATGAAAAGAAGTCCTTTTATAAATGTTCAGTAACTTTTTCCTTTTATTATTCTTAAAGAGTAAAACTTTTCTTATTCATGAAAGGAGTTAAGCCTATGTAAATAAATAAATAAATGTTTGTACACGTGACAAATTATCAATAAATGGTTTAGTTACTTTTTTTAAAAAATGTCTGTAAAAGTGCGAAAGGCGACGTTGTTGTACAACCATTACTCCCATGCTTAATTTCTATGCTTATAGGTTTTTGGAATTTTTTTTCACTGGATTATTATTGATTGGACACTAATTAAACAGATTATTAAAAAAAAAAAATGTAAAAAAGAAATCATTATTTTGACATTTGAAAGTGGTGCTCACTTTTTAGTTACAACGTTCTGATAAATCAGTCACCCATTTTGTAAGCAATAAAAACGCGGTATATCAAAACCATAGAAAGTAAAAATAATGAGTCTCTACCGCATTTGTAAGTCAGAAATATATTTGTTTCTCAAAGAAAAAAAAATAGAGAGAACAGGACTTTTTTTTATTGTTTTCATGAAAATAAAGTTTCGAGATTTTTAATTTTTTTTTTTTACTTATTTAGTCAGTTTGTGTTTTTTTTTTTTTTTTAAATTGTTTTTGTGAAAGGTGAGTTTTTTTTTCAAAACTTTTGTTTTGTTTCTTTTTAATTTTTTTAAAGTATTATAAATTTCACTAACATGCTGGAGAAATGTTTAATAATTTGGTATTTTTTTTAGATTAGGTCCACCTCCACAATTTTCCTTTCAATGACGACATTTATAGGTTTCCGAGTATGCTGAACACGCAAATTGCATTGAAATTTTGCGGAAATAAATAGTTGTATTATGCATTGTATTCTTCGGCGGCCATCTTTTTACGTGCACATGCGCCATAAACAAATACACACACGTAAAAAAGATGGCCGCCAAAGATTACAATGCATAATACAACTTTTTATATCTTGATAACTACTTATTTCTGCAAAATTTCGATGCGATTTTCGTATTCAGCATAGTCGAAAACCATTTCAAGTCGTCATTTAAAAGAAAATTGAGGAGGTGGATCTAATCTAAAAATTTACCAATAATTTTTAATCCTGTACGCCTCCCGATACATTGCTTTGTCAACATGCGACCATTTTATATCTCCCAAAGACACTTCCGTATTTAGAAAAAAAAAAAAAAATAAATAAAAAGTGACCGATTTACCAGAACGTGGTAACTAAAAAGTGAGTACCCCTTTCAAATGTTGAAATGATTTTTTTTTTTTTCAATTTTTTTTCATAATCTGGTTAGTGTTCAATCAATAATAATCCAGTGAAAAAATTTCAAAAAACCTATCAGTATAGAAACTCCACCACGTAAGTAAATAAATAAAAAATGTTACGTGCGCATGCGTTAGCCTTGACTAGGGGGGTACTAAGGGAACGACCATTAAATAATTCTGCGGGTCGCCATGGAACTCAACGCCCAAGGAGTACCAAAATAGTTTTCATGATCTGAAGAAATTTTTTTTTCCGAAAAGTGGGTGATCACTTTTCCATCTAAATTTAACTTAAAATGAGCACCCACTTTCTGGCCACCTGAGGAAGGGGCATTTATTTTCGTGTTTATTGGCTTAAAGGTTTTTTTTGACAAGGCAGTTTGGTATGCGAATGCATATTTAACAGTTTTTGTTTATGCTCACGCATAGCATAAACAAAGGCTACGTCTGTGAAATGGAAAATAGTCCCAGAGTTCAGGGGTTAATACCATGCAAAAGAAATCAAACAAAAAGACTTTTTAACCAAGAAACACACAGAAAGAAAAAAAAAATAGCATCCATTTTTTTTCTATCGAATTCATTTGCTGTTTTTATTGAAAACTATTTTCCCCCGGATTTTTGATATAATTTTCCATTAAGGGCTGTGCGTCTCACGTTCGTAAATAACAAAATTTTCTTTGTAGATTTTGGTGTGCTAAAAACGAATCTGCAAACCGTTTCCGTCGCCAAAAAATAGTTTTTATGATATGAAGAAATTACTTTTTCGAAAAAGTGGCGATCACTTTTCCATGTAAATTTAACTTAAAATGAGCACCCACTTTCTAGCCACCTGAGAGAGGGGGGATTTTTTCCCATGTTTATTGGCTAAACAGCTTTCGTTTATGCTTACGCATAGCATAAACGAAGGCTACGGCTGTTAAATGGAAAATAGTCCCAGAGTTCAGGGGTTATTATCATGCAAAAGAAATCAAACAAAAAACCTTTTAGCCAAGAAACAGAAAAATGCCCCTCTCTCAGGTGGCCAGAAAGTGGGTGCTCATTCTAAGTTAAATTTACATTGAAAAGTGATCACCCACTTTTCGAAAAAGTAATTTCCTGAATATCATGAAAACTTTTTTTTTGCTACGTAAAGGGTTTGCAGATTCGTTTTTAGCACACCGAAATCTACAATAAAATATTTCGTTATATATGAACGTGAAACGGGCCTTGAAGTAAAATAATACCGGATTTTTTTGAGCAGATTTGCCGTTTAGTTGTACAAATATCCTCAAACCAGGTAATCACTAAAAGGGATTTTTAAAAGTCGTCACCTGTATCGAGCAAAAGTTTAAAACCACCGATTATATGCCAGCCTACATCATGGTAACATATATTGAGTGAGTTCCTAACAGTATTTTGTATAGTTTTTTAGTTTAAACTCATTTTCCCAAAATTTCCCCAAACTTAACGTGTTCGATACAGTCTGCCGCCATTTGTATTTTTCAGATATACCGATAAACATTGAATGTTTTTGAACCGATTATACATTACATAAAAACACTAAAATCTTATCCAGTTAGATAGAACACTTACTTTTCTTGCCTTTGATAACATTTATTTGTTATATATTTATTTTTTGACAACTTCTTTGTATCTGTGTTTAGTAATATAAACCCTTTTCATTTAATGTAACGTTTAGTCGGCTCGAAAAACAGTGTTTATTGGTGTATTTGAAAGCTACAAATGGTGGTGGACACTGTTGATTACTTTAAGTTAGAGAAAGTGAGTTAAAACTAAAAAAACTATACAAAATACTGTCAGAAACTTATCCATTATGCCAGCCTATGTCATGGTAACATATGTTCGGTGAGTTTCAGACACTGTTTTGTATAGTTTTTAGTTTTCAACTTACTTTCCCAAACTTAACGTATTCAACAGAATTCGCGACCATTTCTGTTTTTTGAGCCAATTAAACATTTTACATTACATAAAAACACTACACAATTATCCAATTAGGTAGAAACGTAAATTACCTTACCTTTGCTTTCATTTATTTGTTTTTGGACGACTTTTTCGAATCTGTGTATAGTAACCCCCCCTCCCCCCACCATCAACCAAATATTAATTACTAAATCACATTTTTTAAAACAAAAAAAAAAAAAGCATTTAGCGTTTCAACATTTTTGCTACGTTCGGCTTCATCCACTGATTGTTGGTCAATCAAGAAGTCCAAAACATGAATGATTGACAGAAACTCTCGAGGATCCAGATCAAATTCTGCAAGAGCACCATTTTTTTCAGTTTCGCCTTCTTTTTGACTTTTTGCAGTGGATTGCTGTACTAATATAAGAAACATGCATTTTCTCTTTTATTAAATTTTTCCATTACACCAAATTGAGCCACTGCAACGCGTGGCAGGGTACAGCTAGTATATATATATATATATATATATATATATATATATATATATATACACACACTTCAGAATGAAGTTATTTAACAATCAGCTGGTATGAAACCTGTGATTATAAGATCTACAAAATATTACTGGCAGTAATATTCTATAAGTATTATCCCACCTAAAAAAGAATTGCTCGATATACAAGATAGAGCAAATAAATTATAGGGATTCAATGAATTTCAAAAAAAACATTTTTGAAGTGAAATGTTTGAGTTTCATATCAAAGATGTTTATTATTCTAAGCAAGACAAAGAATACTTTAGAAATTTTATCTCCTTATCCTATAGGGTTTCGATGCCTACCATCTCTTCAGAGGAGAAAATATTAGCAAATATTTATAAAGATATGTACCCTATTTGCTAAAGTCAGTGAGGCATGGAAAATCAAAGTTAAAAATAATTGATTAATCAGAAGTCATAGCAAGGGAAATTGAAGAAAAGGATATAAAATATTATATTTATACACTTTACACTACTTATGGTTTCTTTCATTTTTGACCCCTAGCACGGGTCTACAACAACTAGCTGACGAGGATGATTCAGGAACTTCCCGGATTAATCTACAACAATTGTTTACAACATTAATTTATGCGGGATTCTTAATTATTATAGGCAGAAATACCAAAACCTAAAAACAGCGTATCAAGTACGATAACCTAGCCTGACACGATCTTTAAAAAGTGTTTTCAAACTTACTTATTCTTAACACAAGTAATCTGTCACATGAACGATCCACCCATGCATTCGTGAAACAGTTGACAAACAGGTAACAATCCAATAACTCCCATGTTCAATTTTTCAGTTTTGACACCTTACCAACCCTTTTTTTCTAAATGATAATCACTTAAAGTTTTCCACATGTCTGAATATCCTATATACCAAATTTCAAGTCTTTTGATTAAATTTTTTTTAAGTATATAGATTGAGTTGTCCTCACTCACAGGTTTGTGGAGTCGGATGGTAAAAGTTGGTAATTCCGGATCGATCCTGGACTAATCCAATTGCCAAATTTCATTTGATTCAGGAACTGGATAACTTTTGGATTACAATCCGATTGTTATCCAATGTTATCCACAGTGATCTCGCTCGGACAGAATTTTCATTGATCCTGTGTGACGTCACAACCAAAAGGAAAACAGCTGTCCAGACAGGATTTACAGTGATCTGATGGACCAAAATATCTTGATGAAGTAGAAGCATTGCAGTACAGTACAAAATACGATCTATCTCCAAAAATAAAAGTAAAACCATACAAAAACTGCTAAATTGTGCAACTGGTAAAACCAAACAGGAAAACCATTTAAAAAAATAAATAAATAAAATAAAAATAAATAAATAAAAGAAAAATTTTTTAAAATTGAAAAAAAAAAAAAAAAAAAAAATTATTGGACTTACGGAGTCTGAATCAGATAAAAAAAAAATTCCAACTCCGACACCTCTTAGAAATTTGACTCCGACTCCAGCTAAAACCTTTGACTCTGCAACCCTGCTCACACACACACACTTGCCATATATATATATATATATATATATATATATATATATATATATATAAAAGAATAACGGTATAATTACATTCCAAGATCAAAATATTTATTTTTTATGCAAAACAGCTCCTCTAACATGTTAAAATTTCGGTACATTTCTTTAGATACGTTTTGTTATGCAGAAGCAAATGGTTATTATTACGTCGATACTGTCTCTTTTTGTGCATATATTCTTCAGAAAAATTAGAAATTCTTTGCTTAGATAGAAAAAAACAAAAAAACATGACAATATAAGGCTGCCAGAAGAAAAATGTTAATAGAAGATTCAACACCGTGTGTTTGTTCCGGCAATTATATATAATTACATAATAATATATATATATATTTCATGTAATTATATATATATATATATATATATATATTTAAAAATGTACAGAAGGTCAGAAAAACATTGGTACCGTCAGTTTCAAGCCTAACATAGGGGGGGGGCAGTTAATGGTAAATAATGGTAGGCTCTCGTCAGCCATATTGTTTTCTGTTTATCTTTCTGAGGAAAAACCAGGACCGCACACGTTATGTTAGGCTTGAAACCGACGGTACCAATGTTTTTCTGACCTTCTGTATATTTTTAAATAACTAAATATTAAGCTCTTATATTAAATTTTCCTCTTTGTAATCGAGCACTTTGTTGGAATTCTTTCTCATAAAACAGTAAACAAACAAATATATATATTAGTGTTGGGAATTGGAAAAAACCCGAAGATTTTGGGGTATCAGAATCAGAAAAATTGATGCCTATTTTCTGATGCCAAAACGCGTCTTTTGTCTTTTTTTTTTTTTAATTTGATTTTGGAATCGTTCCATCAAATATATATATAGTCATCAACATACAGTCCTGTTTCATTGTATCACAACTCATCAGTGCCGCTAGACTAGCACAACTCCCAAGCCGAGGATTGAACCTAGAACCATCGCGTTGACAGTCAGCAGTTCCACCGATCGACCCACGGGAGCGGCGGCCGTAAATAATCTCACCAAATGTCTATTTAAACAAACATCCGTCCACCACTTTTACAGTGCTCTAATCGCTTTGTTTATAAATATAGAGCGAGATATAATTACACACACGCATTAGGAGTGAACTGATTAAGAATCTGCTTAAGCTCTTACCCCCCCCCCCCCCCAAAAAAAAAAAGTTGAACTTTTTCTGATGTGTTGTCTTATGTTGTTAACATGAGTTAAAGTCTATTTTGTCTGTGATAAAAAAAAAAAAAAAAAATCACAAAATAAATATGAAAGGAATTCATGTATGGAATTTTTTGTGAAGATCTTTATCCAATCTCTGTTGAAAGAACAGCAATGTTTTGACTTTTCTTTTCTTGAAAATACTGGGGGGGGGGGCGACTCCACCTATATGATGATCACAGGCAAGACGGTTTTTTTTATTTTTTTTATTTTTGGTACCCCGGACAAAGGAGAATTGGACCTAGTAATTCACTCCTGTTCGTCTGCTCACACTTTTCTCAATAACCACGCCTTGGATTTAAAAAAAAAATTTGCACGAATATTAGTGATGGTGAAAGTAAATTTTTGCCAAAATGGATTTTTTTGTATATATCTGGTTGTCCCCCCCCCCCCCCCACTACGGAGCATAGGGGTAAAATTGCTTCGAAATTGTTTGTCCATTTGTTTGTTTGCACTTTTCTTAATAATCATGCTGTAGATTATTTTAAAATGTTGCACAAAAATTAGTCATAGTGAAAGTGAATTTTTTACTTGCTCAGCTTGTTTTTAATACAAATGATACATTGTGGAATCGGAGGTTTTTAAAGGCGTCAGTCTCCTGAATAAGTTGGATTCTTTTTAATCCGACTCTAAAATGCTGTTTGAAATTCTTCATCTTTTTTGTTCATCTATTTTTGTCACTTGAAGATGATTCAACAAAGAATCGAAAACGTTGCTGAAAACATATGGAACTTATAACTTGGATTTCTGTGTCGTTTTGGAGATAATATCAACTTTATTATTCATATTGGATCTCTTCATCATCATCAGAAGAAAGACGGTCCTGGATATGGCCCAAAACTATATCCGATGGTGAGGCCCCACATTGCGGACCTTGAGGAGTGTGGAACCACCCTTTAATTGCCATTGCTCCCAGGTCCACTCTGACCCGGAGTGGTAGTACCTGTTAGGGTCCCAACTATGGGTTAAATAGAATCTAACTTAAAAAAAAAAATATACTCCATTAAAACTTTTTCTTCAAAATAACTAGATTCGGCATTAAATAACCTGAAAAAGGTTGATATGCCATAAAACAAAAACAACCAACCAGAAGAAGAAAGGGAGGGGGGATTGAGAGCAAGTTAACGTTCAAATAATAACAGTTTTAAGTATATATTAAATTGATGGGTAACTAAAAAATAATAAACGGAAAATTTCAAAGATACATTTGGGCTAACATTCAGTAAACGTAAAACAATTATGAATTTATTGAAGCATATATAGAATAAAAAATAAAATGTGTATAACCGCTAGATACAACGCACGTCTCCTTAGAAACAGACTTCTTTCTCAAACTTTACAACATGGCAAGGAAGAAGAAAAGGAAAAAAAAGAAACGAAACAACACACTGAAGATGGAGTATACTTCTGAAATATATTTATGATAAATTTCAAACAAGTAAAATATTTGTTTATTTTCCTAATATTACGCTGTGATTTGGCTTTCAAGCGCACTTGATGCTTATTTTATATATATATATATATATATATATATATATAATGCTCTCTATCTTAGGTTGAGCATTTGGGAAGTGATATACAAATTACTATTAGCGTATGAAGCGATGCTCTTTGTGTAAACAAATTGAGCTTGGATACTTTGGACAATGTCAAAAAAACATTGTTAATTCACTGCCCGCATAGCAGCAGCCATATAGCACAATGGTTAGAAGCTCCAACAGTCGTTTGGGCAATCGGGTTTCGATCCTGGCTTGAGGTAGTTGCTTGTCTAGCCGCACTGATGAGCTGTGAAACAGCGAAACAGTACTATATGTGAATGACTGTATATATATATATATATATATATATATATATATATATATATATATATATTTTAAGGGGGATTAGAACAACAATCTTTTAATGATTCGCCTTCTAAAGCTCGTAAGTATCATCGTCAATGCATTCATTTGGATGTTAAATGTAGTTTATGACAATGATACTTAGGAGCTTTAGAAGGCGAACCATTAAAAGATACATCTGCATTACTTAAAAAAAAAAATGCTAGGTTTATTTTTGGTGTCTTTAAAAAAAACCCACCCAATATTTTTGTTGATGAGGAGACGTTGTTTCAAAAAACTAAATGATAAAATTATTGTCCAAGATTTATTGTCTATAAAAACATTGTTTCCAAATAAACGATCGTAGGATTTATTGATTTTGTTTGTTCTTCCTTGTGAAACCGATTTTTAATTTTAATTATGAATTATCAATCATCTTATATATATATATATATATATATATATATATATATATATATATATATATAATATGCTCTCTTAGGTTGAGCATTTGGTATTTTATGCACATAAAATAATAGTTAATAATAAAATAAACATATATATATATATATATATATATATATATATATATATATATATATATATATATATATATATATATATATATATATAGGCTGAGCATATTGGGAAGTGATATACCATTAACGTATGAAGCGATGCTCTTTGTGTAAACAAATTGAGCTTGGGTACTTTGGACAATGTCAAAAAACATTGTTAATTCACTGCCCGCAAAGCAGTAGCCGTATAGCACAATGGTTAGAAGCTCCAACAGTCGTTTGGGCAATCGGGTTTCGATCCTGGCTTGAGGTAGTTGTTTGTCTAGCCGCATTGATCCCCTAAGTATATATATATATATATATATATATATATATATATATATATTATACGTCACAATCATGTTAACACACCAGTTCTTGCCAGATCACCAAAGTTAAGCAACAATGAGCCTGGCCAGTACCAGATGGATAACCATTTGAGAAAGCTAGGCACTGTATGTACCGTGCTGAAACAGAAATTTCCAAGTTGGTATCTGGAGATGCATTTAATTCACTGGGAGAGACGCACCCCCAGTCTTCGTTAAGACATGCATCTAGGAGATGGAAAACCTGCGGTTCACTCTATGCTCTGCCTTATGGCAGACATTGCACTGATGGAGATTAACATCAGCACCGTTTAACAGCGACCACGGCTCCCCAAATTGTAGAGACATGGTAATCTCGGGAAGACGGTAGTTTTTCGTTGCTTTCTGTCCCGATTCGGGGGGGGGCGCATCTCCATCAGTGAGTTAAACGTCCCCCCCCCCCCCGCATACCAACTTGGAAATTTCTATTACTCTGTGTGGTACATACAGTGCCTAGCCTTCCCAAATGGTCACCCATCTGGCTCATCGTTGCTTAACTTCGGTGATTTGGCAAGAACATAATTAGCAGTTGTACTCAAAAGTGTGGTTGGTTCTACACAAAGCCGTCACCATTATAAACAAATCCTCTGTGTAGATTTCCAAACAACTTAGTTCTTGTGGCGGAAGCTCATATGTCAAAATTGACGAGAGGATTCATCATAAATATTTCTTTTTAGTTTGTCTGTCTGTCCATTCCAAAATGGCTGCACCGATTTTTATGAAATTTCACACAAATGGACTTTATGTATCTGGCAGTGTCCTTAGATAATTTTGTATTGAAATGTCATCGATAAGTATTGATAATCGGAAAAAAATCTGCTGAAAGAGGGACATACGATTTTTTTACCAAAGTTAACACCTTACACAACCAAACATTTGAGAAGTTTTATTACCACACAAGACGAAAGGCTCGACATATAGGAATCAATAGCAGGTTCTTTGCTACGACTGGGACACGTTTAAAATGCATGTTTCTTTTTAAAACGCAATTGAACCATAGTACTTGAGTTTTTCATTTGAAACGTTAATTGAAGCTGTCATATATATATAAAAATAATTTTATAAAATCAACAGTAGGTTCTCTACAGTGCAATGTAAACTACAATGTATTGTTGACTAAATCACTGTGGGTGTGGGGAGGTATGTGAAGCTTCCTCCCAGTGCATTACGGTGGGTCCTCAACTAAAGCAGGCAATGAAATGATTTGATTGAAAAATGGGTGATTTCACTGATTCTGATGACAATAAAATTTTGGGAGTATGACACTATCACTTCCCAGGGGAAAATTACTTGGTTGAGGAACGTCCTGGGGACGCAACCAGCTCCCCCGGAGAATAAACGATATTCAACGATAGGCATATGTTGGAAACATCAACAAAAACGGGTCGATATGTCGTCGGCTATAACTGGCTGGCATGGGTCGCTTCTTCATTGCGTCGTTACAGGCATTTTCCCATCGTTGGCATTAATGGCATGCTGAAATCGAATGCTTGTACAAAAATAGCGAACAAGTGCATTTTTATAAAAATATAATTTATTTAAGATTTAACAATGAGGAGCATATTTTTTATAAAGACCAGTTGAAACCAGACGCATGCTATGTCGCGTCCGTCTGTCGACTTCAGAACCCAAGCTTCAACTGTTCAAAACAATAGAATTGTTAATTTCTCTTTTTCTTCATTGAAAGAGAGAGAAGCCGTGAGATATCTACTGGATCAACGTTTATACAAAAATAGTGAACAAATGTATTTTTTATAAAAACATTATTTAAGATTTAACAATGAGGAGCATATTTTTATAAAGACAAGTTGAAATCAGATGCATGATATGTCGCGTCCGCCGACTTCAGAATGCAAGCATCAACTGTTTAAAACAATAGAATTATATTTAATTCTCTCTTTCTTCATTGAAAGAGAGAGAAGGGGAGTGAAAGAGAGAAATAGAGAGAGAGATGCGTTTCATGCAATGTTTTTTTTTTTTTAACTTCAGATATCCGCGTGTAAGTCTGACCTTTCTTGAATGATTCTGACACCGCTTAAGTTTCATAACATCTTTCATTCAAACCCAGCCGACCTGCTCTAACCTTCCCAAACCCACAAAACACCTGCATGAAACGTTTTTAATTTCATCACAAAGTTAGGCACAAGGTTAGAAGCTAAATATAGGGGTTATTAATGTAGAAACCCCAGCTCCCTCAATAGGGGCTACGTCATTGTGCCACAAGAGTATGAAACGTTTGTTGATCATTCAATTCCAGGCAACGTCAGGTCTCCTTGCAAGTATATATATATATATATATATATATATAAAGATGATTATTAATGATCTACCTTTTAATTTGATTCTGCTCTCTCAAAAAAGAAAATGAAAAATGATTGCAGCTTAAATCTGCGATCCAGCATATGATTACCCCATCCGATTAGAAACGACAAACAGATTGGTCATTATTGCTGATACAATTACTGCATGCCTCTCTGTTGTGGGTTAGATTGGGGGAAACCACACACACTGGGGGTGGTGCGGGTTAGTTAATTGAAGAAAGACGGGATTAATATAAATCGTGATCATGTGTGTGTATGCAGTCGGCTGATCCAGTGCTCGTCTCGCTCTCTCTCTCTCTCTTCATCCAATAACCTTGTCCTTATTACAGTTGCTTTTATTTGATTCAAACTTGCGTCTCTTTCCGCTGCAAAATGGTGGGCCTGCTCTATCGAGGGATTTTTTGTGTATGCCGCTGCATTTAGAGGTCTTCCTGCTCCATTACCTGGAAGGGGTGAGAGATTCTCCTGTGGCCATGCTCCAACCAATCATCCAGGATTCTTTTTTCTCTCGCTTAAAACGGACTTCCTTGATGTGCCTGGATTGCGTACAAAAGGAGACGGATCATGTCGATTATATTTGTTATATCAACTTGCCCAGGTAAGATCAACGCGACGAAAGCGATGTTGTCGAATTCCTGATGGATTTTAAAATCACATTGACGATTGTAATTTTTAGATTCTTTCTGTTTTGAAATGTTTGTTTTTGTGCTGGTTTACGTTAGTGATTTTCTAAACCAACGCCTTTCAGGTGAAAACATTATGTACTTGCATCTCCTGTCGAAATTAGTATAAATACTAAAAATTACGAAAAATGATCTAGTAGAAAAATAATTCCCAGTAAAAATTGAATTCATTGAATCAATGAGTTCTGTCGTATGTTTTAATGTGCAGAGCTGTGCAACCAATTCAGTATGACAAGGGAGATAACCATTGACTTAAGGGCCTGCCATCTTTAAACATGCCAACTGCAAACGTAATTGTACCTTTTTTTTTTCTTAAATGTTTCTAGCGCATTAACTACACGATAATTTTTTTTTTTTTTTAATTTTTTCAATTATACTAATTTTGCTATCACATGCACATATTTTTACTTGAAATGCATAGTTTGAAAGCTCAATAATGCAAACAAAAACATTTTTCTCCTTCTGTTATCAAAATTCATTTCCAAACTAACCCATTATTTATCAACATCATCATTTTTGTCGCCAACGCCGTCGTGGTTGGCATTTTTGTCGCCAACGCCGTCGTGGTTGGCATTTTTGTCGCCAACGCCGTCGTAGTTGGCATTTTTGTCGCCAACGCCGTCGTGGTTGGCATTTTTGTCGCCAACGCTGTCGTGGTTGGCATTTTTGTCGCCAACGCCATCGTGGTTGGCATTTTTGTCACCAACGCCATCGTGGTTGGCATTTTTGTCACCAACACCATCGTGGTTGGCATTTTTGTCACCAACACCATCGTGGTTGGCATTTTTGTCGCCAATGCCGTTGCAGTCGTAATTTTATCGCCAACGTCGTCGAAGTCGGCATTTTTTGTTGCCAACGTCGTCCCGGTCGTCATTTTTTGTTACCAACATCGTCAGATGTTGACATTGGTTTCTTTGGACTAACGTTCTCACCTTGAGTGTTATTTTCGTAACGCTTCAGCCGATGTAACCCCTGATCATCTTCAGGTGTATCTTGTCAAAATCAGAGTTCTGCACTGACAGAACAAGAGCATGCTATCCCCAAGGATTAAATGAAGGATTCCATTTGAAATTCTTTGCAGATTCCCAAGTTGGATATGATACACCTGGAAATATTGATGATTATATCAGCTGAGGTGTTCTTAGAATACTACTCAAGATGAGAACAGTAGTCTGGAAAATCCAAAATGTGTATTATTCAATGATAATATGAGGTTCTTATAGAAAAGCATCTCTTTATAAATGCAATGATTATTTGTAGTCTCATCTGTCATTTGTAATTTTCCTTCCGTGGACATTTTCTTTTTTTGGTCCCCTGACAAAAGGAGGCTGGACCTGTAAATTCACCCTTGTCCGTTTGTCCGTCTGCATTTTTCTCAATAACTACGCCTTGGAATTTTTTGAAATTTTGCACAAACATTAAACATGATATGAATAATAATAAAAAAGTAACAGAACGGATTTTCCAGGAAAACTCTGGTTGTCCCCCTAGGGGTGGCTTTTGGGTTAAAATGGCTAAAATTGACTCTTACAGAACTCAAATTTACATATGTAAAGGCCTAAAACTGCATTGTTTGTTCATTTTCACCAGGATTTGATGTCCCCTGGGGACTTGTGGGGCTAAATGGGGGGGGGCAAATGCTGAACTTGGTCATTTCTTTTTTTTATGCCTTGTTCACTGTGCACTCACAGCGGACCATGCATGCTTCACTTGTTTTTTTTTATGGAAATTGCTTGTGACAAAGTGTGAAGCCACTTGATATAAATACGCCACAATCATGTTGATATGTTGGTTCTCGCCAGATCACCGAAGTTAAGCAATGTTAAGCTAGGCCAGTACCAGATGTGTGACCGTTTGGGAAGATTAGGCGCTGTATGTACCTTCTGGGAAAGTTGGTCATGGGGCAAGCACCCTCACCCTAAAAAAAGAACTCCTCAGTACAAAAGCATCTACAAAGTTGTGGATGGCCGATGCCCCTCTAAGGGCTCAAGGCTATGAAACACTTGATGTAAGGATTTTACAAGAATTAATGATGCCTAAAGAAAAGTTCTTTTCTTCGCAAAAACCTTTGCAAACTTTTACCAAAAAATGGTATTCTTTAGATAATCGTAACGTTCATTATCTTATGATTATTTGGATTCTTTGGACTACTGCTTTCATTTTGAGTGCTATTTTTCACAACATTTCGGGCAAACTGTGAGGAATCTATAAATATAAAAGCGAAAATGTATGTATGTTTGTATGTATGTGTGTTCGCTTTTTCTGTATGTCTACAAAAGGCTTTTTTCAGAGAAGCGGTCAGTCTGTTCACAACTTTTTAAAACTTTTTATATCACATACAAATCGTAATATCTCACAGTTAACAACGAAGCTTGCCTGTCTATTTAATTTGCTCGATTTTGGGAAGATAAATTTACAACATTTGTCGCTTGCCGCATGTGGGTTAGTCTTTTTCCTATAACATCTTGGGAAAATAAAAATCCTGCAGTCAAACTTGACCTCATTAATTCATTAAAACGGGCACCTGCCAAATCCAAGTAATTAAATAAATTCAAACGTGTTTCCGTTAGCATCTCGTGGTGGGGCAATGGTTAGAGTCGCACGTTTTTTTTTTTTTTTTCACACTTTAATTTACAACTTTGCCTCAACGGTGCAGGTTCGATCCTCATACTCACTTTTTTTTTTTACTTACTTTTATTTTTTAACCCCCCCCCCCCGAGTTTCCACACACACCTCCAAACACCCGGGCAATATCGCGGGTACCCCTCGCTAGTCTTTCTATGGAACACTATGAATCATTGTCGAATTTTGAATGGAATCCTTTATTTAATCCACAAGGGTAGCATGCTTTCGTTTGGTCAGCCATGACAAGGTAGAAGCGCTAAGTAATTTTGCAATTGCATTTTTATTGTTGCCTGTACTGAGGGCTGGATTTTCAACCGCCAGAAGAGTAACTTACAACTGAATTTTTTACCAAGTAATTTATCCACTATGCCACAAGATCCACAGTGTTGTGAAAATCACACTCAAAATGAGAACAGTAGTCCGAAGAATCCAAATAATATAAACACTCGTCTAGCTGCAACCACTGCCAAAAGTTTTCCCCTCTCTTTAGCTGTGCCAAAACCAAAACGTAGATTCCATGAACAAAGCTTCTTTTCTAGAAGTGCACGCCTGTGGAACTCTTTTCCGTTTGCCTGTTTCCCACCTGACTACAACTTGGATGTCTTCAAGTCCAACATAAACAAATTCCTGATGAACCACCCCCTTAAGCAAGACACTTTATCAAATCTCCAGTATTAACGATTACTACGATACTATCCCATTGATTACATGCAATAACCCTTATCCTCGAGTGGTTTTCGGGCCTTGATAAGTGGTGACTACCTTGTAAAAAAAAAAAAAAAAAAAAAAAAAAATCTCAAAAATTCAACATAATTTCAAATCAGTCCAGCAAATGTGTAACCAAAATGCAACTGTGCTTTTATATTAGTATTATCCGTGTTTAGATTATGGAATATTAAAAATTTGTTATTAAGAACTATGTGGGGATTTACGTCAGGGTATTCATCTACAAATTTACTGAAATGCCTCTTGGGGATTTATTCTCTTCTGACCGAGGTCAGAACAGATACTTGACTTTGATCCTGGTCCAAAAAAAATTTCACTAAAAATTAATAGCAATTTTGCACTATCAACCAAGCTCCAATCCCTGTCCCATCACCACAATGTTGCATCCATGTGTCTGTTTTACAATCACTTTAATGGAATGTTATCTGATGAGCACTTGCACTTTCTTGACGGACATACCACCACCAAACAGCAAAATCCCATCTCTTCACTCTTGAGGTCCCTAGATACCGGAACGTCTTCTACTCTAATAGTTTCTTCCCTCGGACTGCTAGACTTTAAAATTCCCTTCCTGTTTCCCTGACTATACTTACATGCAGGACTTTAAGTGCAATGTAAACAGACATCTCGCTACTCGATAAACTCTTATTTCAGCAAAATCGCATTCCTTCAATATGGAGGTACCTAGATGCTAGAAAACTTTCTACTCTAATAGTTTCTTTGGGTTTGTATTACTGTACACATAAATTCGAAAAAGTTGTCAAAAAACAAATATATAACAAATAAATGTTATCAAAGGCAAGATAAGTTTTCTACCAAAGTGGATATATTTTTTGTTTTTATTCAATGTAACATGTTTATTCAGCTCGAAAACCATACAGTGTTTACCGATGTATTGGAAAGTTCAAGATGGCGTCTGACTCTCTCTTTAACACGGTAAATTTGGGAAAAGGTGTTATAAATAAAAAGTTGGATAAAATACTGTTAAAACTCGCTCAATAAATGTTACCGTGACATAGGTTGACATATATTCGGCGGTTTTTTAACCGTATTTTGTATAGTTTTTTTATTTATAACACCTTTTCCGAAACTTACCGTGTTAAAGAGAGAGTCAGACGCCATCTTGAATTTTCCAATACATCGGTAAACACTGTATGTTTTCGAGCTGAATAAACATGTTACATTGAATAAAAACACAAAAAATATATCCAGTTAGGTAGAAAAGTAACTTATCTTGCCTTTGATAACCTTTAATTTTTATATATTTGTTTTTCAACAACTTTTTCGAATCTATGTGTACAGTAATACAAACCCGTTTCTTTCCTAGGACTGCTAGACTTTGGAATTTTTTCTTATACAGGAATCACCACTATCAAGGCCCGGAGGCCACTCGAGGATAAGGGCCCTGTTTCCTGCTTCCCTGACTGTACTTACATGCAGAAGTTTAAATGTAAGGTGAACAAACATTTTGCTCTGCTCTTCACATATTCCTTTGTAAGCATGATCCCAAATAGTAGTCCCTCGTGTACAAGTGGCAATATGGCTTGTTTGGGGGTGAATAAGAGTAAGAAAAATAGGGGATTTATGGAGTTTGCATAATGCACAAGTAGAAGAGTTTGGTGGCCTTTTACTTTGGTACACCACCGCTTTTCTTTGAATACAAGCATTATAGTGTCATCAGCAAATAAACCCATCTCAGCAGCAGCTGTTAAAGCACATATGCAAATTAGCATTCGTTATTTAAAAAAAAAAATATCTCTTGTATTGCAGTGTCTGAGAATCTTATAACAACTTTCCAAAAATGATAGATGGTGGTTTTTGAGGGAATGCATTTTCAATGATATAATCATGTGCCACTAAATTGTACGGGGCTACTAATAGGGACCAGATTTACTGGGAGACTATGTAGGGAGTTGGGCAGCCAGATGTCTGTTCACATTACACTTGAACTTCTGCATGTCAGTATAGTCAGGGAAACAAGGACCTGGGAGTGAATTCCAAAGTGATTGAGAGGGTTTCTTGTAATTATTAAAGGAAATAAGTTTAGTCTTAATGTTACCATCCAGTTTTGGCCCCATTCCACTACAGACTGGAGGTCTTCTCCTTGAGTCTTAGCCATTTTTTTTAGATATGTATTCATTTAATTTTCCCTTCGAGTCTGTTATACAGCGTAGTGTCATCAGCAAATATACCCATCTCGGATACAATTTTATCATAGAGGTCATTTAGGAATAATAAAGGTCTGAGGATTGACCCCTGTGGCACACCAACATTCTTTTTCTTTAATATAGAACCCAATGTTGACTTATTTGGGCCGAAACTCATATTTTAACCTTGCTTAATGGCGACTTGTACGGAAAATGTTTTGTTTGAATGCGAATGTAAAAAGAATATTTCTACGAATATAATTATAAAGTTTACCATTATTATTTTTTAGGGAGATTTTAGCATCTTCTTTCTTAAAAGCGATATCATCTACTCTACTTCTGTCAGCCAGTTCTACAAAATGACTTTGTGGGTTAAAGTGTAATTTAAAAATTGATAAAATCAGATTCCTTTGTGCGCTGTAGCTCTGCAGTCTACAAAAAAATTTTTTTTACTGTTTGCTAAAAAAAATGTCTTAATCTTGTTGATAACTTTCAAAGTATTCTCGCAAATTCATTTCCTATTGCTATAAACACTTTATATAGCATATTTTTATGGTGGAATAATAAATAAAATTGTTACCCTAGAAAAGATGACCTGATTCCACTTTCGTTTAATGAAAACCGGCCTTCTTTTTTGTTGCAGACCATCAACTAGTTGGCCAGGTGTGTACAAATCTCAAGAGGTGATAGGAGCCTTCTATCATGTCTGAAAGTGACACAATATTCAACGAGTGAGATCAGACATGCCACTGGACAACTCATGCTCTCTACTGATCCAAGTTATGACAACAGGACCATTGCCAGCACCCTCAAAATGCTTCCCTGGATTGCCACATATAACTGGAATGTGCTCAGTCTGCCCACTGTTATGGTCTTTGGTGCGGTTTCAAGTGAGGGCCACATCATGCCACCTCACATCTTCGAAGTCGGCTTGAAAGTCAACATCAAAGTGTACCTGGATGTGCTGAAGAGTGTTGTGATCCCCTGGTGCAATCAGGTGGCCGTTGGAAGACTCTGTGTGTAGTAGCAAGACTTGGCGCCGTTCCACAAATCCAAAAAGAAACAGGCTTAGCTTCAGAAGAAGTGCTACAACTTCGTACTCTTTCCCCCCCCCCGTCCCCTGATCTGAACCCGCTGGACTACTTGTTTCATCATACATCGAGAACATCACCAACATGACCTCCCACAACACCAAAAACCAGCGTGATCGCCGCCATCCGCCAAGCTCCCGCTGGTTCTTGTGGAAAACGCATGTTCCCAGTTCCGGACCTGTATCGAGGCCGTGATTGAGGCTGAAGGCGACTACATTGAATAGATGTCATCTCTACTACATAATCAAGTTACCGGAATTGATTTTGTTCAATGAAAGTTTTAAAATAAAGCTTTGGTGTTGTTTTCTTTTAGGGCGACAGTTTTATCATTTTCCCTGTAAAGTTTTAACGCAGAGAAAAAAATTGGATTATGGAAGCATAGAGTGAAGATAGACGTGTTGTATATGTTTCCATCAGTTTGCAGAACCTGCATTACCAAGATGATTCCCGATGTTAGTGAGCATTTGACATGTTTAGAAAAAAAACAAAGAAACTGAAGAATATTTTTCCTCAAGCAATGTTGAAGAATTTTTAAGCTTAAATATCCCCGAAATTTCACAATTCAAATTTTAATTTAGATCCGTCAAAGTAAAGGCGATTGTTGAGCATGAATGCGATTCTTACTTGGATCTTTTAGACTACTGTTCTCACCTTGAATGTTATTTTCATAGCGTTTCAGTCGATGTAACCTCCAACCTTCTTCAGGTGTATTTTGTCAAATTAGTCTGTTCCTTATAGAAAGGTTAGATAATCTACATCAAAGCTAAAAATTTATTTATTCATAAAATTTTTAGAGGAAGACAATGGAAGTGGTCCTGAATTGCTTAAATGCCCCATAAAGAGATGGAAGGAGAGATCAGATTCCTTTGAAAAACCTCAAATCTATCTTATTTTGATAAAATTTAAATCGTGCAACTAGAATTTTTTGGAGTTGGAGAATCCCTAATTGGCCTTTTAAAGGTACTGTCTTGGCAACGCCCCTCTTGAAAATTCAAATATCTCCTATTTTTATGTTATTTGGATTCTTGAATGTTATTTTCACGTTTCACTCGATCTAACCTCTAACCATTTTTCGGGTATATTTTGTCAAACTCTGGGAGTATTTCTGTTGAGCTCAGAATCTGCACATGGTTTAGAACAGAATCCTTCTTTTAATCTATGAGGGTAATATGTTCTTGTTCTGTCAGCCATGACTGTGTAGATGTACAAAGTAATTCACAATTGTATTTTTAGGTTGTCTGTACTGAAGATTAAACCTTCAATCTTCAGGAATGTAATTTTTATGACTGGATTTTACCAAATACTCTATCCACTGTGCCATGTACCAAATACTCTATCCGCTGTGCCATGTACCAAATACTCTATCCGCTGTGCCATGTACCAAATACTCTATCCGCTGTGCCATGTACCAAATACTCTATCCGCTGTGCCATGTACCAAATACTCTATCCGCTGTGCCATGTACCAAATACTCTATCCGCTGTGCCATGTACCAAATACTCTATCCGCTGTGCCATGTACCAAATACTCTATCCGCTGTGCCATGTACCAAATACTCTATCCGCTGTGCCATGTACCAAATACTCTATCCGCTGTGCCATGTACCAAATACTCTATCCGCTGTGCCATGTACCAAATACTCTATCCGCTGTGCCATGTACCAAATACTCTATCCGCTGTGCCATGTACCAAATACTCTATCCGCTGTGCCATGTACCAAATACTCTATCCGCTGTGCCATGTACCAAATACTCTATCCGCTGTGCCATGTACCAAATACTCTATCCGCTGTGCCATGTACCAAATACTCTATCCGCTGTGCCATGTACCAAATACTCTATCCGCTGTGCCATGTACCAAATACTCTATCCGCTGTGCCATGTACCAAATACTCTATCCGCTGTGCCATGTACCAAATACTCTATCCGCTGTGCCATGTACCAAATACTCTATCCGCTGTGCCATGTACCAAATACTCTATCCGCTGTGCCATGTACCAAATACTCTATCCGCTGTGCCATGTACCAAATACTCTATCCGCTGTGCCATGTACCAAATACTCTATCCGCTGTGCCATGTACCAAATACTCTATCCGCTGTGCCATGTACCAAATACTCTATCCGCTGTGCCATGTACCAAATACTCTATCCGCTGTGCCATGTACCAAATACTCTATCCGCTGTGCCATGTACCAAATACTCTATCCGCTGTGCCATGTACCAAATACTCTATCCGCTGTGCCATGTACCAAATACTCTATCCGCTGTGCCATGTACCAAATACTCTATCCGCTGTGCCATGTACCAAATACTCTATCCGCTGTGCCATGTACCAAATACTCTATCCGCTGTGCCATGTACCAAATACTCTATCTGCTGTGCCATATACCAAATACTCTATCCGCTGTGCCATGGGTCCTTGCGGACAATTCTAGTACAAATAGGTTCTAAAATTCATACTAGAATCGTTCATAAAGACCCATGGCACAGTCAATAGAGAACAGCTAAAGATTTCTTCCCCTCTCGATTGCAGTATATTGTTAGGCCTATGTAGGTGGTCCGACCTCCTAGGTTTTTGACCCTTGTGTCACATCTTCCTACCATAGGAGGAAGATAAATATCCCCTTGTGTGATGCTGCTACAATACCTAGTTTCCCCTTTTAGCTTAAGTAAGAATAAAAAATGTTTGAAATTTTGTCAGGGAAGGGGAGAAACAGTGCTTGTATAAATTGATATTTTAAATCGACGCATTTCAGGTGAAAACATTATTACATACTTACGTGTCATGTCGAAATTAGTATTGATTCAAAAAAATTATGAAAAATGACCTAGCATTAAAAATAATTAAAAGTAAAAAAATAAAAGTAATTGAATTATCGAGTTTTTATTTTCTGTTTAATGTGGAAGAGTTTTACGATCAGTTCAGTATGAATAACTTATTTATCTCCCTTGACTTAAATTAAGAATCCGCCATTTTTAGACAGAACATAATTGCGAATTTTTTGTTCGAATCATTTTTAGTAATTTTTGGAATGTATATTAATTTCGCCATGACACGCAAGTTTGTAATGTTTTCACCTGAAATGCGTTTGTTTAAAAGATCAGTAATCTGGGCAGGAGCTGCTAGAAAGGACTTGTCCTGCCTTGATAGAGTTCAAAATAGACTTCGTAGCCTCGTAGGAGATGTCCTTTTCTCTTCCTTGCAACCTCTATCTCACAGAAGAGATGTTGTGAGTTTGTCTTTGATGTATCGTTATTTTCATGGAAAGTGTTCGACTGAGCTTCAATCTATGGTCCCCCCTCGCCTAACTTTCACAAGAAACACTCGTCTAGCTGTAAACACTATCAATAATTCCCCCCCCCCACTCTTTATCTGTGCCTAAACCTAAATGTAGACTCCATGAACAAAGCTTCTTTCTTAGAACTGCACGCCTGTGGAATTGTCTTCCGTTTTCCTGCTTTCCGGCTGACTACAATATGGTTGTGTTCAAGTCTAACGTAAATAAGTTCTTGATGAGCCGTTCCATATAAGTTATCAAATTTACCAGATTTTCATTACTAATGATTACTATATTGTCCAATTTCTACTGTACACTCTTTAACCCTTATCCTTGAGTGTCCTCTTGGCCTTGATAATGTGGTGATGCCTATGTAAAAAACAAAAAAAAAATCCACACAAACACCAAAGAAGCATAATTTCATAAATAGAAATAGAATTTTATTTATGTCCTAAATAGAAATAATTGGAATTTGCATATTGATAGTATTAATATCTTTTTTAATTCTAAACTAGCAGAATGCCTGATATTGTCCAGTCATAAAATATTCTTAAATATGATATTTTAATTTGTGCCGATTTCGTATTTATCATTTTTTTTTCTTTTTACATAGGCATCATCACTTATCAAGGCTAAGAGGCCACTCGAGGATAAGGGTTAAAGAGTGTACAGTAGAAATTGGACAATATAGTAACCGTTAGTAATGGAGATTCGGTAAATTTGTTAACTTATATGGAACGGCTCATCAAAAACTTGTTTGCGTTAGACTTGAAGACAACCATATTGTAGTCGGCTGGAAAGCAGGAAAAACGGAAGACAATTCCATAGGCGTGCAGTTCTAAGAAAGAAGCTTTGCTCATGGAATCTATGTTTAGGCTTAGGCAGAGATAAAGAGTGGGGGGAAACTAGTGATAGTGTTTTCTGCTAGACGGGTGTTTCTTGTGAAAGTTTGGCGAGAGGAGACCATAGAATGGAGCTCAGCCGAGCACCTGCCATGAAAATAACGATAAAGTAAACTCGCAACATCTCTTCTGTGAGAAAGAGGTTGCAGGGAAGAGAAAAGGACATCCCCCCACAAGGCTAGATCCAATATTCTATTGATTATTATATTGTACCCAATATATAGTTGTGATTTCAAAAATTATTAAAAAAATGACTTAGGTGCCATCAGCTAGAATCGAAACCAAAACACACAGCTTTTGCATATTTATTTGTTATGCAGTTAAACATATGCATATAAAAAGTTAAAAAATAATGTTCTTTAATTTTTATTTATTTTTTTTTCCTTTGAACATTATAACGCTGGGTATGGGGCAGCCAAACCAGCTGCCAACATCGCCCTGTGTTTTGTTGAAAGCTCTTTTTAATATCCTCGTTGTTCCCTTAAGTCTGGATCTTGTAGCAGTTAACAAACTATTTACTATAAGCGGATCAATGCCTGGTGCCAAAGTGATTCGGCCAGACTGACCAATCGGTTAGCAGGGCGAATTGATTTGTGCTGTCCCCTTAAGGACTATTTTTAGCCCTTTGGGATCTCAGCTGCGATCGCCAGAGAAACGCCAGCAAGACCTCTCTCACTCACACCTCCTACTGCTACTTGTTGATGACTGCAGTCTGATGGCAGACGACACCTTCAAACAGATATTTACACTTTCTTTCTCTCCAGTTTGAGATACAATCTCGCCTTTTTTAAATAAACCCTTTATTATTGTTTTGTTAAAAGCAATGTCGTTTGGCCTTGTGTTTATCTAAGTAATTATTAGGAGAGAAATGCACAACATTTCCCTCCTATAATCTCTTTTGCACTTGGTTCACCAGGAATATTAGTTAGGTAGGACTTTAGATTCTTCTTCATAAGTCATGTGGTACCTATAATAACTGGTATGATTGATATCTCTTTAAGATTCCAGTTTCTTTTCATATCATTCATGAGACCTTGATATTTGGTCTGTTTCTAACATAACATATATATATTTGCACATGTTGAGTCAACTTGTGCTTGCCAAGTTCCAATTTAAAAAAAAAAAACCTCTTAGCAACTATTTTTACCGGCTAAAAACCAGATTGGATTTGTTTCACAAGTCCAAATCCTCTATATGTCAAGTTTCAAGTTTATAAACCAAAAATTGACGGAGTAGTTTGGTAGAGATCGTTCATCAAACAGACAGTCATATATATATATATATATATATATATATATATAGGCAGATGTTTGTCGTTATTTGAATTCCTTAAAAAAAAAAATGAAGCAAAAAAAACAAAAACAAAGAAACTGAGACGTGTATGCAAGTATTATGTTTTTTCTAAACAGTTCACTTCTTGTACGTAACAAAAAAAAAAAAAATATGCGAGCTGAAATCGAAATCAAAGCCTGAAGACAGTGAGTCAAGTAGAATAACAATTAGGCCAAACACGATCTTTAAAAAAAGTGTTTTCAAACCTACTTATCCTTAACATAACTAATCTGTCATGTGAATGATTCATGCATGCGCAGTCATGAAACAGTTGACAAACATACAAATCTGATAACCCCTAAGTACCAATTTTTATTCTTTAACAGCCCTTTTTTCCAGATGAAAACCAATTAAAACGTTTTCCATGTCTGAATACCATACATACCAAATTTGAAGTCTGTAGATAAAAAATTTGTTATATAGTTTGAGAAGTATCCTCACACACACATTCTCACTTTTATATATCTATATATCTATAAAAGTGTCTGTGTGTGTGTGTCTGTTTGTACATTTCCCTAAGCAATAACTTTGTTAATTTTTAGTCTACAGACTCGAAATTTGATATACAGGGTACTGAGATTTGGGAAAATCGATGTGATCGGTTTTTGGCCAGAAATTTGGCGATTAAGGGGTCAAAGTTCAACGATTTGACCTTTGAGAACTCTACCAAACCCCTCCGACAATTTTGGGTCTACACACTTGAAATTTTAGATATAGGTTCCTTGGATATGGATCTAACTTAATAACTTGATTTGAGCCCAAAACAATAAATTTTAAGGGGTCATAATAGGGGTCAAAGTTTAAAAAAATTGACTTTTTTTTTTTTTTTTTAACATACACCTCCAAATACCCGGGCAATGCCGGGCTGAAATACTAGTAATATATATAAAACTAATCCCTTTAATCCCTTCTATTAATAGACTTTAATCCTCTCCCTACATCACTTGAAAGGATCAACATTTAATCATCCTATTTATTGTCCGATTCTGTCTGGTGCGAAACCAAATCTGAACTATTATCGATTTTTTTTTAACCCCCCCCCCGCCCCCATCTCCTAGGGTACCTAGGTTCGACACAATCACATTGACACACCGGTTTTCGCCAGATCACCAAAGTTAGGCAACGTTGAGCCTGGCTAGTACCAAATGGGTGACCATTTGGGAAGGCTAGGTGCTGTATATACCTTCTGGGAAGGTTGGACGTGGGGCCAGCACCCCTCACCCCGAAAAAAAGAACTCCTTGCTACAAAAGCATTTGCGAAGTTGTGGATGGCCTATGCCCTTCCAGGTGCTCAAGGCTATGGATGGGATGGATAGGGTACCTCTGTTGTAAAAAAAAAAAAAAAAAAAAAAAAAAAAATTATAAACTGCATCTAGAGATTATATACAAGTTATGAAGCTGCGTCTTTACTGTTAAAAGCACTATTATGATTGGATTCTACTCCAAATTATTTACTTATATATATAAATATGTTTATTTTCCTAATATTACGTTGTGATTTCAGAAGTGCAAATCCTACCAAAAAAAAATTCTTGTTTTATATTTTCTTCTTATAACCGCCGGGAGATACTTGCATCGTCATAGTCACCCCCCAACCATACACCTAAAACTATTAATAGAAAAAAAGATTTAAAGAAATTTTTAAAATCTCTAAATGGCTTTTCTTTTTTTTTTCTTTTTTATTCGTTTTTCTTTCTTTTTTTCTTTTTTTTCTTTCTCTTTTTACTTTTTCTTTTTTCTTTCTCTTTTTACTTTTTCTTTTTTCTTTCTCTTTTTACTTTTTCTTTTTTCTTTCTCTTTTTACTTTTTCTTTTTTCTTTTTTCTTTTTTTTCTTTTCGCTTTTTCTTTTTCTTTTCGCTTTTTCTTTTTTTCGCTTTTTCTTTTTTTCTTTTCCTTTTTTTCTTTTTCTTTTCTTTTTTCTTTTTCTTTTTTTTCTTTTTCTTTTCTTTTTTTCTTTTTTCCTTTTTTCCTCTTTTTTTTGCATTTTCACAATTAAAACTTAGCTACAAATATTTCTATATTAAGAAATATTTGTAGCTTATTTGTACTTGTAAAAAGTGCAAACCCTTTTCATTTAAGAATTTGCATTTAACTTTAATACGTCTCGCGTTTATTGGTTTACTTTTGCTAAAGTCGATTATAGTTGGGTCAAATTCTCTAGAAGCACCTTAATCTATACTCCTATAATTTTTTTTGTGTACCGATATTCATATTAAAACATTTTTTTTCTATTTATTAAAAAAAAAAAACCCACTTTGTTATACATCGATCGTTGAATTGCATTCATCTGCAAAAGATCTAGTTAATTTGTATATTCTTTTAAACATTCATTTTAATTAATTCCTTATTAGTTTTTTCGGTTTTCTTTAGTTAAGTATTACGTGTAATTATATTCATGCAGATAGTCTACATGATTTATACTTGTGTAATGTTTGCGTAAAAAGCTTATAGTAAACACAAACCTCTTTCTATATATATATTATGTATGTGTATACATATTTGTTAAAAAAAATTTTGCCTACCAAAATCCTCTGTCAGTTTTTGGTCTAAAGACATGAGTCTTCATATATAAGCTATTCAAGCTGCTGCGAAACTTTATATTTGGGTTTTAGCCGGGGAAAATTGGTGCAAAAGTAGCGCTGGGGAGAAAAGCAAAGAATAAAACTAAAAACGCTAAGAATGGCACATTAATTACCAAATATGAAAAAAAAAAAAAAAAAACCCTAGTAAATTATCCATATTTGGATTCTTCGGATTACTCTTAACTTGTCATTTTCACAACATTTCGGTTGATGTAACCTCCTACCCTCTTCAGGTGTATCTTGACGAACTCGAGTCTTTTTGTTGAATTCAGGAATCTGCAGTGTACCGGGAGGAAGCTTCACACGCCTTCTTTCAGTGACTTGGCACACAATACATTGTAATCTACAGTAGGAATTTCAAAAGGAACCCTTTATTTAATCAGCCCTGTCGGTGGGGCATTAGAATACGCCGACTGCCCCCCCCCCCCCTGCAGAGGGTAAAAGTCCCTCAATGGGGGTCCTGGATATGACCTTAAACTATATCCGATGGTGAGGCCCCACCATGCGGGACGTGGGGAGTGTGGAGCCACCCTTTAATTACCATTGCTCCCAGGTCCACTCTGACCCGGATACGTAGTACCTGTTAGGGTCCCAACTATGGGTTAAATAGAAACTGACGTGAAAACAACAAATATATTCTATTAAAAAATTTTTTCTTCAAAATCTTTGGATTCGGCATTAAATAACCTGAAAAGGGTTGATATGCCGGAAAACAACCAACCAACCAACAACCTTTATCTAATCTAGTGTTAGCATGCTCTCATTTTGTCAGTCATGACTGGTTATAAGTCATAAGTAGCCTATGACATTATTTTGCCTCTCGACTATATATCAGTTAATATCTTATGTTTTTAGATAGTGATGTGGTCCTCGATTGATTAACTGTATCTGTGTCGGATATATACTCGAGAGTCAAAACAATGATAAGAATATTCTCTTGTCATAGCCCTAGTAATTACTTAATAGTGTTTTTACTTGAAATGCATTTTTTTTTATATCCAATTATAATGCACAAGCACCCCCTTATATATATATATATATATATATATATATATATATATATATATATGGCATAATCACGTTGACACACTGGTTTCCATCAGATCACCGAAGTTAAGCAACGTTGAGCCTGGTCATTACTAAAAGGGGTGACCAATTTGGGAAGTCCAGGTGCTGTATGTAGGAGGACGTCGACACCTCCCTGCAAAAAGTTGCAAAAACCTAACGTCGTCATCTCCCCTAACGGGGATATACATGCGACTGAGGACAGCTTGTGAATTTCATACTCCCATGAAACTTCCTTGATTAACTGTTACAATATTTTTGATTATAATGGGGTATGATCTTTATAAACGATGTTGCTAGGAACTGACAAATCGAATTAATGCATGTTCTGCTACCAACCAATCAGAAACCAGAATTGCTCCATAAATATTAAACCTTTTTTTTAGCAATTTCGCATATGTTTTTTTCTTCGTGTCAACACGGGAAGAATCTTTTGCTCTATGGATTCCAACTTGAGAACTGTTTACTGCAAACCAGTCACCTCCCGGGACTTGTGTAGAACAACGAACCATCGGGAACTGTTCTGTCTACTGCAAACCAGTCACCTCCCAGGATTTGTGTAGAACAACGAATCATTGGAAACTGTTCTGACGTATCAAACTCTGGAATGTTTGAATTGTAAAAGTGATATTTTTCTGATGGTCGAAGCTTCAATTCTCAGTGTGGGTGACGGAAAAATACAATTGCAAATCACTCAGGACCTCAACCCAATCGTGGCTGATGGAATGAAAAATGGCGAAAACAAAAAAACTAGAAAATTGTCCGTATTATTTGAGTTCTCTAGCCTACTGATTTCATCTTTTAACAACTTTTTGGTCGTGGTAACCCCCCCCCTTCCCGCTTCATGTGCATCTTGTTGACCTTTGGAATGTTTCTGTTGACCTCTGGAAAATAATATTTGCATAAAAAGCTTATAGTAAACACAAACCTCTTTCTATATATATTTATGTATGTGTATACATGTTTGTTAAAAAAAATTTTGCTACCAAACTCCTGTCAGTTTTTGGTCTAAAGACATGAGCCTTCATATATAAGCTATTCAAGCCGCTGCGAAACTTTATATTTGGGTTTTAGCCATACATACATCTACTGTTTTATTCATTATGTAAAGGAGAGTTATCTGTGTGTATGTATCTCCAGTTGGAGAGGAATGGGCTGGGTAGATGGGAAAAAGAGGAATGGGGAGAGAGGGGGGATGGGGAGAAGATAAGAGAAAAAGATAGACGGCTATAGCGAGGCAGAGAAATAGACGTTTCAATAGAAATATGATACAAATTTTATCCCATTCAAAATTCCAGGATTCAACCGAAACATTCCAGAGTTTGACAAAATACACATGTGTGAGTGACTGAAAAATACAATCACTTAGAACCTCTATCCAATCATGGCTGATGGAATGAAAAATGACAAAAACAAACAAACAAAAAAAAAAAAAAACTAGAAAATTGTCCTATTATTTGAGTTCTCCAGGCTACTGATTTCATCTTTTAACAACTTTTTGGTCGTGGTACCCCCCCCCTTCCTTCCCGCTTCATGTGCATCTTGTTGACCTTTGGAATGTTTCTGTTGACCTCTGAAAGTACCAAAAAAAAAAAAAAAATTGTTTGTATTATTTGGGGTTCTCCAGACTACTGTTCTCATCTTGATTGCCATTTTCACAACTTTTTGGTCGAATCCTCATCTCAAAAATTAAGAAACGTTGAAGCAATTTCCCTTCAGATTATTTATCCCTGTTTTTTTTTTTTTTGTTTTTTTTCTCTCAGGGGGGAGAGTGCAAAAATGAACATACCTCATCGAATCCTGACTCCCGAAGAGCACAACAAAAGCATCACAAAAACATTGGAGAGCGACAGCAGTGGTGATTACAACACTCCACAATCTTCGTTTGCTGATGTAAGTACAAATTTTTTTTTTTGTTATAGTCTGTTAATGTACTCCCTAATTTTCTGCGGAGCGCTACCGGAAGCGGTGAAAAGGCAAATGAATTCCTTCACTTTTATTGTTCTTCAGTATTTCTATTGTAAAGCGATTTATTGAAATCTATAATATAAAGCTGAATGTCTGTGTATGTATGTATGTATGTGTGTGTGTGTGGTCACGAATAGGCTCCTATATGGTTGACTATTTTAAAAAACTGATTACATATGATAGAAGATGTATCGAGACACAGGAATGGGTATGTTTGATCTGGCAGAATGGTGGTTCATTAAAATTGTGGGGTCTGCATTCTCACCTGGTCCACAAAGTATGGAAATAAAAAATTAAAAAAAAAAAATGTTTACAAGTGTTTTTGATATAGATGTACATAAGAATACTTTGATAAGTATGTTTTAGCTTAAATAGGGATGGTATAATAAAATTGTGGGGTCAGCGTTCGCGCCTGGCCTCCATAGAATGAAAATAGGCACAAACTTTAATAAAGACTTTTCATATCTATCTGCGTAAGTATACTTTGATAATTATGTTTCAGTTTGAAGAAATATGGTATAATAAAATTATGGAGTGTTCGTTCTCACCTTACCTCCATAGAATGGAAATATGTCACAAAGTTTAACAATGTTTTTTAATATAGATCCACAGACTATTGTGATAAGTGTTTCAGTGTGTACAGGTATGGTATAATAAATTATGGGTTTTATCTATTTTATTTTTACTTTCATCATATTTTGCTTTGGTTTTGATACCCCCAAATTCGAAGCTATCTCTTTACAACCTTTCCTTTTCATAACCTATCATACTTTCATAAATCAGTCCATTTTCTGTAGGCTGTTTTTGAACCCAGTCAACAACGGGTACTTTTGCTAGTAAAATATAAAAAAAAAGGACATTATTAAAAAGTATACAATAAAAATTAACAAAATTATACAGATAAAAATAATGTAATCTTTATTTGCACTTTTTAATAAAATGAAAAAAATAAGTTTTTATATTATTTGAAATTTTACCCTCCTATATTTTTTTTTCCATCATGGGTATGTACATGGTACAGATTTAAAAAAAATCTTGTTTTAGGATAAATTCTGGATAAGCACCAAAATTTTTTTATAAATCAGGGCAAAGGTTAAAAAGTTAAGGTTATAGTCAGCTAACATAGTTCCTAAATCCTGGCGTTGCAAGGCAAATCTTTTTTCTTTTTTTTTTTTACATGGGCATAATCACTTATCAAGGCCCAGAGACCACTCGAGGATAAGGGTTAAGAGTGTACAGTAGTCAATTGGACAATATAGTAATCGTTAGTAATGGAAATTCAGTAAATTTGTTAACAAGTGGAACGGCTCATCAAGAACTTGTTTACGTTGGACTTGAAGACAATCATATTGTAGTCAGCTGGAAAGCAGGAAAACCCCCAGAAAAATAATATCAAAAAATTTTTTTTAAATATGTTTTCTTTGGCCTTAAATCAGTGCAGATTTCCTTGGTGTATGATAACCATTTCCTTTAAATAAAATCTAAAAACTGCAATAAAACTAAAAGATACAAACACCCGAAAGTATCCTGTACCTCTATATGCCACCATTCGCCCATGTATGGAGTACTGTTGTCATATTTGGGCGTGTGCATCTGCTACTAGTCTCTCGCTCCTAGACAAGGTTCAAAAGAGTCGCCAACCTGATAGGTCCTGAACTGTCATCTAAGCTTCAGCCTCTGTCCCATCGACGAAATGTAGCATCCCTCTGCCTGTTCTACAAGTATTTTAATGGTGAATGCTCTGACGAACTGCAAGCACTTGTGCCCCCACGCCGAAAACACCCTCGACAAACCCGACAGGCAGATAAATACCATTCCCTTCCCACACCGTAGAGATCCCTAGATGTAAAAGAGCTTTCTACTCCAGTAGTTTCTTCCCCAGCTGTACTGACATGCAGAAGTTCAAGTGTAACGTGAACCGACATCTTGCTGCCCAACTCCCTACATAGTACCCCAGTAGCTGTTGCCCCTGATAGTAGCCCCCCTACACCAAAGTGGCAATGTGCCTTGTTTAGGGTGAAAATGTAATTAAAAAAAAAAAATTCTTGATATCGTCATCATCTTCGATTAGGATATACATGTGACTGATGACCACTTATCAAGGCCTGGAGGTCACTTGAGGATAAGGGTTATTGAGTGTACAGTAATCAATGGGATAATATCGTAGTAATCATTAGTAGTGAAAATTTGATGAATTGGATTACTTAGGGGGACAACCCATCAAGAACTTGTTTACATTGGACTTGAAGATGACCATATTGTAGTCAGTTGGAAAGCAGAGAAATGGGAGAGTTCCACAGGCGTGCAGTTCTAAGAAAGAAGCTTTGTTCATGGAATCTACGTTTAGGTTTATATACAGATAAAGAGTGAAGGAAATTATTGATAGTGGTTTTAGTTAGACGAGTGTTTTCTGTGAAAGTTTGGCGAGTGGGACACTATAGATTGCACCTCAAACAAGCACTTGCCATGAAAATAATGATAGAGCAAAGACAAACTCGCAACGTCTCTTCTGTTGGATAGAGGTTGCAGGGAAGAGAAAAGGGCACCCTCCGCTAGGCTATGAAGTCTATTTTGAACTCTGTCAAGGCAGGATAAGGTGATTCTAGCAGCTCCTGCACAGATGTCGCAACAGTGTTCCATTTTCATCTTGGTTTCAAATTTTTTTTTAAGATATTGACATTGCGTGTGTTAAGAATGGATGGAATAAGCTCAGAGAATTTCCGTTATTACTAACCAGCAGAGCATTACCAGTGTTAATCAAGGAAATAGTTTTATTTTTTTAAGAATAATAGGCCGGCATCATTGTAAGTTATCCCGTTATCCCCACTCACCGTTTTTGTTTGGCGCCATTCTTATTTCTTCATCGGCAACTGATAACAGCGGACAATTTCCATTCTTTTATTCTTGCAGTGAACAAAAGACTCTGAGTTTTGATTAAATTCTTTCTTTGCTCGCCTCGTTCTAATTGATTCTTCCTTGGAGTCTTTGGAAATTGTCTGACTCTAATTATGATTCCAATCAAAGAGTCAGCATTTTTTGGTCAATATTTTCGTTTTTCTAAAAGAATTACAGATTCTTGCACAAAGTAGAGCGGAATAATTTTGAAATCCGTATTTGGATTATTCGGACAAATGTTTCTTATCTTGGTTGTTATTTGCTTCAGGAAACCTTTCGGCTGATGTAACCTTCATCCATCTTAGTATGCATTTTTTCGTAAAATCCTTCATTTAATCCACAATGATAGATTGTTCTCGTCCTATCAGCCATGACACTGAGTAAAAGTCTTAACTTGTAATTGTTAGTGATGGGATGATGCCAATATTTGGGTTTGTATTACTGTATACATAGATTCGAAAAAGTTGTCAAAAAACAAATATATAACAAATAAATGTTATCAAAGGCAAGATAAGTTACTTTTCTACCAAACTGGATATAATTTTCGTATTTTTATTCAATTTAACATGTTTATTCAGCTCGAAAACCATACAGTGTTTAGCGATGTATTGGAAAATTCAAGATGGCGGCCGATTCTCTCTTTAACACGGTAAGTTCGGAAAAAGGTGTAATAAATAATAAACTAGACAAAATACTGTTAGAAATTCGCTCAATATATGTTACCGTGACATAAGTTGACATATATTCGGTGTTTTTTTAATAGTATTTTGTCTAGTTTATTATTTATAACACCTTTTTCCAAACTTACCGTGTTAAAGAGAGAATCGGCTGCCACCTTGAATTTTCCAATACATCGGTAAACACTGTATGGTTTTCGAGCTGAATAAACATGTTAAATTGAATAAAAACACGAAAATTATATCCAGTTTGGTAGAAAAGTAACTTATCTTGCCTTTGATAACATTTATTTGTTATATATTTGTTTTTTGACAACTTTTTCGAATCTATGTGCACAGTAATACAAACCCCAATATTTTTCCTGATTCCGACATAATTACTGATTCCGATTCCTTACAAATAGCTAAATATTTAACTATAAAATTGCTATTTTTTCCTGATTACCATAAAAAAAAATGTATATTTTCTCAGACGTGAAAACACTTGTGGGGTGGGGTGGGGTGGGTGGATGGATTTATAGATTTTAGTTTTAATTAAAGTTTAAATCAATGAATATTTATTATTACTACCAGCGGTGGAAGATTATTTTTAAAAACAAAATCAAATAAAAAAAATAATTAAAGGAATCGTTTTTGGCATCAGAAAATAGACATACATTTTTCAGATACCGATACCCCAAAATTTTCCGATTTTTTTTTCAATTTCTATTTATGTTCCTAACATTAGTAATTGTATTCTTAATAGTGCCTGTACTCAGGATTGAACCATCAACCCCCGAAAGAGTGTCACTTAGAAGAGTTTTATTACTTAGCACTTATATGGAAGTTGAAGATTTAATCCTTATCCTGGTGCTGCCAGATCAGGCTGTCTGAAGATATTGGCTTCCTGAGATGAGGCCTTGTCGGCGGGGCATTAGAATACACCGACTGCCCCCCTGCAGAGGGTAAAAGTCCCTTAATAGGGGTCCTGGATATGATCTAAACTATATCCAGTGGTGAGGCCCCCGCTTGTGGGCTTTGGGGAGTGTGGAGCAACCCTTTAATTACCATTGCTCCCAGGTCCACTCTGACCTGGAGTGGTAATACCTGTTAGGGTTCCAACTATGGGTTAAATAGAAACCGACTTGAAAACAACAAATATACTCTATTAAAAAATTTTTCTTCAAAATCTTTGGATTCGGCATTAAATAACCCGAAAAGGGTTGATATGCCGTAAAACAAAAACAACCAACCAACCAATCCTGAGACAAAATGCACCTAACATTGATGCTTTTTGTTTTTCTACTTCCTTTTGCAAAACTTAATTATGTTCTGTAAAACTAAAAACAAAAAACAACCCACCTGTTCCCCCCTTCTTTTCCTTCTTCCTATTTTCCCTTTCTCTTTCTATCTCCCCCCCCCCACTTCCTGACTGGTTTCCTAACTTAAAATGTACCAAACATTAATACTGTAATCATTTTCCCTCTCCCACTGCAAAACTCATTCATGTTCTGCAGGATAGGACACAAAACGATAAAATTCACTATAAAACAACCAAACCAAACGTTACAAACTAGCGATTGAAGATACAAAGAACTTGAAGAATAAAAATCTTCTACAAAATAACTGAATGCAACATGAATACTATTTCCAAAATAATTGGATTCGGCATTAAATAACCCTAAAAGGGTTGATATGCCGTATAAAACAAAACAACCAAACTAATCTTTATTGGCTAGATTAAGAATAGGATTACAAATTACTCATAACTTTTACTCCTGTTATGGTTGACAGGACGAGAACAAGATTAAAGAAGGTTTTGTTTGAAATTTTTTACAGATTCTTGTGTTCAGCAAGACACACTTGAACTTCAGAGGTTACCTCGTCCGAATTGCTGTGCGAATAATATTCCAGATGAGAATGACAGTCTAAATTACCAATTCTCACCCTAAAAAATTCCAATGAATGATTAAAAACGTTTTTTATTGGGAGGGGGGGGGGAGATTAAAAACTTCAAGATTAAATGTTACTAGAACGGCTATCTCTTCTGGCAATCTGCTCCACAGTAAAGCTCCACAATAAAGCTCCACAATAAAGCTCCACAAATGAAAAAAGACTTCAAATAAATCCAGCAGAATCATCATCTCATGTGGCCATAGGAATAAAATTCTTGCTTAAAAATAAATTTCGATAAATGATTTTAAAATTGTTTCTTAGGAGGTGGGGGGGGGTTTAAAAAGTGTAAAGTTTTGTTTCATGTACGTACAAAGAAAAATGAAAAATAATGTGGCGAAAATTTTGTGAACGCAGGCTTGCCTCTTAAACGGCCTCGGTGTGTGTTTTGTCGACGCAGCGTCATGATGCTGAAAAGAGTCCAAGATGGCGCCTGCGGCCTTATATCACAATGCAGTCTCGCAGAATGTTGTGTGCTCTCGCGCACGTATTCAAATTTGGAGGACTCTGTCTTTTATAAAAACAGGCCACTGGAGCAGACGGGACAAATGTGAAAACGAGTCTACGGAAAGTATCGACGGACGACGACGCTGCTGCAGTTTTGTGTACTCTTTTTTCTTTGCAACAACAAATAAATAATATTTTGAACGAAACGGATCCAACTTTGCAAAATTCCCCATACAGGTAGGTAAACCTTGAGGTGTTATAGTGAAAATGGCAAGCCAAATCAACTCGCAAGCAGTAAAAAAATATCCGCATTAGCAGGCAAATTATTTACAAGGCGAATGCCTGCCTGCCTATCTCTGGCTGCCCTACTGGCGCTTTAATTTTGGGGAAAATTTTTGATTAGCTTCACTGAGTGGGAGGATCCAAAAAGCACAGAAAAAAAGCACAGAAAGCTCGGCTTGTCTATACCCTGGCTACAGGACCCCTTCTGCAAAACTGAAATTCACAAGGCACATTATTATACCATGATGCACTTGCGTATGTCCCAGCTGACCTCTATTTCGCATAAATTAAGAAGTGATTAATATTAAAAAAAATTATCGTTATCTTCCGAATAAAATGTTGGAAATTCCTTAACATTTATGGCAAAAATAGTATTTAATCAAAACCAATAAACGCGTGAAAAATGGTTACACATTTTTTTTTTTTTTCATCTAAAAATGTCCAAGATGTATATTTGCTTGTTGAATCAAACAACTGTAAACGTCATCAGTGATAAAACGTTATTTTCCATGTGTAATGAATATCTGCTAAGCAATGTTATTTTTTATTTTTATTTATTTTTTTTATTGCCGGCTGATGATTAAGATGTGAATGTGTACCTATGTGTAATTATGTTATAGATTTGATAATGTTCCCATCGCTTTCGCCATTTCTCTCTCTCTATCTCTCTCTCCAATCTCTCCCATCTTTCTCTTCCCCTCCTTCTCTCCCTCTCTTCCCCTCCTTCTCTCCCTCTCTTCCCCTCCTTCTCTCCCTCTCTTCCCCTCCTTCTCTCCCTCTCTTCCCCTCCTTCTCTCCCTCTCTTCCCCTCCTTCTCTCCCTCTCTTCCCCTCCTTCTCTCCCTCTCTTCCCCTCCTTCTCTCCCTCTCTTCCCCTCCTTCTCTCCCTCTCTTCCCCTCCTTCTCTCCCTCTCTTCCCCTCCTTCTCTCCCTCTCTTCCCCTCCTTCTCTCCCTCTCTTCCCCTCCTTCTCTCCCTCTCTTCCCCTCCTTCTCTCCCTCTCTTCCCCTCCTTCTCTCCCTCTCTTCCCCTCCTTCTCTCCCTCTCTTCCCCTCCTTCTCTCCCTCTCTTCCCCTCCCTTCTCTCCCTCTCTCCCTCCTTCCCTCTCTCTCTTCCCCTCCCTCTCTCTCTCTCCCCTCTCTTCCTCCCTCCCTCTCTTCCTCCCTCTCCCCCACACTCTCCCTTTCTCTCTTCCTCACTCTCCCTTTCTCCGTCTCTCCCTTTCTCCCTCTCTCCCTCTCTCCTTTTCTCCCTCTCTCCTTTTCTCCCTCTCTCCTTTTCTCCCTCTCTCCTTTTCTCCCTCTCTCCTTTTCTCCCTCTCTCCCTTCTCTCCCTTTCTCCCTCTCTCCCTCTCTCCCTTTCTCCCTCTCTCCCTTTCTCCCTCTCTCCCTCTCTCCCTTTCTCCCTCTCTCCCTTTCTCCCTCTCTCCCTTTCTCCCTCTCTCCCTTTCTCCCTCTCTCCCCTTTCTCCCTCTCTCCCTTTCTCCCTCTCTCCCTTTCTCCCTCTCTCCCTTTCTCCCTCTCTCCCTTTCTCCCTCTCTCCCTTTCTCCCTCTCTCCCTTTCTCCCTCTCTCCCTTTCTCCCTCTCTCCCTTTCTCCCTCTCTCCCTTTCTCCCTTTCTCCCTCTCTCCCTTTCTCCCTCTCTCCCTTTCTCCCTCTCTCCCTTTCTCCCTTTCTCCCTCTCTCCCTTTCTCCCTCTCTCCCTCTCTCCTTCCCTTCCTTTCTCCCTCTCTCCTTCCCTTCCTTTCTCCCTCTCTCCTTCCCTTCCTTTCTCCCTCTCTCCTTCCCTTCCTTTCTCCCTCTCTCCCTCCCTTCCTTTCTCCATCCCTCCGTCTCTTCGTCCCTCCCTCTCTTCCTCCCTTTCTCTTTCCTTTTCTCCCTCCCCTGTCTTTCTCCCCCTCCCTCCCCTGTTTTTCTCCCCCTCCCTCCCCTCTCTTTCTCCCCCTCGCTCCCCTCTCTTTCTCCCCCTCGCTCCCCTCTCTTCCTCCTCCTCTCTTTCTCCCCCTCCCTCCACCCCTCTCTTTCTCCAACCCTCCCTCCATCCACCCTCCTTTTCTCCACCCCTCTCTTTCTCCACCCCTCTCTTTCTCCACCCCTCTCTTTCTCCACCCCTCTCTTTCTCCACCCCTCTCTTTCTCCACCCCTCTCTTTCTCCACCCCTCTCTTTCTCCACCCCTCTCTTTCTCCACTCCTCTCTTTCTCCACTCCTCTCTTTCTTCTCTCCCCCTCTCTTTCTTCTCTCCCCCTTCTCTTTCTTCTCTCCCTCTCTCTATTTCTTCCTCCCCTTTCTATCTCTTCCTCACCTTCTCCCTCTCTCCATCGCGTTCTCACTTTTGTCTCTTTCCCTCTCTCTTTCTTTCTTTCTTCCCTCCCTTTCCATCTTCTTTTTTTCTCTTCATTCCTTTTCTCTTCACTCTCTCTTTCTCTTTCTCTCTTCCTCCCGTTTTCTTCTTCTTCTTCTCTCTCTAATTATAAGATCAGTATGCAAGAAATATTATTTGATGTCTCTTTTCAAAGAAATCCATCTGTGACCTTACCCGTGTGATAATATTTAGCCATTTCTGTGCAGGGTAAATAAACCCCACCGTTACCTCAATCTGGTCACATCTGGCAATCGAATATTTTATAAATATTATTACATTTTTATGTATATATATATATATATATAATTTTTCATAAGGCGATTTTCTACCTTGCTCTCATGCGCTCTCTTTTTGAAGACTTGGAACATAGACTTTATTTCCAACTTCTTGTTTGACATACCACTCCCCCCTCAACATACCCTATTTCTGGCAAAAATTATGGATTTACCATTCTTAGAAAAACGTAAAACAAAGCCAATTTCCAAATTCTTCTATCTTCAGATAAAGAATTAGATTTTTTTTTTTTTTAATAGATACTATCCCAGTCATTTCTTAATATTACTTGCATATCACAACAGGAGGAACAATAACAATAAGTATTGTTTTGATATTAAATTTAGTAATCTCCTGAATTATATGGAAGCCCACTTTCTCTCATATCCTTTCTTTTTCGGTCCCTCTACATATATCTATATAAGCTGTTGATTCAAGAAAGATCCATCAAACCTTTGAATGTCTTGGATTATTTGGCACTTCTGCATGACATTGCGATGGGGCGAATGTGTGTATTTTAGTTTCAAGAAGTGCCGATTATTCTTACTATTTAATAAGTGAGCGGGGGTGAGGGTATGATGACAGTAAAAGAGAGAAGGAACAGAAAAGAATATACCAAACATTATATAAGAAAATGAAATACCAAGAAAAGAATTGTTTTTAAATTTGGAAAAATATTAAAAAAATTTTTAAGAACCTCCAATTTTTTTTAAAATGTGAAAAACGTTAAAAAAAAAAAAATCTTACAATGAAGTTCTGATAAAAAATTATATATTAATATGATAGCGTGTGTGTCATACTTACATCTGTTTTTTCTTCTGAGTGACTGTTTATGACCTTCTTCTTCTTGTAATAAATAATTTTTCCAAAAATTCTTCATAAGTTTCGGTTTCGATTATATCTGAAGAAACTAAAGTTATATATATATATATATATGATGATTGCAACGTCTTGTCAGACGAGTGCCACTCCCTCAGACATTTAAAATCCATGATTCCAAATGTCTGAGGGAGTATCTATACAAATATGATGTTACAGTGTCTTAGCTTTGTACGACAGCTAAGTCTCTCTCTCGGTTCAAAATGTTGAGATCCAGCAACAAGCAAGAGCAAGATAGCTAGCAACAAATTAAACTGCAGACCAGCTTAATGCGGGTACTGGTCTTCCGCTTTATGGTTTTTTAAATTAGAGATTTGCTTCTCCTAGAAAGGTTGCCTTCACCACGGCTTACGGGAGCCCTCTCTACCCCAATACACATATACACACACACAAATATACACGTTGCTAGTTGGCCGTTGACCCAGAAAAAGAGTTCATTCGCCCTTTGGAATATATATATATATATATATATATATATATATATATATATATATATACACAGGGTGACCCAAAAAATAACAAAAGCTAAATGGAGGCCATCTAGAACATATGGTGTAGAACGGAGAAGAAAGGTTCAAAGACCCTAGTGTTTTGATGTGATGTTTTGAATATAATAAACTAGTTATGACCAAAGTTTCATTTCATTCGGACAAAACACTAAGAAACGGGGCCTAATTAGAGTTGTATATGTATATATAGAGAAATAAAAAGGAACAAACTGAATTGTGTTCATCAAAGTTTCGTCTTTATTTCAAGACTTCCTCTGGATGAAATAAAGACAAAACATTGATGAACACATCATTCGGTTTGTTCCTTTTTATTTCTCTATTTTGTCAGAATACTATTTCCATCATATATATTTTTTCATAAGTTTTGGTTTTGGTTTCAGTTCAAACTGACGCACCAAAGTCATATGGATATATTTTTTTTATTTTTGAAAGCAGAACTTTATAATATATAAGAATCGATAGAAAATTGACTCTATAATAATATATACAAAATCTGTATAAATTAGAATATCATATTTAAGCGTATTTTATGATTGGGCTATGCTGGGTGTCCCTATAGCTTAGATAAATACTTTTGCAGTTTTAACAAAAGAGCTACATTAATATCAGGGTGTCTTCAGTTATGCTGAACATCTACAGAATGCCAACATCATTATATTACATATACATGTTCTGCTAGCAATATATATATATATATATATAATATATATATATATATACACACACACACACTTCTCATCATTATCAGCAATTACTCGGGACGAGTATGATTGTTCTCCCATCGGTGAGATTAGGTCTGGTCATTTGTGGGTCCTCAGATGGCTGTGGAGGCCGATCCTTGACCCACAGACTTTATTGCAGTGGGGGCATGTGTGGGTGGTTGTCTGGGTAGTGGAAGAGATGGAAGGAGCTATGTTGGTAGTAGATCTCTCCTTTCTCTGTTTCCTCCTGTTTTTTGCGGCTCTGTGGAGGTCCTTTTCTGAGTGAACCGTGTCTTCATGGACCATCTTGCTCCACATGCCCCTCTGAACAGCAGCATCCTCCCAACTGGTGAGGCTGAAGTGACACTGTCTCAGGGGGGTCTTTATGTTGTCTGTATATCTCTTTCTGTCCCCCTGGGGACCGCTTTCCCTCTTTTAGCTGACCGTAGAGCATTTGGTGATTGTCAGGCATGTGCATAACATGACCCGTCCATAGCGGCTGTTGTCAGATAATGGTTGTGGTGATGGTAGGAATGTTGGGCAAGACAACTGCTTTATAGACAAGCAATGGAACACGTACATCAAATCTGTTGCCAAGGTCGCTGGAAAAATGGTGGGATCTTTTTATCGATCCAGTAGATATCTCACTGCTGATGCAATTCTCTATCTATATAAGAGCCAGGTACGTCCAAGGATCGAATACTGTTGCCACATCTGGGCAGGAGCTGCTAGAAAGGACTTGTCCTGCCTTGATAGAGTTCAAAATAGACTTCGTAGCCTCGTAGGAGATGTCCTTTTCTCTTCCCTGCAACCTCTATCTTACAGAAGAGATGTTGCGAGTTTGTCTCTGATGTATCGTTATTTTCATGGAAAGTGTTCGAGTGAGCTTCAGTCTATCGTCCCCCCTCGCCAAACTTTCACAAGAAACACTCGTCTAGCTGAAAACACTATCAATAATTCCCCCCACTTTTTATCTGTGCCTAAACCTAAACGTAGATTCCATGAACAAAGCTTCTTTCTTAGAACTGCACGCCTGTGAAATTATCTTCTGTTTTCCGCTTTCCGACTATAATATGGTTGTGTTCAAGTCTAACGTAAACAAGTTCTTGATGAGCCGTTCCATATAAGTTAACAAATTTACCGAATTGATTACTATATTGTCGAATTTCTACTGTACACTCTTTAACCCTTATCCTCGAGTGGCCTCTTGGCCTTGATAATGTGGTGATGCCTGTGTAAAAAAAAAAAAGAAGCAGTTTGACCCTGCTCTATATGTCCCGATTCTCAAACCCCCGTTTCCATAACCTGGCAAAGGCTGCACTGCCGCATCTGATGTGGTCGATGATAAATCTTGTGGAGAGAGAGAAGACTGCCAAGGTAGGCAAATTGATCCACATTTTCTAACGTGTTGCCTTCCACAGAGATTGTGGGCAGCTGTGGGTGTGTGCCAGGAGTTGGTTGATGTAGGATCTGGGTTTTTTTTGATGTTAAGGTCAAATCCCAAGAGCCGGTAGGCTCTCTCAAAGGCTTCCAAGATGCTCTGGAGGTCCAGTGTCTCAAAAATGTACTCACACTTGAACTTTATCAGCATCGTCTTGACAATAATGATCATCAATCTGAACTTTAGCAAACACGATTCTTCAATTAAATTATATGTCTTCTGTATTCGATGCTTTTCCATTTTAAGTTTTGTTGTAATTTGAAGTCTGAGTATGAGTACTTTTTTTTTTTTTTTTTTTTGTTGAGATATCTTGTGTGTGTGTGTGTGTCGATTCTTTGTTGGTCTGATGATGAAGTGTTATCCTTGTATTGGGCTTCCACTGAAACATGTATGCACATATTTAACCAATAATGTTTGTATAATATATATTAGTGATGGGACGATTCCAATATTTTTACCGATTCCGATACAATTTTCAATTCCGTTCTAAATTTCTGATTCTGATACAATTACAGATTGCGATTCTTTATAAATCTCTAAATATTTAACTATGAAGCTGTTTTATTTATTTATTTATTTTTTTCACCGATTACCATAAAACTACATGTTAAATGTGCATTTATTTTCTCAAATGTAAAAACAAACTTGTGATCGATAGATTTTCGTTTAAGATCAATAAATATTGTTTTATCATTATTATCAGCAGTGGAAGATTTTGTTTTAAACAAAATAAAATGATAAAATAAAAAAGGATGTTAAGAATCGTTTTTGGCATCGGAAAATAAGCACAAATTTTTACAATGTCAATTCCGATGCCCCCAAAAGCCGATATTTCTGGTTTTTGATTCCAATTCTGATTAATCGTCTCAACATTAATATATATATATATATATATTAATGTTGACTATGAAAACTAGTGGCTACACATATGCTAATATGTTTCAGTGACCACCCTGCTAGTCACAGAGATATTCTTGGCCTGATGATGTGATTTTCCCTAGCAGGGTGGTCACTGAAACATATTTGCATATGTGTAGCCACTAGTTTTCATATTCAACATATTCATATCGTTCTGTCTAAACATTGAGCACTTTTTGGAAGGCATGTATGTTTTTTTTGTTTTTGTTTAAAAACTAAACAATATTACCAATAATATATATATATATATATATATATATAATATATATATATATATATAATATATATATATATATATATATATATATATATAGTAATTTATAAAATATATATGGCGATTAAGTTACGTGGAATATTCAGTGTAGCTTAATCGCCATATATATTTTATAAATTACTAACTAGCTCTACCTATGTATTGAGCACTTTTGAAGTAAATACTTAAAGTTTACACATAAATTTATTCTTTTGTATATTAATTTTATGTGAGTAAATGAAGACAAGTAAGGTACCGAAATGAAGCTTATGACCCAGTGGATGTTTTAATGATATTTATATCCATGTTTGGTGTATGGAAATGCAAAAAAAAAAAAATGCAAAAAAAATAATGATTTACTAAACGTTTTATTTACTGGCTATTTTTCCGGTATTCACCAGAAGTTATTATCTCTTTTAGTAAGTTCGATTTACTGTGTGTGTGTGTGTGACGTGGTTTATCTCAGCCTACAGGCAACTCACCCAGGCAAGTAAGGTACCAAAATAAAGCTTATGACCCAGTGGATGTTTTAGTGATATTTATATCCATGTTTGGTGTATGGAAATGAAAAAAAAAAAAAATAAAAAAAAATAACGATTTACTAAACGTTTTATTTACTGGATATTTTCCCAGTGCAAGGACCCAAGTTTGCCCAGCTGGGCAAACTTGGGTTCTTGTATTACAAAACTTTGTTGAAATTCAAAGACTTTTTTTCTTTTTTGTAACTTTTGTTTATTTCATCAAAAAAGTTACAAAAAGGAAAAAATGTAAGTCTTTGATTTTCAACAAAATTTTGAACTATATATGCTCTGCATCTATAAAATAGATACATTGAGCTTTACTCGAAATTAATGATGATTCTGTTTTTATCATGTCTCAACCTGTTAAACGAAAACGGTGTACATTGAAATTAACAATATTTCAAAAATAAACATTTATAAAAAAACATATATATATATATATACAGATGTTTTTATTTGTTTGCGATACTTTTTGACTAAATTCAGTTATTTATACAAAGGTGCATTTTTACCTAAATGCGAGTTGGGAATAATTTTCCCTTTGACCGATTTGGTGCCCCTAAATTCAACCACTCTGATTAGTCGTAGACGACGAAACACGTGTCAGTGGATAATTATATTTAAAAACAATATATATATATATATATATATATATATACAGGGTGTTCGGGATAAATTTGACGGTTTCGTAAGGAAAAAGATAAAATACTATAACTACAAAATTTCATGAATTGAAAAAATAATTAACAGACACAGAAATTACACTAGTGTCAACAAGTTTTATTCAAAATAACCACCATTAGCATCGATCACAGCCTCAATCCTGCTTCGGAACCTGGAACAAGCTGATGCAACAATCTCCCTTTGAAGAACCTCAAAAACTAGCTTAATTTTATCCATTAACTGGGCTTTTGTATTACTGGCACAGTGAGTGGTGTCTTTCACAACTGCGCCCCATACAAAATAATCCATGGGGTTTAGATCTGGGGAGTTTGGAGGCCAAACATTTGGACGGGTGAAGTCATAAAAATTTTCAGACAACCATTTTTTACTTTTCCCCCGAGGTGTGGCAAGGGGCCGAATCCTTCTGCCATACATAATACGGCCGACCATTGGCTATTCTTGTTATCCACGGCTTGACTACAGTGTTTAGCAATTCCACGTAGCCGTCTGAATTCAATCGGAGGCCCTCTCTGAAAAAAAGAGGAGGCATCACATCACCCTCAGAGGACACACATCCGAAAACCATCACGGTTTGGGGAAATTTAGTTTGCATTACACGAGGAATGTCCTTTGGATTGTATGCAAGCCATCTGTTATTCTGTGTGTTGTGTTTTTGATTTTGGCAAAGGTTTTTTTCATCGGAAAAGAACCAGATTGTTTGTAGTTCAGCAGGACGTTTCACTTTATTCAAAAGTTTCTTCGTCTTTGTCAAACGATTTTCACGGGCTTTTTTCTGTGAGCAGCTGACCTTTGCGTCGCTTGTATGAGTAGTAGTAGCGAAGGTCTTCATTGAGTGCAAGCTTCATGGTAGAGGTTGAAACATTCATTTCACGGGCCAAAGCCCGAATTCCAATGCCAGGGTTTCTCAACACTTTTTCCTGCAGATCTTCGAGAAATTCTCTTGTGCGAACGCAATCAGATCGCCTGTTATGGATCTTTCTTTTTGCTACAGCCTCGTAGTCTCCATTGCAAGTCTCTAGTTCATGCCTGATTGTTTTTACAGTGTTCAGGGAGCATTGGGCAGCAATCATGATATCCTTATTTTACTGACCGGCACGAATCATGATGATGCAAGTTATTCTCTTCCATGATTCAGGTGGGTTCCAGTTATCTATCCTCTCTGACATCTTGTATATGGATGAAGAAGGGTTCAAGCTGTAAAATGATGAGAAATGTGGGTTAATATATGTAAACTGCAGAAAAACGTAACCAAATATAAATATGTCAAATTTCTCCCGAACACCCTGTATATATATATATATATATATATATATATATAATTATTTTTTACTATAATAGTTAAATACCTACAGACATTAGTGTTTCATCCTTTCGAGAATCTTCAGTGCAGGGTGCCACGTTTAACACCGGTCGAACGATTCGAACCCCGCAACACGAGACATCTCTGGCTCGATTAGCGAAGACCGTGTATATATATATATATATATATATATATATGAGCAAACAGTTAATAAAACATGTTAAAAAACACTTTGAAATGAGTTAAAAACATATTTAATCTGAAAAGGAAACACTAGATAAGTGGATAGTCCTTAATTCGCTGAGTTTCGAAGGAATACTTTCCTTCTCATCAGAGGGTAGGAATTAGCAAAATGCGGGATCGGATTTTGCATGCAAAAGTATTTGATGAAACAAGTAAGTCAAAGATCTTACTTGATAACAAAAATAGTGGAGCAGAGGGAATATGGTGAAGAAAAAGGTGATTACACGTGAATGGATAGTCTGGTGGAAGATAAATATATATATATATATATATATTATATTTTGGTATCTATGGCAATGACACTTTGCTTATCAGTGGTGCTTGCTACTAAACTTCCTATTTAGTGTCCCTGTAAGCATGGTCCCTAATTCTAACTTGGTCAAAATGTCTTGTTTGAGCTGAATAAGAATTAAAAAAAAAAATTAATGCAAATATTTTTTTGTTTTCTTCAGGGTGTGAGCCATGGGAGTCAAGAGTCTTTGGAGAAGCGATCCAGTCTGACTCGTATGAAAAGTTATGATGCTGTTGTTTTTGATGTTTTACGAGTTTCGCCGGAGGATTTTGCAGTAAGTACTTCCTTCTGTTTTTTTTTTTTTTTTCAATCCATTATATAGGGACGGGGATGAATCTTTGGATTTCTTTGGTATTTATGTAGAACTAGCGAGGGGTATCCGGCGTTGCCCGGGTGTTTGTAGGTGTGTGTGAAAAAAAACAGAAATGTGAAAAAAAACGGAAATGTGAAAAAAAAACAGGTGCCCGTGAAAAAAAAAAAACGAAGCCTTGACGACGCACAGTTGGAAAATAGTAAAGTGTGAAAAAAAACAGGTGCGCGTTTTTGATTGACGTGACGGCGATAGCTATTCAGCAGTTAGCATTTTGTGCGGAACAGTTTTTAATGAGGTCAATAAATCGGTTTGTTTGTTTTTAAAAACCCGCTCCCTCATCTCGAAATGAAAGCTACCGTCTGATATGACGAAGTCGACATTGAACAAACATTACTTAGCTCTCTAGAGACCACTGGCTCTGGGCCTGTGATTAGAGTCGAGTTTCGCTTTTTGTTTATACCGAAAACCGAATGTAACGCATGCCGATGCGGGAAATGTGGAATAATTAACGTTTGAAAGTCAATAAAATTAAATAAATAGGCGAGCTCCGTGGTTAACTGTGAGATATTACAATTTATAGATGATATAAAAAGTTTTAAGAAGTTGTGAACCGAGCGAGCGCTTCTCTGAAAGAAGCCTTTTGTGGGCATCGAGGAAAAGCGTACATACATACATACATACATTTTCGCTTTTATATTTATAGATAAGGGTCAGAATTTTCTGGGCAGTTTACGTAAAACGCAGGAAGGTGCCAAACAAACATATAAGGCGGACGTTAAAAATTAATACAGCGATGAGGATGAGTTGGACATTTCTCCATTGTCAGGAATCTGAGATGCCTGTTTGTGCTACCAATTCCACTGGCCTGCACACTGACAAGGAAGGAGAATTATATTCACTTTAGCAAGGTTTAGTCATTTTCCCTACACCTTCCGATGTACTAAGCGATACATGCGTGTGTGGAAGGATCTGATAAGAATGGATGCGAAAGAAAAAGGGATACATAAAGATCTGGTCAAAGATAGATTAGTTTGAAAGTCAATTTCTAGAAGCCATTCAACACATTCCAAGATGTAACACGTTAGATTCAATATGGTGATGATGAATTGGACTTTTCTCCAGAATTCTCAGGAATCGGAGACAACTGTTTCGGCTACTGATTCCACAGGCCTGCACACCGACAAGGAAAGAGTTCTTTTATCTCAGTTGCAGCTGAAAGACATGAATTTGATGAAAAACTGGATTAGAATGCTTGGGTGAATCGATATAGAACAGTTGATGCAGCAAGGTCTGTTGGTAGAGAAATGTCAAGCGATATATTGGCAGAGGTGATAAAGATGGATGTTTTTTTTTTTTTTTTTACACAGTGATCACCACTTATCAAGGCCCGGAAGCCACTCAGGGATAAGGGTTATTGCAAGTACATTACGTTAGTGTGGAGATTTGATGAAGTGTTTACTTAAGGGGGCGGTTCATTAGGAATTTGTTAACATTGGACTTGAAGACATCCAAGTTGTAGTCCGGTAGGAAGCAGGCAGACGGAACAGAGTTCCACAGGTGTGCAGTTCTAAGAAAGAAACTCTGTTCATGGAATCCGCGTTTTCATTTAGGCACAGATATAGAGTGGGGGAAATTTTTCACAGTGGATTCAGCTCGACGGGTGTTTTTCGTGAAAGATTGGCGAGGGGGGACCAGAGATTGGAGTTCTGATGAGCACCTGCCATGGAAATAACGATAAAACAAGGATAGGCTCGCAACGTCTCTTCTGTGGGAGAGAGGTTGCAGGGTAGAGAAAAGGGCATCCCCCACTTAGCCACGAAGTCTATTTTGTACTCTGTCAAGGCAGGATAGGCTGTTTTTAGCAGCTCCTGCCCAGATATGGCAACAGTATTCCATCCTTGGTGATTGTGAAAGAAAGAGGGCTAAATAAAGACCTGGCCAGAGATAGGTTAGTTTAAAAGTCAATTTCTAAAAGCCATCCCTCGCATTCCGACACGCAAGGCGGACGTTAAACTGAATATGATGATGAGGATAAGTTGAACATTTATCCGTTTTCAAGAATCTGAGATAATTGTTTGTGCTACCAATTCCACTGGTCTGCACAAGGAAAAAGAATTATATTCACACTAGGAAGGTCATCCAGCATTGCCCTGGAAAAGTCACTTCTGATTAATGTTTAGTTTGAAAATATGCAAAAAAAAAAATGATTTGTGGCGATTTTTAAATGGTACCTCTTTTGTTGTAAATTTAACTCGTTAATAAAAGAATAGAATAAAATAGTGAGGTACACTTTGGCTTGAACAGGGGATCATTCGATCTGTAGTTAAATGCAATATCACTGATCTATATCTCCAGATGACAATAAATTTTTTTAAGAAAAAATGATTTACTGAGATTTTATTATTTCCCTTGGCCTGTGTAACATAAAATATTCCCCTGTAAAAATTCTTTAATCTGTAAGAGAAGACTATTTTTAAGATCATATTTTTTTTATATTTATCAGATAGAATTTCTGTACAGAGCATATCTAAGAACACTGCCAGACATATAAATTACCTTTGCATGAAATGTGCAAAAGATAGGCTAGACACACATACACAAAGTGATTCTTATCTAATTAAATGGTACAAATGGCCATTTGACCTTTAAAGAATTTTTTTTCTAAATTTTAGATATTTTTCTAAGATTAACGAAAAATATCAACTTTGTGGGGCTTGTGTATATTTTTGCAATTTTAGCTGGATATAAAGACTTCCTTCAGTCTTGACAGACTATGGATACCCACGTTAAGGGTGCCTGCGTGCGAAATTTTTGTGGCAAGAGTTAAGTAATCTCCAACCACACCTCTCCTGAGTCGACATTGTTGAATGCCAGTGGCAGGTGGAGGTTCGGGACGACTGGACTCAATGCCGAGATAAGCAGAAAGCACACACAGCACCTAGAGTTCCTAAATGGTCGCCCATCTGGTACTAGCCAGGTACAACGTTGCTTAACTTCAGTGATCTGACGAGAACCAGTGTGTCGATGTGAATATGCCGTATCTGGATATATAAGCATATAAACGCACAGACCATTGCCCTTTATATAATAGACGTTTACAGTGTGTTACCGGGAGGCAAAAAAATTAAGTGACTCTGGTCTATGTTTAATTTTGTGCATGCGCAGAAGTAACAGCAGGAGTAACAGCTTTATTCGACGTACTCATGTCAAGATCTTTTCTCTTTCAATTTTGATCCCTTAACAGGTATTTTTAAAAACTAAATCAAAATTGTTCCACAAGTTCAAATCCCCTATAAATCAAGTTTTAAGTCTAGACAAAAAATTCAGAGAGAAGTTTGTTTTTTTTACACTTATCAAGGCCCGGAAGCCACTCAGGGATAAGGGTTATTGCAAGTACATTACGTTAGTGTGGAGATTTGATGAAGTGTTTACTTAAGGGGACGGTTCATTAGGAATTTGTTTACGTTGGACTTGAACACATCCAAGTAGTAGTCAGGTGGGAAGCAGGCAGACGGAACAGAGTTCCACAGGCGTGCAGTTCTAGGAAAGAAGCTTTGTTCATGGAATCTACGTTTTGATTAAGGCACAGATAAAGAGTGGGGGAAATTTTTCACAGTGGATTCGGCTAGACGGGTGTTTTTCGTGAAAGATTGGCGAGGAGGGACCAGAGATTGGAGTTCAGACGAGCACCTGCCATGGAAATAACGATAAAACAAGGATAGGCTCACAACGTCTCTTCTGTGGGAGAGAGGTTGCAGGTTAGAGAAAAGGACATCCCCCCACTAAGCCACGAAGTTGGTTGGACTCTCCATGCATACACAGATAAGGTCACTTTTATATATATTAGTGTTGGGACGATTAATCAGAATCAGGAATCGGAAAAATCTTAACTCTTTGGTGTATCAGAAGCGGAAAAAAATTTTGCCCATTTTTCGATGCCAAATACAAGTCTTTTAATAATTTTTAAAAATTGATTTTATTTTAAACAAAATCTTCCATTGCTGGTAGTAATAATAAAATAAATATTTATTATTTTATTTTTATTTTTATAACTACCAGTAAAGCTACAGTCTAGAGGTCACCCCCCCCCCCCCACCTCACAAGTGTTTTTTTACGGTTGAGAAAATATCTGCACCTTTAGCATACGTTTTTATGGTAATTGGGGAAAAAAATAAGTTTTATGGTTAAATATTTAGAGATTAATAAAGAATCGGAATCTGTAGTTGTATCGGAGTTGGAAAAAAAATACTCAAATTGTCCTATCACTATATAGATACACTCGTGTGTGCAAGAACATTTCATCATAAATACTATGCAATTATGCACAATGGTGAAAATATGCATAAATAGAACTGGACATAATAGTTAAATGAAACCAATCATCCAATAAGAAACCATAAAAAATAATTAATTAAAGCTTGTTTTTAAAGGATTATGGGAATTAGTTAACCTTCATGTAGTCGCTCGCATATCTATGACTGAGTATATTAATAGGACTTATTGGGTGAAATAGTTGCATTTGAGAATTATTTTTTTTTCAAGTGGCGACTAGAAATAATAAAACGCTTATTTTTTGGCGATTTATGTTTTTTTTTTTTATGTCAGTTTGGGGTCATCTTACCTATGGGTGGGTTTTGGCCAAAGTTACCACCGCCATCAGCGCAAACAACCTCGAGATGTTTCTCACTGTCTTTCATCCTCATACGTCTTCTCACACACCACACCACTGCCGTCAAGATCACACTCAGCATTTATAACACGCTTATTAACCCATCCCCCCCACCACCAGTGTCAGTTCATGGAAGTTAGTTCCTGATTCTCTGGCCTCCAGACCTTTTAACGGGTCTACTATTCTTCTCAATCTACCTCACCTAATTCTCTTAAAAGGTGCTCTGTCCGTGACTCTATCAATCTAAGGTGTTCTTCGGTGATCATTCCGAATAGCATGTCTGGGGTTGTAGCTATTATGGATATAATCGCCCCCTAAGCAATCTTGTTGCTCAGTGTACTGGTGTCTAATATTCGCAATTTGACCTGTAAGGGTTTTAATATTTGGGTATATTAATCTGCCTCCTTATCATCTCTTATATCAATTATAGCAGTTACGACTCATAACCATTGATCTCCCCCGACTTGTCTTTCCATAAGGGCAGAGTTAGACACAATCAAGGGCATATAAAACTGCTGGAAGGACATAAATAAACTTTTACTTTAAGTTATCCGCACTGTTTTCGATTTTAGAATGGTGCTGTGTTTTTGAAAATTGCCCAACCCATCCCAATTCTGTTTCAAATTTTTTTTTTTTTTTTTTTTTTTTTTTTTTTTTTTGATAAAAGGGTCCTGGATATGACCTTAAACTATATCCGATGGTGAGGCCCCAGCTTGCGGGCTTTGGGGAGTGTGGAGCCACCCCTTAATTGCCATTGCTCCCAGGTCCACTCCGACCCGGAGTGGTAGTATACTAAGACCCCAACTATGGGTTAAATAGAAACCAATTTGAAAAAATATATATTCTATTAAAAAGTTTTTCTTCAAAATCACTGAATTCGGCATTAAATAACCTGAAAAGGGTTGAGATGCCGTAAAACAACCAACCAACCAAAGCTGGCGACACTAATAGCCAGGCTTAGTATAGAACAATTATATATTCCACAATTGCCATTGCCCCCAGGTCCACTCTGACCCGGAGTTAGGGTCCCAACTATAGGTTAAATAGAAACCGACTTTAAAAACAAAAAAAAATATATTCTATTAAAAAATTTTTCTTAAAAATAACTGGATTCGGCATTAAATAACCTGCAAACGGTTGATATGCCGTAAAACAAAAACAACCAACATTTTTGACAAAGGAGTCACCACTTATCAAGGCTGAAGATCACTCGAGGATAATGGGTTAATGAGAGTACATTAGTCAATGGGATGATCGTTAGTAGTAAAGGGGACGGCTCATCAAGAATTTGTTTATGCTGGACTTGAAGACGATCACGTTGTAGTTAGCTGGAAAGCAGCAAAAGAGAACAATTCCACGGGCGTGTGGTTCTAAGAAAGAAGCTTTGTTCTTAGAATGTATATTTAGGTTTAGGAACAGATAAAGAGTGTGGGAAATTGTTGGTAGTGGTTTCAGCTAGACGAGTGTTTTTCGTAAAAATTTAGCAAGTGGGGGCATAGATTGGAGCTCAGACGAGCACGTCATGAAAATAACGATAAAGCAGAGACAGGCTCGCAATGTCTGTCTATTTTGAACTCTGTCAAGGCAGGATAAGCTGCTTCTGGCAGCTCCTGCCCGGATGTGGCAACAGTACTCCATCCTTAGACATACTTGGTTTTTAACTGGACACAAAATCACACCTTCACGCAGAAAACTGCCGTTTATATAATGTATTTTATCCCTACAAATTCTTAGTGCAAATAAACCGTCTGTTGTAATACGAAACTCTAAACAAAATGTCATTAACATTTTCTCTGCTATAAATTCTTGATTTCTTTTCATTTTGTTTTTCTGTTTCAGAGTCAAATAACACTAATGGATCTACCTGTGTTCCAGGCGATTCAACCAGATGTGAGTAATGGGAATGTTTGTCTTCTTGGGATTCGCAGGAATCTCTTCTTTTGATATCTTTTACCAGCGCTCCAGATTAATATGGAAAAAAAAAATTGTTTGCTTTCCGTTCTTGTTGGATGTGGTTTTTTTTTTCTTTGAGATACAGAAGAAGGAATGGCAGCTTAGGGAAACGGTACTAAATATTTTATTTTTGTATTATTTCTGCACAGTGCGGCAGGAAAATATCCCATATTTTGACATGCGACCTTCCCAGTCGCACTCGTGCAGTTTCTGTGCCATGATTAATTTGTTTGGATGGAACTGCATATCAGTGCATAGAATTCTTCTAGGAAAATGTCTGAATATCTTTTCTTTTTTTTTTTTTTTTTTGACACGGGAGTTACTGCTTATCAAGGCCCGGAGGCCACTCGAGGATAAGGGTTATTGAGCGTACAATAGTCAGTGGGACAATATTGTAGTAGGGGAAATTTGGTAAATTGGGTTACTTAAGGGGACGGCTCATCAAGAACTTGTTTACATTGGACTTGAAGTTTTATTTTTGTATTGTATATACAGGGTACAACAGGAATATCTCCCACATTTTGATGTGCAAGCTTTCCAGTCGCACTCGTGCAGTTTCTGAGCCATGATTAATTTGTATGGATGGAACTGCATATCAGTTTGTAGAATTCTTCTAGGAAAAATGTGTGAATATTTTTATTTTTTTTTTTACAGAGGAATCTATTCCCTGCTTCCTTTGTTACAGCTTTGTTCATTGGTCTAGTGGTCTTCATCAATTCGCTGTTTTGATACCTCATTGTAATACAGCTTCCTATTCCAGTAGCTTCTTTCAACTGCAAGTTTGTGGTACTCTCTCCCTGCAGACTGTCTTTCTGCCTACAGCCTTAGTCTTTTCAGGAACAAGATCAGCAAGCGTTTCCTGCCTGTGCGATAATCCTTTCGTTTTTACATCAAATGGCTTCACGCCTTGACTCAAATGATTTCTATTAAAAAAAAAAAAAAATTATCTGACCGTTGTTTTTGTTGTTTATTTTTCATAGGTGTCACCACTTATCAAGGCCCAGAGGTCACTCGAGGATAAGGGTTATTGAGTGTATGATAGACAATATTGTAGTAAGCATTAGTAGTGGAAATTTGGTAAATTGGATTACTTAAGGGGAACGGCTCACCAAGAACTTGTTTATATTGGACTTGAAGTTTTATTTTTGTATTGTATATCCAGGGTGCAGCATGAATATCTCCCCCATTTTGATGTGTGATTTTTCCATTCGTATTCATGCATCATATATTGGGAGTTCTGATTCAATGAGTAGACATCTCACCATTTCAAAGTGTTCACCATGATTTTTCTTCAGTTCCATTTTGGTGAGGTCAGTTTAGGGGTTGATTTTTCATGTTTGATACTATGGAACTGCACGTGTAGAATTCTTCTGACTATTTGATCCGCAATCCCAAGGCCAAAGCATGTTGCGAGCTGAACGTGTAGAAGACTGAGGAACAGAAGGTCTCACAGCATGAAAATTGTCTAATGTTTTAAGACCTCCAATCTGTAGTGGAATGGGGACAAAAATGGTTGGTCACGTTCAATGCCGCCAAGACTAAACTAGTTTCATTCAATAATTACAAGAAACCCTCTCTACCACCTATAGCAATGGCCAACGACTCTTTATCTGAGAGTACATCTTTCAAACTCCTTGGCCTAATGTTAACAGGAAACATGAGTTGGAACAATTACATTGAAGGCATTGCCAGGGCCACTAGACAACTACTAACGCCCGAAAGTATCCTGTACCTCTATAAGGCCACCATTCGCCCATGTATGGAGTATTGCTGTCACATTTGGGCTGGTGCATCTGCCATTAGTCTCTCGCTCCTTGACAAGGTTCAAAAGAGAGTCGCAAACCTAATAAGCCCTGAACTGTCATCTAAGCTTCAGCCTCTGTCCCATTGACGAAATGTTGCATCCCTCTGCCTGTTCTACAAGTATTTTAGTGGTGAATGCTCTGACGAACTGCAAGCACTTGTGCCCCCACGACGTGAGCACCCTCGACAAACCCGACAGGCTGCAAAATCCCACCCCCACACTGTAGAGATCCCTAGATGTAAAAGATCTTTCTGCTCCAATAGTTTCTTCCCCAGAACCGCTAGACTTTGGAATTCCAGTCCAGGTTCCTGCTTCCCCAACAGTACTGACATGCAGAAGTTCAAGTGTAACGTGAACCGACATCTTGCTGCCCAAATCCCTACATATTACCCCAGTAGTTGTTGCCCCTGATAGTAGCCTCTTACACCAAAGTGGCAATTTGCCTTGTTTGGGGTGAAAATGTGATAAAGAAAAAAAAAAAGTACTTTAAGGCCTTTCATGTGGCTTTTTTTAAGTGCCGAACCTGTAGCTTTGAAATTTTCAACCCATAGCTGTATTGATTTTCTATCAGAAAGCTCTGTGTTGCACTTACAGATTCACCATTCTTCAAAAACATTTCTACAGTAAAACCACGATGTGCACCAGTTCAAACCATATTGCTTGATGAGGATACCAGAAAAAAAAAAAGTAGCAGGTTATTTGCTAAATGAAAACATTCTTTGCATTTGTGTAAGTTCATCAGCAACTAATAGTTGAAAGTTGAAACGGTGGGAGGGATTTCTGCCACACCCTGTATTATCGGTCAGTAACGTTCACCATGAAGGCTAATAAAACAAACAGCAAAATTGTTTTCGGTGGGGTGGGGGTACAGAAATAAAAACATGAAGTGAGTTGGGGATCTGCTTTGCTGTGCTATCGAACTGACCAAAAAAAAAAAAAAATGGCACCGTCCGTGTAATACAGAATTGCTAAACAATTAATTTTTGTGTGTGCGTGTCGTTACTCATCACCAAACTTTATCAAGCCATTATTCAAGTGTTGGTGATGCGAGAGAAATATCTCCCACAATTTTGACAAACGATCTTCCCGGTCACGCTCCTGCAGTTTCTGAGCAATCCTTAATTTGTACGGATGGAACTGCATGTCAATGTGTAGAATTCTTCTGACTGTTCGATCAGACAATCCCAAGGCCAAAGCATGTTTGCGAGCTGAACGTGTATGGGACTGAGTAATAGAAAGACTCGCAGCTCGAATAATGTCTCGCGTTTGAGCGCTTCCAGGTGGCTTTCTTTTAACTACCGAATATGTAGCTCTGAAATTTTCAACCCATAGCTGTATTGATTTTCTATTTAATTATTATAGTAAAAAAAAATAATTTTATATGTATAGAGAGAGAGAGAATGAGGGAGATAAAGATAGGGGAAGAGGGATTAGAAAAGGACTGATAAAGAAGGAAAGAAAGAAAGAAAGAAAGGTGAGCGAGAGAAAGAAAGAAAAGGAGAGGTTAGGATTTGGTTTGGTTCAGTTGTTTTTGTTTACGGCATATCAACCCTTTTCGCGTTATCTTGTTCCGAAATCCAGTAATTTGGAAACAAAGTTTTTATAAATCAAGTTCTTTATATATGTATTTATTTTTTTTTTATTATTCGTGGCATTTAGTTTGATCGTTTTATTTTACGGCATATCAACCTTTTTTCATGTTATTTAATGCCGAGTTCAGTAATTTTTTTTTTTTTTTGTGGAAAAAAAGTTTTATGCTTCAAAATTTTATATCTTCATGGTGTTTGCTTTGGTTGTTTTGGTTTTTTTTTCGGGTTATTTAATGCATAATCCTGTAATTTTGGAATAAAAACATTTTATGCGTCAAATTCTTTATATGTTTATATGTTTAAATATTTATTCATCGTGTTTGGTTTGATGGTTTTGTTTTACGGCATATCAATCCTTTTCAGGTTATTTAATGGCGAATCCAATAATTATCATAACACAGATATAGAAATATCTCTCAAATTTTGACATGCGATCTTCCCAGTTGCGCTCGTGCAGTTTCTGAGCAATCCTTAATTTCTACGGATAGAACTGCATGTCAATGTGTAGAATTCTTCTGACTGTTCGATCAGATAATCCCAAGGCCAAAGCATATTTGCGAGATGAACGTGTACGAGACTGAGTAACAGAATATCTCACAGCTCGAATACTGTCTGGCGTTCGAGCGCTCCGAGGCCTTACAGATGTATTTTTTGTAAGAACCGAACCTGTAGCTCTGAAATTTTCAACCCATAGCTGTATTGATTTTCTATCTGGAACAGCATCGTGGCGTCCTAACTTGTAATGAACTCGGAAAGCTCTCCATGTTTCAGTTACAGATTCAGCATTCTTCAAAAACTTTTCTACAGTAAAAGCCCATTGCTTGATGAGGATACCAGGAAAAAAAAAGGCAAGTTATTTGCTAAATGAAAACATCATTGACGCTTGCATGAGTTCATTAACAACATATAGTTGAAAGTTGAAAAGGTGGGAGGTATTTCTATTATGTGTCTGCATGTTAGTTTGTTCCTTATAGACTTGAAAATAGCTGGGCCGATTTTTATGAAATTTCATATGAGGGTACTTTATGTGCCTGGCAGTGTTCTTAGATAGGTTTTGTATCAGAACGTCTTCAATAAGTTTCAATAATCAAAATAATCCGACAAAAGAAGGAACAGGTTATTTTGACTACAGTTAACACCTTACACAACCTAACATCCCAAGTGCATTTGATAAGTTTTATTACCACACAAGACGAAAGGCCTGACATATAAAAATCAACAGTGAGGTTCTTTGATATGACAAGGGCGTGTCCAAAGTGAATCTTTAGAGCACTATTGAAGCATAATTCTTGACTTTTGCATTTTAAACTTTAATTCAAGCCATTATATATAAAAATAATTTTATAAAATGAATGGTAGGCTCTCTACAGTGCAATGTAGACTACTATGCATCGTGGACTAAGTCACTGCAGGTAGTGAAGCTTCCTCCCAGTGCACCGTGATGGGTCCCCAACTATAGCAGGCAATTAATCAATTTGATTGATAAATGGACGATTTCATCAATTTTGATGACAATAAAGATATGGGAGTGTGAAACCTTCATTGATCATCATTCAATCCCGAGTAAGGTTGAGTCTCGGTGCTAGTGTGTGTATATATATATATATATATATATATATATATATATGGTTGGTGCAAAAATATCATTTTTGACATTCAACTAGATATATAAAAAAAACCTTATTATATAACAACCTTATATAGGCGCTTATGTCAACGGATCATCAAATATAAGGGAGATAACCAATATAGACATAGCAAAAATAAGCATATTTTACAAGATATAATTTGGGACGCTGAAATAATCAGAACAATGAAAGAAGGTTAAATGGAAAAAAAAAAAAATGATTACTGTAGCCGAGTTCCGGAAATTGCTGAATCAGTTTACGGAAAGGAAACAAGTTAGCGAAGTTAATCAACAAACTCAAAATATAACGATGTTAAGTAACAAAAATAAACTTATTAATTAACGTATTACACAAAACGAAAGTAAACAACCTGTTACAATGTAACGATGTTAATTAATCTACAACAAAAATTAAATAAACTTTGTTCGAAACGATGGTAAGGGAGAAGTATCCCCCCCCCGTATAATTATTGCCATCAGGGAGCAATAGTTGATATGATTTCTCATTTCCATTAATCAACAAGTTTAATTTTTTTTTGTTTATTAATTAACATCGTTTCATTCAAACAGGTTGTTTACTTTTGTTTTGTGTAATACGTTAATTAATAAGTTTATTTTTGTTACTTAACATTGTTATATTTGAAGTTCGTTGATTAACTTGTTTTCTTTTTGTTGAAATTTCCGGGACTAACTTTAACTTCACCCGGCGATTGCAGGTATAGTATTCGTATAATCATTTTTTTTTTTTTTTTTTTATAACATTCTTTCGTTGTTCTACTGATTATTTCAACGTCCCAAATTATATCTTGCAAAACATGGTTATTTTTGCTATGTTTATGCCAGTTATCTCCCTTAGATTTAATGATTCGTTGACATAAGCGCCCTTATATATATATGATGTATATTTATATATATATATATATATATATCATATATGGAGACTAAGTTAGAAAAGGGAGGAATAAATTTACATAGGAACTTTGTGTTGACACAAAAAAAAAAAAATTATTTGCTGGAATGCTAAAAGATCTAATTTTTATAGAGCAATCAGTGTTTCTAGTTATTTGATAGCAGAATGTGGTACAATTTGATTCGTAAGTTCCCATCAGTAGAATCTTCCAACTTTCAGGGATCGTACCCCCATAAATATTGCAACAAATTAAAAAAAAAAAAAAAATGGAAATAGTTTGATGATTCTGAAAGCCCCTTCATCAGAATAATATCAAAAATGAAAGTTAATTTGAAAAAAAAAAAAAAATCTCTCTCTCTCTCTCTCTCTCTCTCTCTCTCTCTCTCTCTCTCTCTATATATATATATATATATATATATATATATATAGGCACTTTATCTGTGTGAGGGTTCATTCTCTCTGGACTCTAAAATAACTGGGACGAGTCTTATGGAATTTCACACAAATTTACTTTATATCTGGGAGTGTTCTTAGATAGGTTTTCTATCGGAAACTAACTGCTGCTAGCCCACTCTGCCCGCCCTACACTCATGTTTCCATCATTCACACTGAGGAAGACCGAAGGATCGGTTGAAAATTATGTGCTTTTGAAAGAAACATTCTTATTTTTTTCAAAAGACTTTTTGTATTCCTACACGTCAACACATAGGAAATAAATACAGAAAATATAAACATTTATATATTTTTTGTATTGAGTTTTTATTCATACATATTTACATATATATATATATATATATATATATACACACACACTCACACATATATTCATATCTATAATATAAATCTCACCTGTCTGTTTAAATGTATGTATGTTTGTATGTTTGCCTAAAACTTTCGACGGGCAATGGATTTTCACAAGATTTGTATTGTTTTGAAGCTCGACCCTTCGGATGACAAATATCGAAAAATTGGCTAAAATCATTAATTTCTACCCTCAACTGGGCAGTTTTCTACAAGGAGGGGGTGGCTTTTTTTTGCTGATATTTTCGAAAGTCATCCCCTCTTTTTGATTGTCTAGCCTTAATTTAAAAACCTTCACCACTTCCGCTTTGGCGATTGACGCAACGGCAAAGACATTACGTTTTTTTTTTTTTTGTTTTTTTTCATGTTCTTTTCCTCCTTTGTGGTGTGTGTTCGAATCTGCCTGACTACTACCACATTTTTTTTTTTTTTTGCTCAACACCCCCCCCCACCCCCAAACAGCTGTGCAACGCCAGGCACCCAGGCTAGTCTAGTATATATTGTTTTTAATGGAAATATGTAGTTAAAATAAATTGTTCGGAACTAAAAAATAATTTCAAATGTTTTTATTAATGTCTTCCATTTATTTTTTTAAATATTACTTATGTTTGCATTAATGTTTTGAAAGCTGGTGCACATCTGACATCGTGCCAATGCTATAATAATGTTATTAGTATAGATATCCCGAAAAATTGAGTCATAGAAAGGCCTTTAAAATAATATCTTAGTGACCCCCGAGGATCGAGCTTTCTTTGTGATCTACGGACCCACCCTCAGACCCTCTTTTCCTTAGAGAAAAAGAAGCATGTTTTCAACAGCCGAAAAAAGAATATGAATTGCATCATATCTTTCTCAATATATAAACAGCTATATGACGTTATAAGAAAATAATATAACTCACTTTCAAACCGATATGCCCCCCCCCCTTTTTTGAATTTTCAACGTTTTTTTTTTTTTTCCTTTCCGAAATGGAACAAGAATGATCAGTTGATATCTTTAATATCTTATATGTTTTTAAGTAGAGTGATGTTGTTCCCAAAACAATGAAAAGAATATTCTCTTGTCATAGCCTCATCATAAATACATACACACACACACAGTGGTGATCACTGTGTAAAAAAAAAAAAATTTAAAAAAAAAAAAAAAAAAAAAAACAGCCGAAGAAGGTCGCAGGTTGCAGCGACCGAAATATTGTGCGAATAACACCCAAGATGAGAATAATAGTCCGAGTAATACAAATAAACAAACTATAATTATGTTGTTAAATGGATTTAACGCACACACACACACTCGCACACAAAACACAGAGAGTTGGGAACCTGAACATAAAAAAAAAGAACGTTGGACCGACAAAAATATGATATACACACAAAAGATCCATGAATAAAAAAGAAAAAATATACCCTTTCGAAATTCGAACCCACACCACGGAATAATTTTCCGAATAGATCAGTTTGTAAAAACTCAAACCAAAGATCTCAAGTTTTCAGTTTCGTTTTCCAGCCATGGTATCCACTTTATTTGTTGGGAATTTATTATTAAAGCGAACTTTTCCATTTCTAAAAGAAGTTAAGATCTTGGATATTTTGAATTGAGACAAATTTCCCAATGTATTTATTACGGGGAAAAGTTCTGAATCGCTGACATACAAATGGACAATATACAACAATTCAATCCCGGGCAGGGTCGGGTCTCTATTAGTGTGTATATATATATATATATATATATATACACTAGTAGAGACCTTTTTTTTGGGGTCATCCTATATATATATATATATATATATATATATATATATATATATATAGGATGACCCCAAAAAACGGGCCTCAACTCTAATTAGGCCCCATTTGAAATGAAACTTTGGTCATAGTTAGTTTATTCAAAACATCACATCAAAACACTAGGGTCTTTGCCCCTTTTTTTCTCCATTCTACAGCATATGTTCTAGATGGCCTCCATTTAGCTTTTGTTTTTTTTTTTTCGGGGGGGTCACCCTGTATATATATATATCTATATCTAAAAGTGCATTTTTATGTAAAATCTACTGTGGAAAACAATGGAAGTGTCTTTGAATCTTTAAGTGCTCCCCTAAACGAACTATGAGAGCATAACCCCCTTAAAATAAAAATATATTCGGTTTTTATGAAATTTAACTCCTATATATAAAATTTTCCGGGGAAGACAATTTAAGTGGTCCCAAATCTCTAAGTGTCCTCTTAACCGTAACTTAATGGAAATGTTTGTCTGTCTTGGGATTCACAGGAATCTCTTTGATAGCGTCAGAAATGTTCCAGATTAAAAAAAAATTTAGAATGTTCTCTTTTCATTCGAGTTGGAAGTGTTATCTTCAGAAATTTCGGATGAAGACTTAGGAAAAAAAAAAAAAAAAAAACTCTTATGTATGTTATGTGTGTGTGTGTGTTATATGTGTTTCTTGGAAGTTTCTTTTACACCCTTAAAACTATATAAAAAAGTCTTTTGTTGGAAAATTATTTTATCAAGAAGTCAATTAAATTCCTGCATCGCTGAATCGTTTTACTTACATGAACTTAGCATAGTACCAATGTTCTTAATATATTCTGTGTATATATATATATATATATATATATATATATATATATATATATATATATATATATATATATATATATATTGATCGAGATTATATGTATTAATTATTACAGGGGGTGTTTCTGTGAAGAGAAGGTAAACCTGTGTCCACAATTAAATTATGGTCTTTTAATAAAAGTTTGGTTATTAATGGCGCTATATTACAGAAACCTCCACGTTGTTTAATAGTGCTCGAATTTACGATAAGCGCGGATTCAAGAAGTCTCCGGCGCGGTTTATTTGAAATAAATTTAACTATTTTTGCTTGAATGCAGTTAGGAGATTCGGAGTTCCTATCCCGTCGCGGTTACCACCTGACGAAGGGCAGAGGAATAGTTGGCCGAAACGTTATGAAGCAACAACTAAGTGACTACTGTACACGCATTAACCTTTATCCTCGAGTTGCTTTTAGACCTTGATAAGTGATAACTTCCATGTTAAAAAAAAAAAAAAAAACTTAAAAAAAAAATAAAATAGGTGTTTTTACTTTTAGAATCATCCTCTTATGATATACTAGCCTGGGTGCCCGGCGTTGCCCGGGTGTTTGGAGGTGTGTGTTGAGCAAAAAAAAAAAAAAAAAAAAAAAAAGTTGTGGTAGGCAGGCGGGCTCGAACCCGTACCGCGAAGGAGGAAAAGAATCTGAAAAAAAAGTGACATCTTTTCTGTTGCGTTTTATGTTGCCACAAGCACTCAACGGAAATAACTCTGACCTATGAAACAAGCAGCAAAATCCCACCCCCACACTCTAGAAATCCATAAATGCTGGAAAGCCTTTTACTCGAATAGTTTCTGCCCTTGAACTGCTAGAATTTGCCCCCTCTGGCTTCCTGTGTCCCTGACTGTACTGACAATAATCAGCCGAGTTTGGTAGACGTTTCGTACACACCTGGACAAGGTCACTTACTTGCAGATATATATATATAAAAATATTACTGCGTGCTAGAACGTTTACATCCTAAATTTTATGCATTTTTTTTTTATGACAGAAGAGTCATCACTTATGTGTGTGTGTGTTATGTGTTTCTTGGAAGAAGAGGATAAGAGTAAATAAGTGTACAGTGGATAAGAGTAAATAAGTGTACAGTGGTCCAGAGGAACATGTCGGTCATCGTTAGTAGTGGAAATTTGGTAAATCGGATTAATGAAGGGAATGGCTCATCAAGAACTTGTTCACATTGAACTTGAAGACAACCATATTGTAGTCAGTTGGAAAGCAGGAAAACGGAACAGAGTTCCACAGGCGTGCAGTTCTAAGAAAGAAGCTTTGTTCATGGAATCTACATTTAGGTTTAGGCACAGATAAAGACTGAGGGAAATTATTGATAGTGGTTTCAGCTAGACGGGTGTTTTTCGTGAAAGTCAGGCCAGTGGGGGGGACCATAGATGGGAGCTCAGACGAGCTCTTATGGTGTAGAAACTATGCATAAAAAGAATCACGTGTAATAGTTAAATGTAACCAATTAAGGAACCATAAAAATGAATAATTAATTAATGAACACTCATTTTGCAAAGGAATATGCAAATTAGTTAACCTTTATGAAGTTGCTCGCATATCCATGACTGAGTATATTAAAAAGTTTGTGTAATGATTTTTAAATAGAAAATTTTACTATTAATGTCAGAGCAAGAAAAAACTCCACTTTGTAGGTACATAGATTGATGTTCGTCAATTGCTTGCGAAGATGACTGTGACCATGCAATTGTTCTGTGGGATCGAAGATGGCTAGTTAGACCGATTTGAGCTCTGAAGTATTTCTCACATGTTGGACATCTGTAGGATAATTTTTTTATCACAAGTGTTGACTGCTCTGTCTTTTCTAATGCCATGTTTTCTCTTGTGTTCTTCATTGCGTGTGGATTCAGTAATTGTAGCCCCTGTGGCACATCAGAAACATCTGTCTTTTATTGATGTTTCCCATGAGTTAAAATACAAACCTAACTGTTTGAGGCAGATCTTCATATTATCTTTGAGCCATTTCCGCTGTCCTCCTTCGATTCTTTTTTCTTTGGAGAGATCACCGTAAAGGAACTGTTTTGGGAGACTTGAATCAGACGTGCGGCATTTGAATATATAAAACACTTGAAGCATAAAATCTTTTCCCTAAATAGGAATTCGAAAAGAGGTGATATGCTCTGTCTTTTCTTATGCCGGTCCTGGATATAACCTTAAACTATATCCGATGGTGAGGCTCCACCTTGCAGGCCTTAGGGAGTGTGGAGCCACCCTTTAATTGCCATTGCTCCCAGGTCCACTCTGACCCGGAGTGGTAGCACCTGTTAGGGTCCCAACTATGGGTTAAATAGAATACGACTTAAAATACAAATATACTATATTAAAAAATCGTTCTTCAAAATCACCAGATTCGGCATTAAATAACCTGAAAAAGGTTGATATGCCGTAAAACAAAACAACCAACCAACCAACATTTTCTAATGCCATGTTTTCTCTTGTGGTTTTCATTAAGTACAGATTCAGCAATTGTAGACTCCTTGTGAGTTGTGGCACGCAAGGGACATCTACCTTAGGTTAGTTTTTCCCATGAGTTAAAATACAAACTGAACTGTTTGAGGGAGAACTTCGGATTGTTCTTGAATTGTTTCCACTGTCCTCTTGCAGGCCTTTTTTCTTTGGACAGTAAAGGAGCTGTTTTGGGGGGGGGGGGCATCAATCAGGCATATATGATTTGCCCAGCGAACCTGGCACTGCTATAACATGGTGTGTACTGATGGAAAGTTTGACTGGGCTAAAACCTCTGTCTGGTATCTTGCTTTAATACTTGATTTTCAACAATCTACGGAGGCAGGTCATACGGAAATGGTTCAGTTTCTTGGCATATATAGTCCAAGTACATGCATGTATAGATTAAATATGTTAACTATGAATGTAATACTATGTGCAGCGTTATCAAATTGAGTTATCGTTAGTCATATAAGAGTTATAGTTCTTGCCCCCCCCCCCCAATTGTCTAATTGATCTTTTATTTTATTTTTTCCTTTCCATAGGAGCTGACCTCTTGTGCCTGGACAACAAAGGAGAAGTTGATAAAAGCGCCAAACGTGGTGGCGTTTACTCGAAGATTTAACCACGTGAGTGAATAACTTTTTTTTTTTTTTTTTTTTTGCTTCAATCAGTTGGATTTAGTTGTTTCACCAGTTGAGCTCAAACTGTCTCTCTCCTCTTTGTCTCTGTTTTTCCTCTCTGTCTCTATTTATCTTTCTTCTCTGTCTCTCTCTCTCTCCATCTCTTCTTTCTCCATGCTCTCTCTTTCAATAAATTAATACTTCCTTTTTTACGCACAACAGTGCTATGCATATCTCTCTCTCTCCATCTCTCTCTCACTATATGTCCCGCCATCTCTCTCTCTATCTATATATGTCTCTCCATTTCTCTCTCTATATATATATATGTCTCTCCATCTCTCTCTCTATATATATATGTCTCTCCATCTCTCTCTCTATATATATGTCTCTCCATCTCTCTCTCTCTATATATGTCTCTCCATCTCTCTCTCTCTATATATGTCTCTCCATCTCTCTCTCTCTATATATGTCTCTCCATCTCTCTCTCTCTATATATGTCTCTCCATCTCTCTCTCTCTATATATGTCTCTCCATCTCTCTCTCTATATATATGTCTCTCCATCTCTCTCTCTATATATATGTCTCTCCATCTCTCTCTCTATATATATGTCTCTCCATCTCTCTCTCTATATATATGTCTCTCTCTCTCTCTATATATATGTCTCTCTCTCTCTATATATATATGTCTCTCCATCTCTCTATATATATATGTCTCTCCATCTCTCTCTCTATATATGTCTCTCCATCTCTCTCTCTATATATGTCTCTCCATCTCTCTCTCTATATATATATGTCTCTCCATCTCTCTCTCTATATATATGTCTCTCCATCTCTCTCTCTATATATATGTCTCTCCATCTCTCTCTATATATATATGTCTCTCCATCTCTCTCTATATATATATGTCTCTCCATCTCTCTCTATATATATATGTCTCTCCATCTCTCTCTATATATATATGTCCCTCCATCTCTCTCTCTATATATATGTCTCTCCATCTCTCTCTATATATATGTCTCTCCATCTCTCTCTATATATACATGTCCCTCCATCTCTCTCTCTATATATATGTCTCTCCATCTCTCTCTCTATATATATATATATGTCCCTCCATCTCTCTCTCTCTCTCTATATATATATATGTCCCTCCATCTCTCTCTCTCTATATATATGTCCCTCCATCTCTCTCTCTCTATATATATATGTCCCTCCATCTCTCTCTCTCTATATATATGTCCCTCCATCTCTCTCTCTCTATATATATGTCCCTCCATCTCTCTCTCTCTATATATATGTCCCTCCATCTCTCTCTCTCTATATATATGTCCCTCCATCTCTCTCTCTATATATATGTCCCTCCATCTCTCTCTATATATATATGTCCCTCCATCTCTCTCTCTATATATATATGTCCCTCCATCTCTCTCTATATATATATGTCCCTCCATCTCTCTCTCTATATATATGTCCCTCCATCTCTCTCTCTATATATATGTCCCTCCATCTCTCTCTCTCTATATATGTCCCTCCATCTCTCTCTCTATATATATGTCTCTCCATCTCTCTCTCTATATATATATGTCCCTCCATCTCTCTCTATATATATGTCCCTCCATCTCTCTCTATATATATGTCTCTCCATCTCTCTCTATATATACATGTCCCTCCATCTCTCTCTATATATACATGTCTCTCCATCTCTCTCTCTATATATATGTCTCTCCATCTCTCTCTATATATATATGTCTCTCCATCTCTCTCTCTATATATATATGTCCCTCCATCTCTCTCTCTATATATATGTCCCTCCATCTCTCTCTATATATACATGTTCCTCCATCTCTCTCTATATATATATGTCCCTCCATCTCTCTCTATATATATATGTCCCTCCATCTCTCTCTATATATATATGTCCCTCCATCTCTCTATCTATATATATGTCCCTCCATCTCGCTCTCTATATATATGTCCCTCCATCTCTCTCTATATATACATGTCCCTCCATCTCTCTCTATATATATATGTCCCTCCATCTCTCTCTCTATATATATGTCCCTCCATCTCTCTCTATATATACATGTCCCTCCATCTCTCTCTATATATATATGTCCCTCCATCTCTCTCTCTATATATATGTCCCTCCATCTCTCTCTATATATACATGTCCCTCCATCTCTCTCTATATATACATGTCCCTCCATCTCTCTCTATATATATATGTCCCTCCATCTCTCTCTATATATATATGTCCCTCCATCTCTCTCTCTATATATATGTCCCTCCATCTCTCTCTATATATACATGTCCCTCCATCTCTCTCTATATATACATGTCCCTCCATCTCTCTCTATATATATATGTCCCTCCATCTCTCTCTATATATATATGTCCCTCCATCTCTCTCTATATATATATGTCTCTCCATCTCTCTCTCTATATATATGTCCCTCCATCTCTCTCTCTATATATATGTCCCTCCATCTCTCTCTATATATATATGTCCCTCCATCTCTCTCTCTATATATATGTCCCTCCATCTCTCTCTCTATATATATGTCCCTCCATCTCTCTCTCTCTATATATGTCCCTCCATCTCTCTCTCTATATATATGTCTCTCCATCTCTCTCTCTATATATATATGTCCCTCCATCTCTCTCTATATATATGTCCCTCCATCTCTCTCTATATATATGTCTCTCCATCTCTCTCTATATATACATGTCCCTCCATCTCTCTCTATATATACATGTCTCTCCATCTCTCTCTCTATATATATGTCTCTCCATCTCTCTCTATATATATATGTCTCTCCATCTCTCTCTCTATATATATATGTCCCTCCATCTCTCTCTCTATATATATGTCCCTCCATCTCTCTCTATATATACATGTCCCTCCATCTCTCTCTATATATACATGTCCCTCCATCTCTCTCTATATATATATGTCCCTCCATCTCTCTCTATATATATATGTCCCTCCATCTCTCTCTCTATATATATGTCCCTCCATCTCGCTCTCTATATATATGTCCCTCCATCTCTCTCTATATATACATGTCCCTCCATCTCTCTCTATATATATATGTCCCTCCATCTCTCTCTCTATATATATGTCCCTCCATCTCTCTCTATATATACATGTCCCTCCATCTCTCTCTATATATATATGTCCCTCCATCTCTCTCTCTATATATATGTCCCTCCATCTCTCTCTATATATACATGTCCCTCCATCTCTCTCTATATATATATGTCCCTCCATCTCTCTCTATATATATATGTCCCTCCATCTCTCTCTATATATATATGTCCCTCCATCTCTCTCTCTATATATATGTCCCTCCATCTCTCTCTATATATACATGTCCCTCCATCTCTCTCTATATATACATGTCCCTCCATCTCTCTCTATATATATATGTCCCTCCATCTCTCTCTATATATATATGTCCCTCCATCTCTCTCTATATATATATGTCTCTCCATCTCTCTCTCTATATATATGTCCCTCCATCTCTCTCTCTATATATATGTCCCTCCATCTCTCTCTATATATATATGTCCCTCCATCTCTCTCTCTATATATATGTCCCTCCATCTCTCTCTCTATATATATGTCCCTCCATCTCTCTCTCTATATATATGTCCCTCCATCTCTCTCTCTATATATATGTCCCTCCATCTCTCTCTCTATATATATGTCCCTCCATCTCTCTCTCTATATATATGTCCCTCCATCTCTCTCTCTCTATATATGTCCCTCCATCTCTCTCTCTATATATATGTCTCTCCATCTCTCTCTCTATATATATATGTCCCTCCATCTCTCTCTATATATATGTCCCTCCATCTCTCTCTATATATATGTCTCTCCATCTCTCTCTATATATACATGTCCCTCCATCTCTCTCTATATATATATGTCTCTCCATCTCTCTCTCTATATATATGTCTCTCCATCTCTCTCTCTATATATATGTCTCTCCATCTCTCTCTATATATATATGTCTCTCCATCTCTCTCTCTATATATATGTCTCTCCATCTCTCTCTATATATATATATATGTCCCTCCATCTCTCTCTCTATATATATATATATATGTCCCTCCATCTCTCTCTATATATATATGTCTCTCCATCTCTCTCTCTCTCTCTATATATATATATATATATGTCTCTCCATCTCTCTCTCTCTATATATATATATATATGTCCCTCCATCTCTCTCTCTATATATATGTCCCTCCATCTCTCTCTCTATATATATATATATATGTCTCTCCATCTCTCTCTCTATATATATATATATATATGTCCCTCCATCTCTCTCTATATATATATGTCCCTCCATCTCTCTCTATATATATATGTCCCTCCATCTCTCTCTATATATATATATGTCCCTCCATCTCTCTCTATATATATGTCCCTCCATCTCTCTCTCTATATATATGTCCCTCCATCTCTCTCTATATATATATGTCCCTCCATCTCTCTCTATATATATATGTCCCTCCATCTCTCTCTCTATATATATGTCCCTCCATCTCTCTCTATATATATATGTCCCTCCATCTCTCTCTATATATACATGTCCCTCCATCTCTCTCTCTATATATATGTCCCTCCATCTCTCTCTCTCTATATACATGTCCCTCCATCTCTCTCTCTCTATATACATGTCCCTCCATCTCTCTCTATATATATATATATGTCCCTCCATCTCTCTCTCTATATATATATATATGTCCCTCCATCTCTCTCTCTATATATATATATGTCCCTCCATCTCTCTCTCTCTATATATATATGTCCCTCCATCTCTCTCTATATATATATGTCCCTCCATCTCTCTCTCTATATATATGTTCCTCCATCTCTCTCTATATATACATGTCCCTCCATCTCTCTCTATATATATATGTCCCTCCATCTCTCTCTATATATATATGTCCCTCCATCTCTCTCTATATATATATGTCTCTCCATCTCTCTCTCTATATATATGTCCCTCCATCTCTCTCTATATATATATGTCCCTCCATCTCTCTCTATATATATATGTCCCTCCATCTCTCTCTCTATATATATGTCCCTCCATCTCTCTCTCTATATATATGTCCCTCCATCTCTCTCTATATATATATGTCCCTCCATCTCTCTCTCTATATATATGTCCCTCCATCTCTCTCTCTCTATATATGTCCCTCCATCTCTCTCTCTATATATATGTCTCTCCATCTCTCTCTCTATATATATATGTCCCTCCATCTCTCTCTATATATATGTCCCTCCATCTCTCTCTATATATATGTCTCTCCATCTCTCTCTATATATACATGTCCCTCCATCTCTCTCTATATATATATGTCTCTCCATCTCTCTCTCTATATATATGTCTCTCCATCTCTCTCTATATATATATGTCTCTCCATCTCTCTCTCTATATATATATATGTCTCTCCATCTCTCTCTCTATATATATATATGTCCCTCCATCTCTCTCTCTCTCTATATATATATGTCCCTCCATCTCTCTCTATATATATATGTCTCTCCATCTCTCTCTCTCTCTATATATATATATATATATGTCTCTCCATCTCTCTCTCTCTCTATATATATATATATGTCCCTCCATCTCTCTCTCTATATATATGTCCCTCCATCTCTCTCTCTATATATATATATATATGTCTCTCCATCTCTCTCTCTCTATATATATATATATATGTCCCTCCATCTCTCTCTATATATATATGTCCCTCCATCTCTCTCTATATATATATGTCCCTCCATCTCTCTCTATATATATATATGTCCCTCCATCTCTCTCTATATATATGTCCCTCCATCTCTCTCTCTATATATATGTCCCTCCATCTCTCTCTCTATATATATGTCCCTCCATCTCTCTCTATATATATATGTCCCTCCATCTCTCTCTATATATATATGTCCCTCCATCTCTCTCTCTATATATATGTCCCTCCATCTCTCTCTCTATATATATGTCCCTCCATCTCTCTCTATATATACATGTCCCTCCATCTCTCTCTCTATATATATGTCCCTCCATCTCTCTCTCTCTATATACATGTCCCTCCATCTCTCTCTCTCTATATACATGTCCCTCCATCTCTCTCTATATATATATATATGTCCCTCCATCTCTCTCTCTCTCTATATATATATGTCCCTCCATCTCTCTCTCTCTATATATATATGTCCCTCCATCTCTCTCTCTATATATATATATGTCCCTCCATCTCTCTCTCTATATATATGTCCCTCCATCTCTCTCTATATATATATGTCCCTCCATCTCTCTCTATATATATATGTCCCTCCATCTCTCTCTATATATATATGTCCCTCCATCTCTCTCTCTATATATATATGTCCCTCCATCTCTCTCTCTCTATATATATGTCCCTCCATCTCTCTCTCTCTATATATATGTCCCTCCATCTCTCTCTCTCTATATATATGTCCCTCCATCTCTCTCTATATATACATGTCCCTCCATCTCTCTCTATATATACATGTCCCTCCATCTCTCTCTATATATACATGTCCCTCCATCTCTCTCTATATATACATGTCCCTCCATCTCTCTCTATATATACATGTCCCTCCATCTCTCTCTATATATACATGTCCCTCCATCTCTCTCTATATATACATGTCCCTCCATCTCTCTCTATATATACATGTCCCTCCATCTCTCTCTATATATACATGTCCCTCCATCTCTCTCTCTATATATATGTCCCTCCATCTCTCTCTCTCTATATACATGTCCCTCCATCTCTCTCTCTCTATATACATGTCCCTCCATCTCTCTCTCTCTATATACATGTCCCTCCATCTCTCTCTATATATATATATATGTCCCTCCATCTCTCTCTCTATATATATATATATGTCCCTCCATCTCTCTCTCTATATATATATATGTCCCTCCATCTCTCTCTCTCTATATATATATGTCCCTCCATCTCTCTCTCTATATATATGTCCCTCCATCTCTCTCTATATATATATGTCCCTCCATCTCTCTCTATATATATATGTCCCTCCATCTCTCTCTATATATATATGTCCCTCCATCTCTCTCTCTATATATATATGTCCCTCCATCTCTCTCTCTCTATATATATGTCCCTCCATCTCTCTCTCTCTATATATATGTCCCTCCATCTCTCTCTCTCTATATATATGTCCCTCCATCTCTCTCTCTATATATATGTCCCTCCATCTCTCTCTCTATATATATGTCCCTCCATCTCTCTCTCTATATATATGTCCCTCCATCTCTCTCTCTCTATATATATGTCCCTCCATCTCTCTCTCTATATATATGTCCCTCCATCTCTCTCTCTATATATATGTCCCTCCATCTCTCTCTCTATATAATTGTCCCTCCATCTCTCTCTATATATATATGTCCCTCCATCTCTCTCTCTATATATATGTCCCTCCATCTCTCTCTCTATATATATGTCTCTCCATCTCTCTCTCTCTCTATATATATGTCTCTCCATCTCTCTCTCTCTCTATATATATGTCTCTCCATCTCTCTCTCTATATATATATATGTCTCTCCATCTCTCTCTCTCTCTATATATATGTCTCTCCATCTCTCTCTCTATATATATATATATGTCTCTCCATCTCTCTCTCTATATATATATATGTCTCTCCATCTCTCTCTCTCTATATATATATATGTCTCTCCATCTCTCTCTCTCTCTCTCTATATATGTCTCTCCATATCTCTCTCTCTCTATATATGTCTCTCCATCTCTCTCTCTCTATATATGTCTCTGCATCTCTCTCTCTATATATATGTCTCTCCATCTCTCTCTCTCTATGTCTCTCCATCTCTCTCTCTATATATATATATGTCTCTCCATCTCTCTCTCTATATATATATGTCTCTCCATCTCTCTCTCTCTATATATATATGTCCCTCCATCTCTCTATATATATGTCTCTCCATCTCTCTCTATATATATGTCTCTCCATCTCTCTCTATATATATGTCTCTCCATCTCTCTCTCTATGTCTCTCCATCTCTCTCTCTATATTTATATGTCTCTCCATCTCTCTCTATATATATATCTCCCCATCTCTCTCTATATATATGTCTCTCCATCTCTCTCTCTATATATGTTTCTCCATCTCTCTCTATATATATATGTCTCTCCATCTCTCTCTCTCTAACCCTAACCCTCCATGTCTCTCTCTCTGTGTCCCTCCATGTCTCTCCCTCCCTCTGTCTCTCCCTCCCTCTGTCTGTCTCTGTGTGTGTGTCTCTCTCTCCATCTGTCTCTCCCTGCCCCTCTCTTCTTCTTCCATGCTCCCTCTTTCTCTCTCTCACTGCCTCTCCATGCTCTCTCTATTTCTCTTTCAATAAATTAACATTTCTCTTTTTGAACGCAACAATGCTATGCATATTTCTAAAATCTATAAATAATCGCATATCACTTGGCCCTTTATCTCCCCTCCCCCCGCCTTCCCCCCCTCTCTCTCTGTAAGAGCTTATTGTCTGTAAACAATACACTGCCAATAAAAAAAACACACCTGTTGTCTCTCACCTCAATCAACTGCGCATGTCACTCACCTGTTCAAAGGTATTCCTTCGCACATGAATGAGCTATCGATTTTTTGCCTTTTTCTCTAAACTTATCCAAAGCAACAACAACTGCTCATTTTATTGCATTTTTGATTACCCATTTACGAGACGGGCGGGGTGGGGTTGGGGGTAATGCATATGCACATTCTCCTCACAATCTGTCACATAATTTAGCTGTATTCTCCAGTCAGCCAGTTAAATGTTCAGCTAGCTTCCTTCTTTCCGGTGCTTGATTTTTAAACATTAGCCATAGTGCCGAACACGTGGTCTCTGCTATCACAATAGGAGTGCCCCCCCCCCGCCAAAAAAAAAAAAAAATCACCTCCACTTTAAAACTTGTAACAATGTTTATTCTGAGATGTTAAACTAATACTACACTTTGATCTTAATCCAAAAGCAAACTACTAAATCCTCACAGCTATAGAGTCGAAAGTTAGCATTTTTTAAAGTGTGTATATGTATTTATATATATATATATATATATATATATATATATATATATATATATATATATAAATTTCTTTTTGCTTTTTTTTTTTTTTAACGATAAATACGTTTAAATAGCGTCTTCGCCTCGATGCTTGTTTTATTTAGAAAATCGCCCATATTTAATTTGGACGTATATAATATTTTTATTATTTTTAAAACTTATACTACACTTTGATCTTAATCCAAAAGCAAACAGCTAAATCCTCACCTCTATAGAGTCGAGAGTTAGCAATTTTTGAAGTATATATATATATAGATATCTATATATATATATATATATATATATATATATATATTTCTTTTCGCTTTTTTTTTAACGATACATATGGTTAAATAGCGTTTTCACCTCGAAGCTCATTTCATTTAGAAAATAGCCTATATTTAATTTGAATGTATATGATATTTTTATTATTTTTAAAACAGTAATCTATGTACATGCATGTTTTGAGGTATCTACCTTTTTTCAGAGTAGTCAGGAAGCGAGGTAGATACCTTGAAACATGCATGTACATAGATTAGTTTTAAAAATATATATATATATATATATATATATATATATATATGGGGCTTTATGGAGAAATTTATCTTCAGTTGACCTTTGACAACTAAATATTTTCTTTTACTAGCCAAATAGAAAAGTTACTAGTCAAACCCACATGATTTTTAGAATATGACATGTTCGTTCTGTGACGAGTATGTATATCATAAAGATTTTTCTATGTTTTTTTTTTAACAAGTGTAATTCTAAATATACAAGAAATTTTATGTTGATGCTTTAATTCTAACTTCTTCAGGTGTTTTTTAAACATCCTTTGTTAAAAAAAAAAGAGTACATTGTTCAATGAAACTTTTATTGTTTAAAAAATTTAACTTTGTTCGTTTTATTAAAAAAAAAAAGAGTTGAAAAGATATTTTTCACTCAATAGTGAGATTTGCAAGATTGTCAGTGAAAGAAATGCAATTAAAAAAAAAAAGAGTATATTGTTCTATTAAACTTTTATTGTTTAAATAATTTAACTTTGTTCGTTTTATAAAAAAAAAATTTCAAAAGATATTTTTTCACTCAGTAGGGAACTTTGGAAGATTGTCAATGAAAGAAATGCAATCACTATTTCTTGTCGTCACTTTGAAAAATCACTTGCAAATGCGACTGTTTCACTCGCAATGTAGAGCCCTGAGATATATATATATATAATGTGTATGTGTGCTGGAGAAAGACGGATTCCCTGGTTTAAGAATGCATGGCATCTGCATTTTAGTTAATTTAATTTCAGTACTAGTTCACCTATGCAAAGAAAATCTATGTAAATAACTAATGCCGAACAAGTTTTATTTTAGCTCGCAACGAAACTAAAAATAAAAACTCGTTAACCAAGCTATTTTCAGACATGAATGATGGAAAGATCAACAAGTCTTGCTCCAGGTTATTACTCCTAAATTAGAGTTACTTCTGCATTACATCATGGAGACGGGGTTTACAGAGTTTATTTCTTTCAAATAGAATCAGCAGTAGAGAATCTGCATTAAAGGGTTAAATTTAGTGATGGGACGATCCAAATATTTTTCCCTGATTCTGATACAATTCCGATTCCATACTAAATTACCCATTTAGATTCTTCATAAATCTCTAAATATTTAGCCATAAAAGGGTAAAATTTAGTGATGGGACGATTTAAATACCGTATATTTTGGCATGTAAGGCGACCGTCAGATAAGATGACATAAAAAAATCGGAGACAAAGAATGAAAAAAGAATTTGTATATTTTTCAATAATATATAAAAAAAAAAGACTGACCACATGAGAATCATAAAATATTTTGCTGATGTTTTTTGTTTGTGTATATACTATATATTTTGGCGTGTAAGGCAATCGTCAGATAATCCGAGGTACAAAATTGGAGCAAATTTTTATAGATTCATCATATATCCTTTGTATAAGATGACTGCTAAATCACGAAACCATGTTTTTTTAGCGTAGGCTAGAGATTGCAATACGTCTTATACGCCAAAATATACAATATTTTTCCCTGGTTCCAATAAAATTCCAATTCCATACTAAATTACCATTTAGATTCTTTATAAATCTCTCAATATTTAAACATAAAATTATTTTTATCCTGATTACAATAAAATACATCTTAAATTTGCGTATATTTTTTAAACATAAAAACACTGGGGGCGGGGCTGATCTATAGAAGCTAGTTTTACTAGTAGTTGTTAACTAAATATTTGTATGCACGAATTTTCTCGATGCCAATACCCCAAAAAGCTCCGATTTTTCCACATTCTCGATTTCGATTATCGACCATACATTAGTTAAATTAGGTATCACAAACTAACCTCGAGTTTAGCATGTAAAAATTTAGGTTAATATAGTGAAATTCTCTTCAGTTTCAACTTGTGATACCTTGTTTATTTTTGGTCTTTTAATCAAATTTGATTTTTTTCCCCTTTTTCCTTTTCTTTCCCTTTTTCTCCTTTTTTCCTTTTCTTTCCCTTTTTCTCCTTTTTTCCTTTTCTTTCCCTTTTTTTCTTTTTTCCCTTTTTTCCCTTTTTACTCTTTTTTCCACTTTTTCCTTTTTTTTCCACTTTTTCCTTTTTTTTCCACTTTTTCCTTTTTTTTCCGCTTTTTCCTTTTTTTTCCACTTTTTTCCTTTTTTTTCCACTTTTTTCCTTTTTTTTCCCACTTTTTTCCTTTTTTTTGCACTTTTCCTTTTTTGCACTTTTCCTTTTTTTGCACTTTTCCTTTTTTGCACTTTTCCCTTTTTTTTTTTTTTGCACTTTTCCCTTTTTTGCAGTTTTCCCTTTTTTGCACTTTTCCTTTTTTTGCACTTTTCCTTTTTTTGCACTTTTCCTTTTTTTGCACTTTTCCTTTTTTTGCACTTTTCCTTTTTTTTTGCACTTTCCTTTTTTGCACTTTTCCTTTTTTTGCACTTTTCCCTTTTTTGCACTTTTCCTTTTTTGCACTTTTCCTTTTTTGCACTTTTCCTTTTTTTGCACTTTTCCCTTTTTTGCACTTTTCCTTTTTTTGCACTTTTCCTTTTTTTGCACTTTTCCTTTTTTTGCACTGTTCCTTTTTTTGCACTTTTCCTTTTTTTTTTGCACTTTTCCTTTTTTTTTGCACTTTTCCTTTTTTTTTGCACTTTTCCTTTTTTTTTTGCACTTTTCCTTTTTTTTTGCACTTTTCCTTTTTTTTGCACTTTTCCTTTTTGTTGCACTTTTCCTTTTTGTTGCACTTTTCCTTTTTTTTGCACTTTTCCTTTTTTGCACTTTTCCTTTTTTTGCACTTTTCCTTTTTTTTGCACTTTTCTTTTTTTGCACTTTTCCTTTTTTGCACTTTTCCTTTTTTTTGCACTTTTCCTTTTTTTTGCACTTTTCCTTTTTTTTGCACTTTTCCTTTTTTTTGCACTTTTCCTTTTTTTGCACTTTTCCTTTTTTTTGCACTTTTCCTTTTTTTTGCACTTTTCCTTTTTTTTGCACTTTTCCTTTTTTTTGCACTTTTCCTTTTTTTTCCACTTTTCCTTTTTTTTCCACTTTTCCTTTTTTTTTTGCACTTTTCCTTTTTTTTTTGCACTTTTCCTTTTTTTTTTGCACTTTTCCTTTTTTTCAAACTTTTTCCTTTTTTTCTTTTTTTTTCACTTTTTCCCTTCTCCCCCGTTTTTTTTTTTTTTACTAGAGTCATCACTTATCAAGGCCAGAAGGCCACGCAAGGATAAATATTAATGAGTTATTGGGGCTTGGGTGTTTTGGGAGTTTTATAGGTGGTGGTGGGGGGGTAGGATGTTTTGGAAATTTCTCGGGATCAAAGTTATTATACCTAACTGTGCAAATTCACCAAACAATTATTGAGTCCATTTACATTTATGTGAGGGGTACCGTCTTTATTATGATGGGTGGCTTTTAGAAATTTAATTCTACACCGACCTATCTCTGGCCAGGTCTTTATTTATCCTTCTTTCTCGCAAATGCCTTCATCACTTTCATGTTTTATTTGATCTTTCCCTGTCAACTGACCCTGCTATCTCAACTGTTCTACATCTACTAATCCTAGATCTCTAATCCATTCTTTCAACATGACCATACTAACTAAGTCTACTTTTCTCCACACTTCCCTTCATAGTATCTAGATTTAATCTTGCTCTGAGGTCAACAGGTCTAAACCTGCCTTTAAGACTCGCATTCCATAGTATTCCTCTCCATGCAACGCATATCCTCAGCCTCACTGGCTAGGTTTTATTTGCATATATCATCACCTCGTGTACATTTAGAGAAATTAATGTGCTCAATTGACTTTTTTCCTCAATACTATGAAATTAGCTTAAGAGACCGAAGACACTCCAGATAGAGGGAGGTATTAAAATTAAATTAAAATAAATGTTCCGTTTTACTTTGGTCGAAATTCTCAGAAATCAAGGGTGCCCCTTCCTGGTGCTACAAAATACATAGATATTTTAGTTGTTCTATTAAATTCTCCTTTGCGTTTTGAACAATGAGTTTGCAAAGAAGTTAAGAACATTGATTTATCCTTCTTGTAGTTTCTTGATCTGATGGGATTCCAAGACAAGAATTCATCTAGTCTGGTGGAGTATCAAGCTTTGTCTTGTTAATTATATATATATATATATATATATATAGAGGAAGAGAGAAAACAATAAGATTGGAAAATGAAGACACAAAACTATATATTGGTGAATATAGAATTGTTCATTTATTTAATAAAGGTATACAACAAACATTTGGTATAAAGAGTCCCCTCTATCCCCCAACTAAATGTTTGTATACATTTATTAAATAAATGAACCATTCTATATTCACCAATATATAGTTTTGTGATTTCGTTTTCCACTCCTATTGTCTCTTATATAAGCTCCAATGAAATTTGTTGAGCTTTATATTATCCCGATAAGTCTCTTCTTATAGAATTGAATTTACTCTATTCTCCTAACTCTCTAAGCTAATATATATATATATAAAGCTATATAAGTTGGTATATAATAAGAAAATATATTTCTACAAATATATATATATATATATATATATATATATATATATATATATTAGTGTTGGAACGACTGATTGGAATCGGGAATCGGAAAAATCAGAGCTTTTGGGAGTATCGGAATTGGAAAAATTTGCACCTATTTTCTGCTGCCATTATCTTTTTTATTTGATGTTGATTTAAGAAACATCTTCCACTGCTTGTAGTAATAATAAAATAATAAATATTTATTTGTTTAAACTTCCGGTAAGACTAAAATCTCTTCACAAGGGTATTTTTACGTTTGAGAAAAACTATACACAATTAAGGTGTTTTTACAGTAATCAGGACAAAATAACACGTTTATAGTTAAATATTTAGAGATTTATAAAGAATTGGGAGTTTAGTACGGAATTGGTAATTATATTGGAATTGTCCCATCATTAATATATATATTTATAATTAATTTATCTTTTGTTAATTAATCAGTTAATTTAATTAAATATATCTTGTGATCTCTTGGTATTATGAAATTCAAGGACTGTCCTAGTCTGGTGGAGTATCAAGCTTTGTGTTGTTACTAATATTATATATATTTACTCCTATAAATTTGTTGGTCTCCCGACAAAAGTAGTGTGACCTGTAAATTCACTCTTGTTCGTTCGTCTGTCTACACTTTTCTCAATAACTAAGCCTTGGAATTTTTTGAAATTTTGCAAAAACATTAAACATGATATGACAGAACGGATTTTCTGGGGAAAACTCCTGTTGCCCCTGTAGGGGTGCCTTTCAGATTAAAATGGCTAAAATTGACACTTTTGTGCTTATTAAAAAAACATTGATGCCTTGGATTTTTATAATTACTGCTTTTCATAGTTGTTGTTGTTGTTGTTGTCTCACTACATTTTGGTCAACTAATCCTCCGGCCTGCTTTGGGTAGGATTAAAACCACTATTTTCAGACAATGCTCACCTGGAACCGTAGAGATTCAACGCTTTTATCCACTGCACCACAGACCCCGAACTTGGAAAAATTCTTGTTTGTTCAAATGTCACAATTGTTATGTTAACGATTATTTTATTTTTTCTATTTTGTTTCATCAGGTGAATTTTTGGGTTCAAAGAGAGATTCTGAGCTGTCAAACCCTAAAGACAAGAGCAGAGGCGTTATCCCATTTTATCAAGATAGCCAAGGTAAAATTGCTTTTTTCCCCCTCAAACACCGGTCGAGTGTGAGGGGAAAAGTTACTCGCCCCAAAATATTTTTACTCGTCCGACTTTGTCTTTGTTTCAGTCAATAATAGTAAATAATTTTACAACAATTCAAGAAATTACCGTGTGTATAATCTAACAAGAAAATATTTGTTTAACTCTTGTAAATCAACTATTTTTATTACTACAAACATTTCAGTAAATAATCAACAAAACGTTAAAATACAACACCAGTTTCTTTATATAGCATCGTTCATAGTATTGTTCCATAGAAATAAGAATCATTTCTTTGGATACTTGACGGAACGATGCGTTTTTTTCCTTTTTCAAATGTTCGTCTTTACTTTTGTAAGCATGAAGTGTATGTAGTTGTAGCGTCGAAGAATTTTTTTTTCCAAATGAATTTCAAAATCAGAGAGCTAAATGAAGGCGACATTTTGACTACATGCAGAATGTGTAAATTTGACCTCTTGTTGATCTTTAGCGTGACCACTTTTTTTTAAATGGTCTCACAGCTAGAGATGAAAGAATTCACAAATGATGAGACATAGGCGATTAAATGAGTACTTCCCCGTTTCTTTATTTAAAGAAGACTGGCGGGCGAGTGATTTACGACTTTTAGTCACCCCAAGAAATTTTCAATGACTGTGTTGTGTAAAGTCTAAAAGGCTGTGTGTATGTATAGGTATGCAGGGGTGTTTATATATGTAACTGTATGTATATGATTGTGTATATGTATGTATGTGTACATGTATGTTAGTGTATACATATGTAAGCATCTTAATAGCATAATTTTGAAATATTTTCCATATTAAGATAAATATTTTATATAAATATAATTAGCTAATGTAAATTAATAAAATAAGTAATATTTTATAAACTTGTTATATAGGCCTAATGAACTCGGATAATGTTAGCATATAGAATGACAATATTGAAAAAAAAAGGCAAGTATGTTAATATATTACACGATATACTAAGTATGTTAATATATTACATGATATACTAAGTATGTTAATATATTACATGATATACTAAGTATGTTAATATATTACATGATATACTAAGTATGTTAATATATTACACATGATATACTAAGTATGTTAATATATTACACGATATACTAAGTATGTTAATATATTACATGATATACTAAGTATGTTAATATATTACACATGATATACTAAGTATGTTAATATATTACACATGATATACTATGTTAATATATTACACATGATATACTAAGTATGTTAATATATTACATGATATACTAAGTATGTTAATATATTACACGATATACTATGTTAATATATTGCACATGATATACTAAGTATGTTAATATATTACACGATATACTATGTTAATATATTGCACATGATATACTAAGTATGTTAATATATTACACATGATATACTAAGTATGTTAATATATTACACATGATATACTAAGTATGTTAATATATTACACATGATATACTAAGTATGTTAATATATTACACATGATATACTAAGTATGTTAATATATTACACATGATATACTAAGTATGTTAATATATTACACATGATATACTAAGTATGTTAATATATTGCACATGATATACTAAGTATGTTAATATATTGCACATGATATACTAAGTATGTTAATATATTACACATGATATACTAAGTATGTTAATATATTACACATGATATACTAAGTATGTTAATATATTACACATGATATACTAAGTATGTTAATATATTACACGATATACTAAGTATGTTAATATATTACACGATATACTAAGTATGTTAATATATTACACATGATATACTAAGTATGTTAATATATTACACATGATATACTAAGTATGTTAATATATTACACATGATATACTAAGTATGTTAATATATTACACATGATATACTAAGTATGTTAATATATTGCGCATGATATACTAAGTATGTTAATATATTACGCATGATATACTAAGTATGTTAATATATTACACATGATATACTAAGTATGTTAATATATTACACGATATACTAAGTATGTTAATATATTACACATGATATACTAAGTATGTTAATATATTACACATGATATACTAAGTATGTTAATATATTACACGATATACTAAGTATGTTAATATATTACACACGATATACTAAGTATGTTAATATATTACACACGATATACTAAGTATGTTAATATATTACACACGATATACTAAGTATGTTAATATATTACACACGATATACTAAGTATGTTAATATATTACACACGATATACTAAGTATGTTAATATATTACACACGATATACTAAGTATGTTAATATATTACACACGATATACTAAGTATGTTAATATATTACACACGATATACTAAGTATGTTAATATATTACACACGATATACTAAGTATGTTAATATATTACACATGATATACTAAGTATGTTAATATATTACACATGATATACTAAGTATGTTAATATATTACACATGATATACTAAGTATGTTAATATATTACACATGATATACTAAGTATGTTAATATATTACACATGATATACTAAGTATGTTAATATATTACACATGATATACTAAGTATGTTAATATATTACACATGATATACTAAGTATGTTAATATATTACACATGATATACTAAGTATGTTAATATATTACACATGATATACTAAGTATGTTAATATATTACACATGATATACTAAGTATGTTAATATATTACACATGATATACTAAGTATGTTAATATATTACACATGATATACTAAGTATGTTAATATATTACACATGATATACTAAGTATGTTAATATATTACACATGATATACTAAGTATGTTAATATATTACACGATATACTAAGTATGTTAATATATTACATGATATACTAAGTATGTTAATATATTACATGATATACTAAGCATGTTAATATATTACACGATATACTAAGTATGTTAATATATTACACGATATACTAAGTATGTTAATATATTACACGATATACTAAGTATGTTAATATATTACACATGATATACTAAGTATGTTAATATATTACATGATATACTAAGTATGTTAATATATTACATGATATACTAAGTATGTTAATATATTACATGATATACTAAGTATGTTAATATATTACACGATATACTAAGTATGTTAATATATTACACGATATACTAAGTATGTTAATATATTACACGATATACTAAGTATGTTAATATATTACACGATATACTAAGTATGTTAATATATTACACGATATACTAAGTATGTTAATATATTACACAGGATATACTAAGTATGTTAATATATTACACATGATATACTAAGTATGTTAATATATTACACATGATATACTAAGTATGTTAATATATTACACATGATATACTAAGTATGTTAATATATTACACGATATACTAAGTATGTTAATATATTACACATGATATACTAAGTATGTTAATATATTACACATGATATACTAAGTATGTTAATATATTACACGATATACTAAGTATGTTAATATATTACACACGATATACTAAGTATGTTAATATATTACACACGATATACTAAGTATGTTAATATATTACACACGATATACTAAGTATGTTAATATATTACACACGATATACTAAGTATGTTAATATATTACACACGATATACTAAGTATGTTAATATATTACACACGATATACTAAGTATGTTAATATATTACACATGATATACTAAGTATGTTAATATATTACACATGATATACTAAGTATGTTAATATATTACACATGATATACTAAGTATGTTAATATATTACACGATATACTAAGTATGTTAATATATTACACGATATACTAAGTATGTTAATATATTACACGATATACTAAGTATGTTAATATATTACACGATATACTAAGTATGTTAATATATTACACGATATACTAAGTATGTTAATATATTACACGATATACTAAGTATGTTAATATATTACACGATATACTAAGTATGTTAATATATTACACGATATACTAAGTATGTTAATATATTACACATGATATACTAAGTATGTTAATATATTACACATGATATACTAAGTATGTTAATATATTACACATGATATACTAAGTATGTTAATATATTACACATGATATACTAAGTATGTTAATATATTACACATGATATACTAAGTATGTTAATATATTACACATGATATACTAGGTATGTTAATATATTACACATGATATACTAGGTATGTTAATATATTACACATGATATACTAGGTATGTTAATATATTACACATGATATACTAAGTATGTTAATATATTACACATGATATACTAAGTATGTTAATATATTACACATGATATACTAAGTATGTTAATATATTACACATGATATACTAAGTATGTTAATATATTACACATGATATACTAAGTATGTTAATATATTACACATGATATACTAAGTATGTTAATATATTACACATGATATACTAAGTATGTTAATATATTAAACGATATACTAAGTATGTTAATATATTACACGATATACTAAGTATGTTAATATATTACACGATATACTAAGTATGTTAATATATTACACGATATACTAAGTATGTTAATATATTACACATGATATACTAAGTATGTTAATATATTACACATGATATACTAAGTATGTTAATATATTACACATGATATACTAAGTATGTTAATATATTACACGATATACTAAGTATGTTAATATATTACACGATATACTAAGTATGTTAATATATTACACGATATACTAAGTATGTTAATATATTACACATGATATACTAAGTATGTTAATATATTACACATGATATACTAAGTATGTTAATATATTACACATGATATACTAAGTATGTTAATATATTACACGATATACTAAGTATGTTAATATATTACACATGATATACTAAGTATGTTAATATATTACACGATATACTAAGTATGTTAATATATTACACGATATACTAAGTATGTTAATATATTACACGATATACTAAGTATGTTAATATATTACACGATATACTAAGTATGTTAATATATTACACATGATATACTAAGTATGTTAATATATTACACATGATATACTAAGTATGTTAATATATTACACATGATATACTAAGTATGTTAATATATTACACGATATACTAAGTATGTTAATATATTACACATGATATACTAAGTATGTTAATATATTACACATGATATACTAAGTATGTTAATATATTACACATGATATACTAAGTATGTTAATATATTACACATGATATACTAAGTATGTTAATATATTACACATGATATACTAAGTATGTTAATATATTACACATGATATACTAAGTATGTTAATATATTACACATGATATACTAAGTATGTTAATATATTACACGATATACTAAGTATGTTAATATATTACACATGATATACTAAGTATGTTAATATATTACACATGATATACTAAGTATGTTAATATATTACACATGATATACTAAGTATGTTAATATATTACACATGATATACTAAGTATGTTAATATATTACACATGATATACTAAGTATGTTAATATATTACACATGATATACTAAGTATGTTAATATATTACACATGATATACTAAGTATGTTAATATATTACACATGATATACTAAGTATGTTAATATATTACACATGATATACTAAGTATGTTAATATATTACACATGATATACTAAGTATGTTAATATATTACACATGATATACTAAGTATGTTAATATATTACACATGATATACTAAGTATGTTAATATATTACACATGATATACTCAGTATGTTAATATATTACACGATATACTAAGTATGTTAATATATTACACGATATACTAAGTATGTTAATATATTACACGATATACTAAGTATGTTAATATATTACACGATATACTAAGTATGTTAATTCATTACACGATATACTAAGTATGTTAATATATTACACGATATACTAAGTATGTTAATATATTACACATGATATACTAAGTATGTTAATATATTACACATGATATACTAAGTATGTTAATATATTACACATGATATACTAAGTATGTTAATATATTACACGATATACTAAGTATGTTAATATATTACACATGATATACTAAGTATGTTAATATATTACACGATATACTAAGTATGTTAATATATTACACGATATACTAAGTATGTTAATATATTACACATGATATACTAAGTATGTTAATATATTACACATGATATACTAAGTATGTTAATATATTACACATGATATACTAAGTATGTTAATATATTACACATGATATACTAAGTATGTTAATATATTGCACATGATATACTAAGTATGTTAATATATTGCACATGATATACTAAGTATGTTAATATATTGCACATGATATACTAAGTATGTTAATATATTGCACATGATATACTAAGTATGTTAATATATTGCACATGATATACTAAGTATGTTAATATATTGCACATGATATACTAAGTATGTTAATATATTGCACATGATATACTAAGTATGTTAATATATTGCACATGATATACTAAGTATGTTAATATATTACACATGATATACTAAGTATGTTAATATATTACACATGATATACTAAGTATGTTAATATATTACACATGATATACTAAGTATGTTAATAGATTACACATGATATACTAAGTATGTTAATAGATTACACATGATATACTAAGTATGTTAATAGATTACACATGATATACTAAGTATGTTAATAGATTACACATGATATACTAAGTATGTTAATAGATTACACATGATATACTAAGTATGTTAATATATTACACATGATATACTAAGTATGTTAATATATTACACATGATATACTAAGTATGTTAATATATTACACATGATATACTAAGTATGTTAATATATTACACATGATATACTAAGTATGTTAATATATTGCACATGATATACTAAGTATGTTAATATATTACACGATATACTAAGTATGTTAATAGATTACACATGATATACTAAGTATGGTAATATATTACACATGATATACTAAGTATGTTAATATATTACACATGATATACTAAGTATGTTAATATATTACACATGATATACTAAGTATGTTAATATATTACACAAGATATACTAAGTATGTTAATATATTACACGATATACTAAGTATGTTAATATATTACACGATATACTAAGTATGTTAATATATTGCACATGATATACTAAGTATGTTAATATATTGCACATGATATACTAAGTATGTTAATATATTGCACATGATATACTAAGTATGTTAATATATTGCACATGATATACTAAGTATGTTAATATATTGCACATGATATACTAAGTATGTTAATATATTACACATGATATACTAAGTATGTTAATATATTACACATGATATACTAAGTATGTTAATATATTACACATGATATACTAAGTATGTTAATATATTACACATGATATACTAAGTATGTTAATATATTACACATGATATACTAAGTATGTTAATATATTACACATGATATACTAAGTATGTTAATATATTACACATGATATACTAAGTATGTTAATATATTACACATGATATACTAAGTATGTTAATATATTACACGATATACTAAGTATGTTAATATATTACACATGATATACTAAGTATGTTAATATATTACACGATATACTAAGTATGTTAATATATTACACGATATACTAAGTATGTTAATATATTACACGATATACTAAGTATGTTAATATATTACACGATATACTAAGTATGTTAATATATTACACATGATATACTAAGTATGTTAATATATTACACATGATATACTAAGTATGTTAATATATTACACATGATATACTAAGTATGTTAATATATTACACGATATACTAAGTATGTTAATATATTACACATGATATACTAAGTATGTTAATATATTACACATGATATACTAAGTATGTTAATATATTACACATGATATACTAAGTATGTTAATATATTACACATGATATACTAAGTATGTTAATATATTACACATGATATACTAAGTATGTTAATATATTACACATGATATACTAAGTATGTTAATATATTACACATGATATACTAAGTATGTTAATATATTACACATGATATACTAAGTATGTTAATATATTACACATGATATACTAAGTATGTTAATATATTACACATGATATACTAAGTATGTAAATATATTACACATGATATACTAAGTATGTTAATATATTACACATGATATACTAAGTATGTTAATATATTACACATGATATACTAAGTATGTTAATATATTACACATGATATACTAAGTATGTTAATATATTACACATGATATACTAAGTATGTTAATATATTACACATGATATACTAAGTATGTTAATATATTACACATGATATACTAAGTATGTTAATATTTTACACATGATATACTAAGTATGTTAATATATTACACATGATATACTAAGTATGTTAATATATTACACGATATACTAAGTATGTTAATATATTACACGATATACTAAGTATGTTAATATATTACACGATATACTAAGTATGTTAATATATTACACGATATACTAAGTATGTTAATTCATTACACGATATACTAAGTATGTTAATATATTACACGATATACTAAGTATGTTAATATATTACACATGATATACTAAGTATGTTAATATATTACACATGATATACTAAGTATGTTAATATATTACACATGATATACTAAGTATGTTAATATATTACACGATATACTAAGTATGTTAATATATTACACATGATATACTAAGTATGTTAATATATTACACGATATACTAAGTATGTTAATATATTACACGATATACTAAGTATGTTAATATATTACACATGATATACTAAGTATGTTAATATATTACACATGATATACTAAGTATGTTAATATATTACACATGATATACTAAGTATGTTAATATATTACACATGATATACTAAGTATGTTAATATATTACACATGATATACTAAGTATGTTAATATATTGCACATGATATACTAAGTATGTTAATATATTGCACATGATATACTAAGTATGTTAATATATTGCACATGATATACTAAGTATGTTAATATATTGCACATGATATACTAAGTATGTTAATATATTGCACATGATATACTAAGTATGTTAATATATTGCACATGATATACTAAGTATGTTAATATATTACACATGATATACTAAGTATGTTAATATATTACACATGATATACTAAGTATGTTAATATATTACACATGATATACTAAGTATGTTAATAGATTACACATGATATACTAAGTATGTTAATAGATTACACATGATATACTAAGTATGTTAATAGATTACACATGATATACTAAGTATGTTAATAGATTACACATGATATACTAAGTATGTTAATATATTACACATGATATACTAAGTATGTTAATAGATTACACATGATATACTAAGTATGTTAATATATTACACATGATATACTAAGTATGTTAATATATTACACATGATATACTAAGTATGTTAATATATTACACATGATATACTAAGTATGTTAATATATTGCACATGATATACTAAGTATGTTAATATATTGCACATGATATACTAAGTATGTTAATATATTACACGATATACTAAGTATGTTAATAGATTACACATGATATACTAAGTATGTTAATATATTACACATGATATACTAAGTATGTTAATATATTACACATGATATACTAAGTATGTTAATATATTACACATGATATACTAAGTATGTTAATATATTACACATGATATACTAAGTATGTTAATATATTACACAAGATATACTAAGTATGTTAATATATTACACGATATACTAAGTATGTTAATATATTACACGATATACTAAGTATGTTAATATATTACACGATATACTAAGTATGTTAATATATTGCACATGATATACTAAGTATGTTAATATATTGCACATGATATACTAAGTATGTTAATATATTGCACATGATATACTAAGTATGTTAATATATTGCACATGATATACTAAGTATGTTAATATATTGCACATGATATACTAAGTATGTTAATATATTACACATGATATACTAAGTATGTTAATATATTACACATGATATACTAAGTATGTTAATATATTACACATGATATACTAAGTATGTTAATATATTACACATGATATACTAAGTATGTTAATATATTACACATGATATACTAAGTATGTTAATATATTACACATGATATACTAAGTATGTTAATATATTACACATGATATACTAAGTATGTTAATATATTACACATGATATACTAAGTATGTTAATATATTACACATGATATACTAAGTATGTTAATATATTACACATGATATACTAAGTATGTTAATATATTACACATGATATACTAAGTATGTTAATATATTACACATGATATACTAAGTATGTTAATATATTACACATGATATACTAAGTATGTTAATATATTACACATGATATACTAAGTATGTTAATATATTACACATGATATACTAAGTATGTTAATATATTACACATGATATACTAAGTATGTTAATATATTACACATGATATACTAAGTATGTTAATATATTACACATGAGATACTAAGTATGTTAATATATTGCACATGATATACTAAGTATGTTAATATATTGCACATGATATACTAAGTATGTTAATATATTACACATGATATACTAAGTATGTTAATATATTACACATGATATACTAAGTATGTTAATATATTGCACATGATATACTAAGTATGTTAATATATTACACGATATACTAAGTATGTTAATATATTACACGATATACTAAGTATGTTAATATATTACACACGATATACTAAGTATGGTAATATATTACACATGATATACTAAGTATGTTAATATATTACACATGATATACTAAGTATGTTAATATATTACACATGATATACTAAGTATGTTAATATATTGCACATGATATACTAAGTATGTTAATATATTACACGATATACTAAGTATGTTAATATATTACACGATATACTAAGTATGTTAATATATTACACGATATACTAAGTATGTTAATATATTACACGATATACTAAGTATGTTAATATATTACACATGATATACTAAGTATGTTAATATATTACACATGATATACTAAGTATGTTAATATATTACACATGATATACTAAGTATGTTAATATATTACACATGATATACTAAGTATGTTAATATATTGCACATGATATACTAAGTATGTTAATATATTGCACATGATATACTAAGTATGTTAATATATTACACGATATACTAAGTATGTTAATATATTACACATGATATACTAAGTATGTTAATATATTGCACATGATATACTAAGTATGTTAATATATTGCACATGATATACTAAGTATGTTAATATATTGCACATGATATACTAAGTATGTTAATATATTACACATGAGATACTAAGTATGTTAATATATTACACATGATATACTAAGTATGTTAATATATTGCACATGATATACTAAGTATGTTAATATATTACACATGATATACTAAGTATGTTAATATATTACACATGATATACTAAGTATGTTAATATATTACACATGATATACTAAGTATGTTAATATATTACACATGATATACTAAGTATGTTAATATATTACACATGATATACAATTTTAATGTGGAGTGATAGGTAAAAATAAATTAAAAAAAATGAAACATAACAACATAAATAATTAAATAAAAGGAATAGATAGCAAATAAAACAAAATAAAATGAATAATTTAATATACGAATTTAAAAAACATAAAAATTGAGCAAATCAACATTATTCAATTAAAAGTGGAGGAAAGAGTCAAATTTTAAATCAGTACAGGGGATTGAAATAGATCATGTTATTATTACTTTGATGAATTGTAATGTCTATTGATGGTAAAGTTAAGTTTGTTAAGTAAGGTAATTTATGGATTATTAGAAAAATAAATAAAATAATAAACAAATTAAAATAACAAATAATATAAAATAGAATAATCAAATATAAATGGTAATAATCATAATATTAAAAGGTATTTATATGAGCTAGGCGCCAAATATTGATCTAAAAATGTATTTGATGCAACAAGTGATTGATGGATTAGTGTTTATAAATATATAAGCCAAAAAATTGTTAGAATATGAATTAAAAACATTATAGTAACAGATCCATGTTAAATCGACTATGACGAACTATGTATTCTTTAATATATATACTCATTAAATTAACGTTCATAACTTAATTTCGGAAATATTAATTAAATTTTAATTAAAATATTAAATAAATAAATGAAAAAAAAATGATGTAATTAAAGTTCATTGGGGAGGGGATTTAAGAATAAGGATAACCAAGGTTTGATATAGTCTATAATTATTAGATCTAAATGTAGTTCATAGGAGAGGGGATTTAAGAATAAGGAAAACTAAGGTTAGATATAGTCTATAATTATTAGGTCTAAAATATTTATAAATCTAACTTGAATTAAAATTAATACTAGTTTTAACTTGGATATACATTTATTTGATTATAATATGTTATCAGATGTAGAAACTCTGAATCATAATTATTAATGTATTAGGAGACATACAATGATAAAAAAAAATCACACTTAAATTAGGAATTAGTTTCGCAAAACGCTTATTAAAAATAGAGGTTCGTATGTAAAATGGAGTTAAATTTTGAAATGTAAAAATTAAATCACTACTTTATATATAAGTAATTGATGGTGCGTATATTGATATTAGTATGATTAAATAGTTAAATAAATAAATAACAAATTAGATTAAATGGAAATAACTAATTAATTTACAATTCAACGTTAGCGGATATAACGTTAGAACTTAATAACTCCTGATTATCGATTGTAATAATCCATAATACTAACATTTTGTATTGGAAAAATTAGTAAATTAATTTAGAAAAAAAAAAGAAAAAAAGTCGATTTAATTTCTAATAAATAATAATGAACTAAAGACATAACTTAATTAATATAAATTAATATTAAAATGATAGATTAATTATTAGCTGATATGGATGTTTAGACGTTGGAGAAAAATAGATAAATAAATATAATCTCAGAATGTCTTGATCTAAGGGAAGTAACTCGTCCTGCTTTTTATTAAAAACTAGCGAGGGGTACCCGGCGTTGCCCGGGTGTTTGTAGGTGTGTGTGTGGAAAAAAACCAGGTGCCCGTGAAAAAAAAAACAAAGCTTTTACGACGCGCAGTTGAAAAATAGCAAAGTGTGAAAAAAAAAAACAGGTGCGCGTTTTTGATTGACGTGACGGCGATAGGTATTCAGCAGTTAGAATTTTGTGCGGGACAGTTTTTAATGAGGTTAATAAATCGGTTTGTTTGTTTTTAAAAACCCACTCCCCCGTCTGATATGACGAAGTCGACATTGACCAAATGTTCACTGGCTCTGGGCTTGTGATTAGAGTCGAGTTTCGCTTTTTTTTATACCGAAAACCGAATGTAACGCATGCCGATGCGGGAAATGTGGAATAATTAACGTTTGAAAGTCAATAAAATTAAATAGACAGGCGAGCTCTGTGGTTAAGTGTGAGATATTACAATTTATGGATGATATAAAAAGTTTTAAGAAGTTGTGAAGCGAGCGAGCGCTTCTCTGAAAGAAGCCTTTTGTGGACATCGAGGAAAAGCGTACATACATACATACATTTTCGCTTTTATATATATATATATATATTGATTATTGAAACGTGAAGATGTACGATTTAAAAGAGCTTTCAAATTATTCTAAACTTAACATAACGTAAGGATAATTTTTTGAATGTATGATAGTAAAGATTTATTAGTATATATATTGACGTGTATGATTGTAATAGGCTTGAATTATGCTTAGTTTTCATTCAGGATGGATTATTTTGGGAACCTAATTTGGCTATTATAAAATATCGGTCTTTTCGCAGATTAAATTAGATTCGTATATATAAACAGCTAGGATAGTTTATAATATGGTTGACATTATTTTCAAAATTATGTATACATAATTAGAATTATGGAATTTACTGATTATTAAATAGAATATTTTGTTATGAAGATACCAATAATTAATTTGATAGTACGAATGGTTGGCTATCGTTTTTTTTTTTTTTTTTGTAGCTAAGTTTAAGTTTCGTACATCTATACAAATATGGTGGTTTATAATTTTGTTGATATAGTTTCGTTGATATTATTACCATAAGTATGTATTCTTTACTTAGTAATCTCTATATAAATAAAATGAACTCATTTTTTCCCGTCTGATTTTGACATTAATAGGATTAAAAATCAAGATATTTCATGCAAATATAATATGCACAAACGGCAGAACAATATCTGAGGTGTGTTATAGGCTTATTATTTCTCAAATTCCTCGATAATCTTAGATTTCTATATTTTTCTGCTGAGAAGTCACGGCCAAAATCGGTTAAGATCAATGGAAGTGGTAAAATATTTTCTCTCTAATAAATTCCTCCTCCCCCTGCCACCACTTAACACCGTTTGGGGATCGTTCACAAGGAACAGTTGAGAAGAGAACACCGGTTTGGCTTCGTAGTTCTTTCATGTGAAGTTATTTAAAATCACTAAACTAAGCTGCAGTGCTCTGTGGCGTAGTGGTTAGCGTGCTGGACAATTCACGTTATATTTTCACGTTCGCGCCGACCTACCGTAGTCGTTTTTTTTTTTTTTTTTCCTAAACAACTGGAATGGACTTTTTTTGGTGGCCGAACTGTTAACGTTGCAGATGTTTTTTTTTGTTTTTTTTTCACACTTTATTTTCCTACTTTTACTCATGACTCCGGGTTTGATCCTTCCTACTTACCTACCATAACATTTTTTAAAACTCCCCCCCCCCGGAAACAAACACTCGGGCAACGCCGGGTACCCCCGCTAGTAATAAATATAATAATTATTAAATAGAAAATTTAAGTAGTAAATTCATAGATTGAGATTGTTAGTACGTATAGTGGGTATTTCTTTTTTTTTTTTTTGTGAATTAGGTTTAGTTTCGTATATAAGCGCAGGTATACTGATTTTTAGTTTATAAGGTATATTTTGGTAATATTATTCTCGTAAGTTAGGTATACATAACTGAGAATTAATAAATTATAGTAATTATTAAATAGAAGAGTCATAATTTAATTAAATGGTCAGTACGAAGAGTGGGATTCAATGACTTTGTTTGATTCAAATCCAAGATGGCGTAATGGTAAAATATATAGGTAACTGCAGCGTCTCTTCCAAATTTTCGGATTCTCACCATGTTGTATCACATTTTAATTCCTTTTGGTGGATAGATTGTTGCTATCTCTTCTGATGAGTTAAGGGTATAATAGATTCACTAATTGATATAATTATTAAGTAATTGATTTTGCGCTACGAAACAGATACTGTCAAGAACTGTAAGGATTAATTAATGTAAAAGAATAAACTATAAAAATTGTTAACATCATGTGTTTTGGAATACAAAGTTTTTGTCATTTATTCTATATATATATATATATATATATATATATATATATATATATATCTCAAGGCATGTTTGATTAAATTCTACAAATTTCTTCCTTTTATTTTTCTGTTTTTCTTGATCTTCCGAGCATTTTTTCTCGTTTCAGTTGATAAGTTGTGTATTAGGTTGCTGAATGATTATCACTTTCAATGTTTGATTGTCGTCAGGTGCAATTTTGTTGTTAAAATGGCTTTTTTTCTGTTGCCTTTTTTATATGCAATTTTATTTCCCTCTCTAACAGATGACTTAAATCAAAATAACTAAATAAAATTAAAATTAAACCAATAAATCTATATATATAAAAGCGAAAATGTATGTATGTGTGTTCGCTTTTTCTGTGTGTCTACAAAAGGCTTTTTTCAGAGAAGCGGTCGGTCGCTTCACAACTTTTAAAAACTTTTCATATCACATATAAATCGTAATATCTCACAGTTAACAACGAAGCTCGCGTGTCTATTTAATTTGCTTGATTTCGGGGAGATAAATATTCAATATTTGTCGCTCGCCGCATGTGGGTTAGTCTTTTTCCTATAACATCTTGGGGGGAAGGGGGTAAGCGTTCAGCAGTAAATGAAATCCCGCAGTCAAACTTGACCTCATTAAATCATTAAAACGAGCACCTGCTAAATCCAAGTAATTAAATAAATTCAAACGTGTTTCCGTAAGCATGTCGTAGTGGGGCAATGGTTAACGTCGCACGTTTTTTTTTTTTTTTTCACAACTTTGCCTCACCGGTTCGGGTTCGATCCTCATACTTAATTTTTTTTTTTTACCCCCCCCCTACAAACACCCGGGCAACGCCGGGTACCCTTCGCTAGTAAAAACTAAAATACAGTTATGAATGGCTATATAACAAGGGTGCTAAAAATGTAGAACCTCAACATTATGTAAGTACATTTCTTGTAAAGTCAAAGAGTTGATATGTTGCAACATGAATAAAGCCAATAATCTTTTAATAAAAGCTGTAACCAAAGTGTCATCCAGTGCATGGCATAAATGTTCAGATATGATTGTTAAGATATCTGCAGTAGAATGCGCTTATAGGTCCATATTGTGTATCAGAAAGTGAACCAATGTTTAGGAGATGGTGGACGAGCACTTGGTGGATAAATTTACTAATGGGTCCATTCTTTCACAGATTTCATGAATACTAGTACCATGGAGGAAATTCTCCAACTATGATGGAAGCATCATTTATTGTGTAATTTGGAGAGAAACTTACAATGTTTGACCTCTTTGTTGCATTTGTTGGTCCTTCTGTTATAATGTCCGGCAAAGGCTTTTTTGGGGGGTGGGGTGGGTGGGTGGTTTACTGTTTCTTAGAACCTTTTATATACTACTTAGATTATAATATTTCCGATTTATGAAACGAGGTCATGTGTATCTTTTATTTGAGCAACTTTTACACGCTATTTTCGCGATATTTTTTTTACTCTCCGCGTGTTTGTTTGGCTTTTCAGTATAAAAGCGAAACTGAACCCGTAGCAAACAAAGCTCCGTGAGCTTTGATCAACGCAGGAAAACGCATCGTATCGGACAGTTACTATTCATTTGGACCCCCCCCCCCATTTATGGGGAGCTAGTTTTACCCCAACATCTTGGGGGAAACTGGCTTGCAGCCAAAGTTAAGTGCGGGATTTTGTTCCCCTATGGTGTGATGTTTGGCCTCATTAAATTTACGCACCTGTGACTTAACTTTTTAATCGTTTAATTTCAATTCCGCTGCCCTTTGTAGCGTCGCGGTAAGTTATCAGGCTATTCGCCTCAAGGCTTTGGGTTCGAACCTACCTGCCTACCAAAACTTTTTTTTTTTTTTTTCTTTTACACCTCCCAACACCTGGGCATTGGCGGGCGCTCCTGCTAGTCTTTCTCTAAAAGTGTTTCTGTTTCTATATTTGACCTTTGAATAGTAAAGGCTTCTTGGATATGAGGTTCCATGCTGTAACTATGCGCCATTTTAGTCGAGTGGAAAAATTTAAATAAAAAATGAATCCCTCTCCAGATACAAGACCCGTTCCATAAATAAACCAGCTCATGATTTTAAAGTATGTTACTGTGTAGTTTACCACAATTGACACCAATATCTATAAATATATTCCAGCAGAATGGTCAATTGGGGTTTTGAGCAGGGAGACCCAGCATTGCCCAGGATTGAATAAAGATCAACAAATGTTTCACGCTCCTATATTTTATTGTCATCAAAATCGGTGAAATAGCCCCTTTTTCATTTAGATCAATTAATTGCTTACTCTAGTTGGTAACCCACCGCGGTGCACTAGGAAGACTCTTCTCCCTGCAGTAACTTAATCCACAATACATTGTAGTTCACATTGCACTATACAGATATTGATTTTTATAAAATTATTTTTATATAATGGTTTGAATTAAAGTTTAAAATACAAACGTTAAGTATCAGGGTTCAATTGTGCTCTAAACAGAAAACTTCATTTTAAATGCGCTTCTGTCATATCAAGAGATCTACTGTTGATTTTATATGGCAGGTCTTTCTACTTGTGTGGTAATAAAACTTTTGAAATGCACTTGTGATGTTAGGTTGTATAAAAGTGTTAACTTTGGTCAAAATTGGACTGTTTCTTCTTTCATTTTACTGATACTTATTATACATTCCGATATAAAACCTATCTAAGAACACTCCCAGGCATGTAAAGTACCCTTGTGTGAAATTTCATAAAAATTTGCCCAGCCGTTTAAGACCCCATAGAGAACGAACTCACACATGCACAGTTCCTTTTATACAACAGTAGATAGATAAATGTTACTGTGTAGTCTACCCCAATTGACTCTAGTATCTATAAATATATTCCAACAGTGGTCAGTTGAGGTTTTGTGGGTCTCCGAGACATGTCAGCCTTTAAGCCGTAAGCTGATGGATTGATTGTGCGTAGTTAGAAGCTCTTTTTCTGTCAAAGATATTTCTCTAAAAATTTTTTTTTTTTTTTTTTTTTTTTTTTTTGTCTCTTTCAGAAATTACTCGATTTGAACAATTTGCATGCTGTCATGGCAGTAATTTCGGCTCTCCAAAGTGCAGCCATTTTCAGATTATCGAAGACGTGGATGGTAAGTTAATCCACATTTATTTAAATGCTCATTGATATATCAAAGTTTTAGATCGGCACAAAAGTTTATAAACTTTGATAAAGTCCGTAAAATGATGAAGATGACTTTTATTTTCTTTTAAATAAAATGTTTGTTTTTAAGACATAGATTTTGTTTTTTTTTTGCACTCGTCAAGTAATCTAACTATATATCTATAAAAGTGAATGTGTCTGTGTGTGTACATTTCCCTACGCAATAACTCTGTCAATTTTTAGTCTACAGACTCGAAATTTGATATACAGGGTAAACTTTGATAAAGTTCGTAAAATAATGTCTTCATCATGACAAATTTCACATGTTATTTTACAAATAAATGGACATAGGAATCAGACGAAAACAAAATCCAACAGATCAATATTAAAAACGCCTGGACTTTATTTTTTTTTTTTAAAATAAAATGTTTGTTTTTAAGACAGTTTTTTGTTTTTTTGCACTCGTCAGATAATCTATCTATCTATCTATATATATATATCTATAAAAGTGAACGCGTCTGTGTGTCTGTCTGTGTACATTTCCCTACACAATAACTCTGTCAATTTTTAGTCTACAGACTCGAAATTTGATATACAGGGTACTGAGATTTGGGAAAATCTATTCGATCGGTTTTCGACCAGAAACTTGGCTGTTAAGGGGTCAAAGTTCAACGATTTGACCTTTGAGAACTCTACCAAACACCTCCGACAATTTGGGGTCTAAATACTAGAAATTTTAGATATAGGTTCCTTGGACATGGATCGAACTTAACTTGATTTGAGCCCAAAACTATAAATTTTAAGGGGCCATAATAGGGGTCAAAGTTAAAAAAAAAATTGATCATTTTTTTTTTTTTCCTCAGCATACACCTCCAAACACCCGGGCAACGCCGGACACCCATGCTAGTATATCTATAAAAGTGAAAATGTCTGTCTGTGTGTGTACATTTCCCTACCTAACTACTCTGTCAATTTTCAGTCTACAGACTCAAGATTTGATATAAGGGGTATTCAGATTTGGGAAATCTTTTTAATCTGGTTTTCAGCTAGAAATTTGGCTGTCAAGGGGTCAAAGTTCAACAATTTGACCTTTGAAAACTCTACCAAACTCCTCCGCCAATTTTGGGTCTAAACACTTGAAATTTTTGGTGTAGGTTACCTGGATATGAGTCAAACTTTTTAATATATATATATATATATATATATATATATGCACATAATGATCAGTACATAGGGCCTGAGCAAAGCCGGGCTGAACTGTTAATAATGAACAAAACCAAAATTTTTTTTATTACATTTTCACCCCAAACAAGGCAACTTGCCACTTTGATGTAGGGGGCTACTATCAAGGACATAAGCTACAGGGGTAGTATGTGGGGAGTTGGGCAGCAAGATGTCAGTTCACATTAGACTTGAACTTCTGCATATCAGTACAGTTGGGGAAGCAGGAACCCAGAAGGGAATTTCAAAGTCTAGCAGTTCTGGAGAAGAAACTACGGGAGTAGAAAGCTCTCTTACACCTAGGGATCTCTACTGTGTAGGGGTAGGGTTTAGCTGCTTATCTGGTTTGTCGGGGGTATTTATGTCTAGGGGGGTACAAGTGCTTGCAGTTCGTCGGAGCATTCACCATTAAAATACTTGTAGAACAGGCAGAGGGATGCAAGATTTCGTCGATGGCACAGAGGCTAAAGCTTAGATGACAGTTCAGGACCTATCAGGTTGGCGACTCTCATTTGCACCTTATCTAGGAGTTGGAGAAATAATGCAAGGGAGATAACTCCCATATATTTTATTTAAAAAAATAGTTATCGAACTTGTTTTGTTTTGATTGGGAAAATAATTTGTCGTGGTTAAATCTTGAAAATTAAATCTAATAATTTTTTTTTATCTAATGCTAGTAAATAACATTAGATAAAAAAAATTATTAGATTTAATTTTTACGAAAGTGAAAAGGGAAAACGTTTTATTAGCAGTTAATTTGCTTTGTAGGTAATTTTAGTTTTGTAAACTGTTAAAAATGTTCGATTAGCTAATAAATTTAATTGAATTGTACAGTTTAGTCAAGACATTCAAAAATGAAAATATCGAAAAAAGGTTATATTGTACGTATTTGCTTTGGACTGAAGATCTCCGAAAAAAAAAAAAAATTAATTTAATTTGATTGAGTAGTTTTTTTTGTTTTTTGTTTTTTACAGCGGAAAAACACGTTCTTGTGAGAGCACGTTGAAGTCAGCCATTATGAAATTTGCTGAACACGCCACGGGGAGATAACTCCCTGTAAAGCACTCTCCATCTGTAATTCTAGCTTTTCTTCCGAAAAATCGAACCTTTTACTTGGTATCATAACAAATTGTTTTTTCGCTATAAAAAAAAAACAAAAAAAAAACTACTTGATGAAATTAAATGAAATTTTTTTTTTTTCGGAGAACTGCGTTCCATAATGGATACGTGCAAGATAACCTTTTTTTTTCGATATTTTCATTTTTTAATGTCTTGACTAAACTGTACAAGTACCATTTTTTTTTATTATAAATATTTTGGGAGTAGTATCTCCTAGAATTTTGCTTGACGACTTGTTTTTAGTTTTTTTTTATGCGCGCTTTTATTGATTACTATCATGAAACTCTAGTCCCGTTCAAAGTAATCTCCTCCGACTGCAATGCACTTATGCCATCCCAACAACTTCTGGAAGGCCCCATGGAAGTCCTCTTGTGTGAGCATGTCAATGATCCTCGTCACAGCCTCTTTCACCTCTTCAATTGTCTCATAACGAAAGCCTCTGATATTTTCCTTGAGCTTAGGGAATAACCAAAAGTCACAGGAAGCAAGGTCTGGACTGTAGAGAGGGTGAGGAACTGTCCTGATGCCCATCTTGGTCAAATATTCTGTGATCTCTGAATAACCTTGGCGCAAACTTTGCACAAATCATCCACATCTTCAGTTCCTTGCAAATAATTGTACGTACAGTTCCCACACTGACATCAAACTGTGCACGTCTTGCCTCTATATTCATGAAATTCTTTATTTGACCAATCAACTCTGGTGTTCTGATTTCCATCCACACCTCATCATCCCTTACAGACTTCCAGCCTTCCTTGAATCTCTTATGCCATTCAAAAATTGATGCATGATTCATGCAAGATGGTCCAAAAACAGTCTGAAGCATTCCATACGTTTTTGTGGCATTTTTTTTCCAAGTTTAAAACAGAATTTTATTGCATATCGTTCTATTATTGTGTCCTCACGTCCCGATTACGTTTTCGAAATTCACCATCTGTGACAATCAGGCTTTAGTAGGGTGTATTTCAATTCCTGCTGTAGCTGTTCATTTGAACCTGAAATCATAAAAATTGGTCGGTCACCTCATAAGATATCTAGCAAATAACATACTGAATTTTCAAGAGACTACGACAATTTTAAAAATGCGTGTACAAAAAAAGTCTGGAAGTTTATTGATGGCACCTCATAAATACAAAATCTTGGAAATATAGCTATAATCTTTGTAAAATTCTAATATGGCGACATAGGATGGTGTTTCCACGTTTGCTTTGAATTTAATTATTTTTTAGGGTGGTGGTTCGCATAAACACTACATACATACATATATATATATATATATATATATATATATATATATATATATATATGATGGCAGCAACTCGTTTTCGAGTATTGCCATTACTTAATATATTTATGGCTCAAATGACACAAACATGAGCACAACCAGTAGCACGTGCCAGACGGTCATCTTCTATGAACCTTCTATAGTCTAGCACATCCTCCGATGACCGGGTCCAAGCTGTGGTGCACTGAACACCTACCAGACCCTGGAAGTTCCAGAGCTTTTATTGCCATTCACGCCCATATCTGCATCAGTCCTCATTGAATGTCTGTTTGCCGTTTCAAGCTACAGCCAACCTTTTTGTTATCAAGATACACACTGATTGCAAAATGTGTACTCCATTGCATATCAAGTAATGCCTGTGCTTGAAGCTTTTTATAGTGAGGAAAGACTTTGCACCGAGACAACCCCACTCTCTAAACAACTGCCACATTGAACCAAAAAGAAGAGTAAGTCAACATCATTGGAAGAAAAAGTCGCCGCAGGTTTTATATCAGGGTTTTCCTTCTCCTAGAGAGGTTGCCTTCACCACAGCTTATGGGAGCCCTCTTCATCCACCATGCCATTTGATCCATGACTGGGACTTAGGTTGCTGGGCACCAGAGCATACTCCACACGCCGGTAGGTCATGTATGCCGCAGCTGACAGGGCCTCAGCTCCTCTGGAGGTTTCTGTGTGTACACACACACATATTCATATATATATATATATGCGCGTTTGTATTTGTTTAAAACTACATTCAAATCAAATAAGAGAAACAAGCTTTACGCATATTTCTAAATGATGTTTGTGAAAAAAAATGAAAAAAAAAACAAAGTAAAATCTCCTGTCAAGTTTATATTAAGTGTTTTCTTTGTCTGTTTTCAGATGTTGTCCAAGAAGGACAAGTCATCTTATGAAAAAATTGCCGATCTGTTTTCGGAGAACAACAATCGGCAGAAATTACGAGATTATATGGATCATGTGAAATTACCGTGCATCCCTTATTTGGGTAAAATGAATTCAGAGCTTATAAAATTAATTTTTCTTGTTTTTTTTTTTCTTTCGTTTTCCCGTTTTGTCTTTTTTTACTTTCTCTTTCTTTTTTATCTTTACTCTGTCCTTTTACTCTTTCTTTTCCTTTTTTCTTTTACTTTTCCTTTTTTCTTTTTCTTTTCCTTTTTTCTTTTTCTTTTTCTTTTCCTTTTTTCTTTTTCTTTTCTCTTTTACTCTTTCTTTTCCTTTTTTCTTTTTCTTTTCCTTTTTTCTTTTTCTTTTCCTTTTTTCTTTTTCGTTTCCTTTTTACTTTTTTGTTTCCTTTTTTCTTTTTTTCTCTTTTTCTTGTTTTCCTTTTTTCTTTTCCTTTTTACTTTTTTTTCTTTTTACTCTTTCCTTTTCCTTTCTTTATTCGTTACCTTCTTTTTGAGCATCTTTTTTATTCCCCTCTTCTTTTTTCCTCTCCCCTCTTCTTTTTTCCCCTCCCCTCTTCTTTTTTCCCCTCCCCTCATCTTTTCCCCTCCCCTCATCTTTTTCCCCTCCCCTCATCTTTTTCCCCCGCCCCCTCTTCTTTTTCCCCCGCCCCCTCTTTTCCCCACTAGCCCCTTCATTTTTCCCCACCCCTTCTTTTATCCCTTACCTCTTCTCCCCCCTGCACCTCCCCATCATTAACCTTTTTACCAATGTGTTATGCATTTTTTACTGTTGCAGTTTCATGCATAATGTTAGAAATCGTAAAGTGTTACAATTTATTAATAACATTACGTGTAGAATCAATAACAACATTTTAAAATACTTGACGTTACACAATTTTATTTTGTGATGTTGATTCACAAAAACCGTTGATATGCCAAAGAACAAGCAAATCAAACACCATGCATAAATATTTGAATATATAAAGAATCGAAGCATAAAAGCTTTTAATGAAATGTCTATATTCAACCTTAAATAACCGAAAAGGGTTGATATGCCATAAAACAAACCATCAAACTAAAACAAACCAATTTGATTTAATTTTTCTGAATTAAAAAATCTTTTTTTTTTTCCTTTGGTTTTTACATGGTAGTCCCAACTTATCAAAGCCCAGAAGCCACTCGGGGATAAGGGTTATTGCGTGTACAGTAATCAATGGGATAATATCATAGTAATCGTTAGTAATGGAGATTTGATAAAGTGTCTTACTTAAGGGGGCGGTTTATCAGAAATTTGTTTATGTTGGACTTGAAGGCATCCAAGTTGTAGTAAGATGGGAACGGACCCATAGCGTAGTGGATAAAGTACTTGTTAAAGTTCAGTTGTAAGTTACACTCTTCTGGAGGTTGAAGTTTCAATTGTGAATTACTTAGGGCTTTACTTCTTTTAAAAGTTTTTTATTCTAGTCGTTTATTTTAATTTTTTTATTTTCCCCGCAGGCCTCTATTTGACTGATTTGATATACATAGATGTTGCTCACCCTCATTCGGGTGGGCTGGAGAGTCAACCCCGACGAATACAAATGAATAACATCCTCAGAGTCATAGCAGACTTCCAACAGTCAAAATATGGTCAGTACCTCCCCTTTATTATTTTCTCCCCTGATTTGCTGTGAATAAATTGTTATATTTTCATTTAAAGGAAACGCTAATGCATATATATATATATATACATACATTTTGTAGAAGCTATATATATTACCACTTATCAAGGCCCATAGGCCACTCGAGGATGAGAGTTTAAAAGTGCACAGTAGTCAAATTCGGGAAGGAAGATGAAACCGCTATAACAGGAGATTGAGTTATTCAGCGACTCCAACCTATTTTGTTATATATATATATATATTCTATCTATATTAGCACTTATCAAGGCCAATAGGCAACTCGAGGATGAGAGTTCTTAATGTTAAAAAAACCCAAAAATATTAGATATGCAAATTCAGTTTCTTTGCCATATGATTTTGCACGCGTTCCATTTTCTTTAAAAGATCGAGTTCTTTCTCTCTTGCTTTAGTAGCGGTGAATTTTCTTCAATAAAACCTTGGAAAGAGGTTTTGTTTTACGTCCTCATTTACTCACAACACTACAATTTATTGAACAAAATTTTATTTCCCTCATGGAGAAGATCATTCGTCTGGACAAATTTGACGTATCCTCGGCAGACCTTTACGCTAGCAAGCTTTTGAGATTGTAGTATCGTAACTTTAATTACTATTTATCGACTATTGTTTCATTTACGGCCTTTGATGTGTTGCCATAGATGGTCGTGTCATCAGCATAGATGTCAACGAATGATTTAAGTATATGTTTTGGGAGATGATTGATGTAGATCAGGAAGAGAGTTGGGCCCAGGATGGACCCCTGAGGGACTCCAAAATTAATACTGTGGGGTTCTGATTTCTGCCCATCAACCACTGCTCTTATGAACCTATCGGAGAGAAATGATTTAATAATTGAGAAAATGTTTCCAGTGATGCCGTAGCTGGAAATGTTGTGAAGTAGGCCCTTACTAATTAAAAAAAAAAAAAAAAAAAAGATATGCAAATTCTTGTCATGTGATTTTTCACGTGTTCCTTTTTCTTTAAAAGACTGAGTTTTTTCTCTCTTGCTTTAGTAGCTGTGAATTTTGTTCAATAAAACCTTGGAAAGAGGTTTTGTTTTACATCTTCATTTGTTTGCAATGCTACAATACACTGATTAACAAAGAATATCTTTTTTTTTTTTTTTTTTTTTTTTTTTTACAAGGGATTCACTATATTTTTAGCGGGCCTTGGGCAGTGTGGAGCCATCCCTTAATTGCCATTGCTCCCAGGTCCACTCTGACCCGGAGTGGTAGTACCTGTTAGTAACTATGAGTTAAATAGGACTTAAAAAAAAAAAATATACTTCATTAAAAGTCGTTCCTCAAAATAACTAGATACGGCATTAAATAACCTGAAAAAGGTTGATATGCCATAAAACAAAAACAACCAACCAACCACTTAAGCCACCACAGATTTTTTTATTTTTTATTTTTACAAGGGATTCACCACTTAAGTCACCACAGTGGTTTTGCTTTATAAGACTTTTTTTTTCTTCCTTTTTCTATTTTTCAAATTGGTGTAAGTTCCATAGATTTCTTGTTACATTTTTCATTGAAAACATAAAAACATAAAACTCTCCGGTACTTGTACAGTTTAGTCAAGACATTAAAAAATGAAAATATCAAAAAAAGTTTAAATTGTACGTATCCGTTATGGAACGAAGTTCTCAGAAAAAAAAATTTCACTTAATTTTGTCGAGTAGTTTTTTTTTTTTTTTTTTTTTTTTTTTAAATTTTTACAGCGAAAAAACAATTGATACCGAGCAAAAGGTTCGATTTTTCAGAAGAAAAGCTAGAATTAAAGATGGGGAGGGAGTATCGGCACTTTACATGGAGTTATCTCCCTGTGGCGTGTTCAGCAAATTTCAAAATGGCTGACTTCAACGCGCTCTTGTAAAAACGTGTTTTTCCGCTGTAAAAAAAAAAACAAAAAAACTACTGAATCAAATTAAATGAATTTTTTTTTTTTTTGAGATCTTCAGTCCAAAACAGATACGTACAATATAACCTTTTTTTTTTTTTTTTTTTTTCTTCGATATTTTCAGTTTTTAATGTCTTAACTAAACTGCACAAATACCAACTCTTCAATAAAAAAAAAAAGTCTTTAAAGAAAAACATCTGATACTTTTACTTGATGGTTGATGTCTCCCAAATAAAAAAACAAAACAAAATAGTTACGAGTTTATTTTATTTTATTATTTTCGCAAAATGTTTTACTGTAATTTTGTTTCTGACTTTTAAAAGAATATATAAAAAAAAGGTGCTTATTCAGAATTGCACTTAAGGCGGTATTTAAAAGAAAATACAAAAAAGAAATATTCCAAAAATCACCTAATTTGATTAAGTAGTTTTTTTGTTTTTTTTTTAATTCAAGAAAATCAAATTTTATTGAGTCCCAGGAGAAAAATTAACATAGGATGAAAGCAAGGGGAGACAACTCGGCTTTTTCATTTTTTTTTTTTTTTTTTTTTTAAATATGCCAGAAAAATAGCATAAACGTATGATTTAAAAGGTCAAATTGATCACCTCTCCTGAAACAAATTGCTGTAACAATATGTTCCTATTTAATTTGCCTCCCTACGAGGGCAGAGTTAGACACCAGTGTCGTTTTTTTTTGTGGAGAAAAGAACAAAAATTATAAATTTCTCCTACATTAACTGAGAACAAAAAATTGAAGTGTAGCATCAGAACAGATACTACACTTTGATCTTGACCTGAAGGCCAAGACATCTATTCACTAAAAAGTGGGAAATTTGATTCTTTTAAATAAAAAAAAAAAAAAACTACTTTATCAATTATGTGGAATATACCATCTTTATTCTTTAACATGTAGGTACGTGATAAAGGTTTTTCTTTATTTTCGTTTATCACCGTAAAGTGCAATTCTGAACAAGCACCTAAAAAAAAAAGAAGACAATTTTATTTGTCATAAAATAACCTGTAATATGCTGTAAAACAAATAAAAATTTTTTTTTTTTAATTTATTCTTTTTTTTCCTCAAAAATGTTTCATCACATTTCTGTTTCCGTCTTTTATCCGCAATTTCCGTATCTTTTGTCTAGTCTTCGGATATTCTACAAGTAAGTTCTCTGATCCATTATTTTTTCTTTCACCAATTTTTTAATATTGTGAGGTCTGCGTTCCTTCTTTTTTCTTTCACCAATTTTTTAATATCGTGAGGTCTGCGTTCCTTCTTTTTTCTTTCACCAATTTTTTAATATCGTGCATGAAGAATTTTTTTTTTTCTGTGTTTTTCGGTATTGTTCTTCGTACTAATGTCAACAATTCAATTTAAAAATAGAAAGTTTTCTTAAACTCTTTTTCACCTCCAAACAAGTTGTAAGGGATTGTGGGGAGTTGAGTAAACAGATATCTGTTCACATTATGCTTAAATTTCTGCATGCTAGTACGGTCAAGGGAGCAGGAAACGATGAGGAATTCCAAAGTCTGGCAATCTGAGGGAAGAAAGTATTAGAGTAGAAGGCTTTCTGACATCTAGAGACTCCAACAGTAAAGGGGTGGAATTTTGCTTCTTGTCGGGTTGTTCGGGGGGGGGTACATATGTCGAGGGGGCACAAGTGCTGTGAGTTCATCAGAATACATTTCATTAAAGTACTTATAAAAATAACATAGGAATTAGTGTTGGGACGATGAATCGGAATCAAGAAAATTGACAAATTTGAGGGTATCGGAATTGAAAAATTGGGGCCTATTTTCTGATGCCAAAACGATTCTTTTAATTGTCTTTATTTTCTTTTTTTTTTTTTCATTTGATTTTGTTTTAAGCAAAATTTTCCATTGAAAAAATAATATTTATTGATTTTAAAATACCAGTAAAGCTAAAATCTATAGATCGTCCTCCACAATTGTAATTTTACGTTTAGGAAAATACCTGCATATTTAACATTTTTTTTTTTTTCTTTTTTTTTTTATAACAGAAATCTGGGAAAATAACAACTGTATGGTTAAATATTTAGAGATTTATAAAAAATCTGAATCGGAAATTTAGTATGGAATTGGTAATTGTATCAGAATCGGGAAACATTGGAATCGTCCAATCTCTAATAGGAATACAACATTATGGCGATGGGACAAAAGTTGACCTGTTAGATTGGAGACTTTTTTGGATCCGTTCTAAGAGGGAGAGACAAGCAGTGGAAGCACCAACCCAGATGTGAAAACAATACTCGATGCTTGGGTGAATGGTGGCTTTGTAGATATATAGGATACTCTCAGGTGTGAGTACTTTTATAGCACGGTAGAGCCCACTTTCTTTCCAGCAGCCGTGGCAATGTCCTCAGTGTATTTGTCCCAACTCATGTTATCTGCGAATATCTAGCCGAGGAGTTTGAATGATGAATGCTCAGGCAAGGTGCTATTTGTCATGGCAATCAGTGGTTCAGAATGTTTTTTGTAATTGTTAAGGGAAAGAAGTTTACTCTTAGTAGCATTGCCTTGGATGTGTGCATATTTGTATTTCCTTCATGTCTGTTATAAAGTGTGGTTAACATGTATAATATGCTAAGGCAACTTCATGTATGTACGCTATCACCCAACGCCCCCCCCTTTTTATAAGATAGAATCGTCCACACATCAATGTAAAAAAAAGAAAAAAAAATAGGAATTAAAGAAATATTTTGTCTGATAACATTGTTGTGTGTAAAATATATATATTCATAGAAGTGAGAATATGTGTTTGTGAGGACACTTCTCAACCTATATACTCAATGAATGTTTGATCTACGGACTTGAAATTTGGTATATAGGGTATTCAGATATGTGAAAAACTTTAATTGGTTTTTATCTGAAAAAAAAAAAAAGATTGCTAAACGGTCAAGATTGGAAAATTGGTATTTGGGAGTCATTGGATTTTTATCTGTTTGTCAACTGTTTCATGAATGTGCATGTGGGGCTGTGAAACATAACAGCTTCTTTATGTTAGGAATAAGTAGGTTTGAAAACACTTTGTAAAGATTGTGTCAAGCTAGTCTAAAGGTTATTGTACTTAACTCACTGTCTTTGTTTTAGTTTCGATCTCAGCTTGAGTATTCTTTTTTTTTTTTTACTTACAAGAAGTGGACTGTTTAGAAAAAACGCAATATTCTCATGCATATGTCTCAGTTTCTGTATTAATTAAAATATTTATGCATATTTTGCAACTAGGCAACCTGTTAGTTTGAACTAAAATACACTTTCTTGGCATTTGATCTATGATCAAAATGTATCTGTTCTGTTCAAAAATGGTACAATAAGATTGTGGGGTCTGCCTTCCATTTTTTTTTTTTTTCTTCCATCAACTTTTGATCTGCATGAAGAAATTCCTGAATTTTTTTTGATTTGTAGTATTCAATGTTCTTTGTACTAATTTCAGCTGTTAATCTTAATGATTTGCTAAAGCAATTTTTTGTTTGTACGTACGTTATCACCTTTCACCTTTTTGTTTTAAAAAGAAAGCAATACAAAAAAAAAAAAACACCCCAAAAAAACAGTAACTTTTACAAATGTTCATCTGATATTATTATTGCATGTGGAACTCGAACTAAAATACACTTTCTTAGTCTTTGGTCTATGATCAGAGCGTTGTATCTTGTTCTATACAAAGATAGTAAAATACAGTGGCATAGCAACTATTTCTGCCATTCAGGGTGGCCATAATATCTCCCCCTCCCCCCGTCCCTCAATCCGTTAACTCAAAATTACAGAAAATATTTATTTTCATGTAATTATAATCAAGGATCTAATTTTAAACTGCCATTTTTAGCACCAGACTTACAATACTCATATCCATATGTAGCCATCATATTACAATGCTCGTATACGGTCATCATATTACAATACTCATATCCATATGTAGCCATCATATTACAATGCTCGTATACGGTCATCATATTACAATACTCATATCCATATGTAGCTATCATATTACAATGCTCGTATACGGTCATCATATTACAATACTCATATCCATATGTAGCTATCATATTACAATGCTCGTATACGGTCATCATATTACAATACTCATATCCATATGTAGCTATCATATTACAATGCTCGTATACGGTCATCATATTACAATACTCATATCCATATGTAGCTATCATATTACAATGCTCGTATCCATATGTAGTCATCATATTACAATGCTCATATCCATATGTAGTCATCATATTACAATGCTCGTATCCATATGTAGTCATCATATTACAATGCTCATATCCATATGTAGTCATCATATTACAATGCTCGTATACAGTCATCATATTACAATGCTCGTATACGGTCATCATATTACAATGGTCGTATACGGTCATCATATTACAATGGTCGTATACGGTCATCATATTACAATGGTCGTATACGGTCATCATATTACAATGGTCGTATCCATATGTAGTCATCATATTACAATGCTCATATCCATATGTAGTCATCATATTACAATGCTCGTATACAGTCATCATATTACAATGCTCGTATACAGTCATCATATTACAATGCTCGTATACGGTCATCATATTACAATGCTCGTATACAGTCATCATATTACAATGCTCGTATACAGTCATCATATTACAATGCTCGTATCCATATGTAGTCATCATATTACAATGCTCATATCCATATGTAGTCATCATATTACAATGCTCGTATACAGTCATCATATTACAATGGTCGTATACGGTCATCATATTACAATGGTCGTATACGGTCATCATATTACAATGGTCGTATACGGTCATCATATTACAATGGTCGTATACGGTCATCATATTACAATGGTCGTATACGGTCATCATATTACAATGGTCGTATACGGTCATCATATTACAATGGTCGTATACAGTCATCATATTACAATGCTCGTATACAGTCATCATCAAAGAAAACCAAAGATTTTTCTAAAACAAAAACGTACAATTCAAATCATAAAATTTAAAAAAAATTTTATTGGCCATGCAAACTGGATACATAAAGACTTGATACACAAACAAAAGAAACCAAAGATCTTTCTTGCTAAGAAAGATCTTTGGTTTTCTTTGTTTATGTAAAGATTGTATAATTCAAACTATAAAAAAAAAGTTGTTAATTGGCTATGCAAACAAATATAAACTTTTAACCATTCTAATAAAAATCGTTTTAAAAACTTTTCAATGAATTTAATTTTATATATTATTTAATTGGAATTCATTATTGAGATGAGTATTATTTTATTAATTTATTTATTGCGGACTATTATCCTCATCTTTATTAGTTGTTGTTTCACGACGTTTCGGCCAACTATTCCTCTGGCCTTCTGATGTTTCGGTCAACTATTGCTCTGGCCACCTGACGAAGGCCAGAGGAATAGTTGGCCGAAACGCAGTGAAACAACAACTAAGAAAGATGAGGATAATAGTCTGAAATAAATAAATAAAATTTAATTTTAATATGCAAATATTGCTAAAAAATTATTTTTTGTTGCAAAGCATCAAGTAGGTTGAAAATTTATAAATAAACTTTACATACTTTTTTTTTTTTTTTTTTTCAAAGGGAGGAAAGGCTGAAAAAGCTCCCCCCCAAAAAATAGTTTAAAAAAAAAAAAAGGACTCCGGCATTAAATGACCACATAGGTTGATATGCCGTAAAACCAATCAATCAATACTTTTTTTTCGGCAAAGTTAATTAATAACAATATCAAAATTCAGTCCATCGGCAGGTTCCATCTCTGTAGGTCCTGGATATGACCTTAAACTATATCCGATGGTGAGGCCCCAGCTTGCGGGGCTTTGGGGAGTGTGGAGCCACCCCTTAATTGCCATTGCTCCCAGGTCCACTCCGACCCGGAGTGGTAGTATGCTAAGACCCCAACTATGGGTTGAATAGAAACCAATTTGAAAAAAAATATATATTCTATTAAAAAATTTTTCTTCAAAATCATTGAATTCGGCATTAAATAACCTGAAAAGGGTTGAGATGCCGTAAAACAACTAACCAACCAAAGCTGGCGACACTAATAGCCGGGCTTAGTATAGAACAATTATATATTATTCCACAAAAGTTTTCAAGAAATTATTCTTTTTATATAAAAAAGGAGTATTCAAGTTAAAATATTTGTTTACATTGGACATGAAACTGACGCTACAGTTGAAAAATCCGTTTAAAAATAGTATTCCACCAAAAAACACATAAAAACTCATTTTTGTATAAAATTTCAGGTCTTTTGTTAGCTTTTTATTATCCTAATTCTTTTCTATTTTTACTCTCTCAAAATGCCGCCCCCTGGCACATGCCAGTTGGGGCAGATCACCCCTCCCATCGACTGCTTTGCTCCATGCCTCCGTTCAGTCTTGAAAGACAAAGGATACACTCTGTTGTGTCAAAGGTTGCGCAATCGCCAACCACACCTCTTCTGAATCGACACTTCTTGAGTCAAGTGGCAAGGAGAAGTCCATGATGACTGGAGACAATGCTGAGATAAGCGGAGAGCACATATAGCACCTGGAAGTCCCAAATGGTCACCCATCTGGTACTGGCCAGGCTCATGGTTGCTTAGCTTCGGTGATCTGACGGGAACGGGTGTGTCAAACGTGATTATGCCTCATTCTCCTTTTGCTATACCACGGGAAAATAATATTGTTGGTTCTGTGTTCCATATTTTTTTTTTTTTTTTAACAAATTTTTAATTTTGCATGAAGAAATTTCTAAAATGTCTTTTTTGGTTTGTAGCCTTCGGTGTTGTTCTTTGTACTGATGTTCCTTGTATTTCAGCAGTTTGAAAATCCACTAGCAAATCATAGCAGTATTACCTGTATATCTATAAAAGTGAGAATGTGTGTGAGGATAATTCTCAACCTATATACTCAACAAATTTTTTGATCTACAGACTTGAAATTTCGTATATCGAGTATTCAGACAAGCGGAAAACTTTTTTAATCAGTTTTCATAATAAAAAGGGCTGCTAAGGGGTCAGAATTAAAAAAATTGGTACATGGGTGTCCTCCAATTTTTATCTATTTGTCAACTGTTTCATGACTGCGTGTGTGCATGAAACATGACAGGTTCTTTTTGTTAAGAATAAGATTTTTCGAAAACACTTTATAAATGTCATGTCAAGCTGGCCTAATGGTTATCGTACTTGACTCAATTTCTTCAGGTTTTGGTTTCAATATCAGCTGGAGTATTTTTTTTTTAATTTATTTTTTTACTTACAAGAAGTGCACGTCTCAATTTCTTTCCATTTTTTTTTTTTTACTTAATTTTTTTAAAAGGAATTTAACGTTATGTTCGATACCTACAGTATTTCTGTTTATAATAAATAAGAATTTTGGAATTAAATATAATACTTACGTGCATTTTATGACCGGGTAACACTGAGTAACCATGCTAGTATATCTGTAAAAGTGAAAATGTGTGTGTGCGGACAGCTCTCAACCTATATACTCAACAAATTTTTGATTTACAAACTTGAAATTTGGTATATAGGGTATTCAGACGTGTGGAAAACTTTTTAATCGGGTTTCATCCAGAAAAAAGAGGTGGTAAGGGGTCAAAATTGAAAATTGGTACATGGGGGGGGGTTCATTGGATTTTTATCTGTTTGTCAACTGTTCCACGAATGCGCATGCGTGAATCGTTCTCATGATAGCTTATGTTAAGAATAAGTAGGTTTGAAAACACTTTTTGAAGACGTGTCAAGCTGGCCTAATGGTTATCGTACTTGACTCAGTGTCATTAGGTTTTGTTTTCGATCTCCGCTCGAGTAATTTTTTTTTTTTTTTACTTACAAGAAAGCCACTATCCTATAAAAACAGTGTGTTATACATAGACAACACCTTAAATATAAGACGATCCTATTCCATTAAGCAAAGTAGAAAGTAGACATTAGGTTTTTTTTTTTACATGGGGGTCACCACTTATCAAGGCCCAAAGGCCACTCAGGGATAAGGGTTATTGCGTGTACAGTAATCAATGAGATAGTATTGTAGTAATCATTAGTATTGGGAGTTTTGATAGTGTCTTACTTAAGGGGGCGGTTTGCCAGGAGTTTGTTTATGTTGGACTTGAAGACGTCCAAGTTGTAGTCAGGTGGGAAACAGGTAAGCGGCCCTTATCTTGTCCTTTAGTTCTCACATTCCATGAGTAACGTTAAACAGATAGTAGTATCGAGAAAATCAGAATCAAAAATTGGAAAAATCGGTACTTTTTTTGGGGGGGGGCATTGGAATTGGAAAAATGTGTGCCTATTTTCTGATGCCAAAAACGATTCTTTTAATTATCTTTTTTATTTATTTGATTTTGTTTAAAACAAAACCTTCCACTGCTGGTAAGAGATCCGGACAATTGCACTTAAGGGAACAATGAGGATACTAAAAAGAGCTCTCGGTTGGTTTCAATGAAAAGCAGGGCAATGTTGGAAGCTGGTTGGGCTACCGAGCTACCCCATACCAAACGTTACAATCTTCAAAGGAAGAAAATTAAAAAAAAAAAAAAAAAAAAAAAAAAAAAAAGGTAGTAATAATAAAATAATAAACATTTATTGATTTTAAAATACTAGTGAAATTAAAATCAATAGATCGCCCCCCCCTCCCGAAAAAAAAAAGTATGTTTTTACGTTTGAGAAAAAGCATGTTTTCATGATAATTGGGGAAAAATAACTTCATAGTGAAATATTTAGAGGTTCATAAAAAATCAAAATCAGTAATTGTATTGGAATCGGGAGTAGGGGATATCGAAATAGCAGAATAGTCATATTACTAACAGATATTCAGACACAGAAAACAGCAATTCTTCCCCCTTTGTCGAAACGTCACTCATGGAATATGAGTACTAAAGAAGAAAATAAATGTTCCTTATAATATTAAACTAATCACGGAAATTTTTTTTTAATTTTTTTTTTTTAATTTTTTTTTTTAATTTTTTTTTTTTTAAATTTTTTTTTTTTTTAAATTTTTTTTTTTTTTAAATTTTTTTTTTTTAAATTTTTTTTTTTTAAATTTTTTTTTTTTAAATTTTTTTTTTTAAAATTTTTTTTTTTAAAATTTTTTTTTTTAAAATTTTTTTTTTTAAAATTTTTTTTTTTAAAATTTTTTTTTTTTAAATTTTTTTTTTTTTAAATTTTTTTTTTTTAAATTTTTTTTTTTTAAATTTTTTTTTTTTAAATTTTTTTTTTTTAAATTTTTTTTTTTTAAATTTTTTTTTTTAATTTTTTTTTTTTTTAAATTTAAAAAAATTTTTTTTTTTTTTAACCTGCTATATTAATTCTTAAAAAAAATTCACACTGCCTTCAGTACAACACCTTGATTGCATGATCACCTGGCTTGATATAGGGATGGCCTTGAATTTAATTAATTATATTTGACTAATATTTAAAAAAACAAAACTTATTGGCTTCACGTTTCTGAATTTTTGAGATGAGGATTGGTTATTCGCATTATTTGGATTCATCGGACTACTGTTCTCATCTTGAGTGTAGGAATTGGAAGTCAGCTTGTTCCGCACCAATGTCAGTCTCATCAGTGGGTACTTTCGTGAACAGACTAACTGCATCTAGACTAACCATCTGGTTGGAATGAATGAAGTATTGTTTATTATTTCCATGAAGTGAGCTGAATTCTTGACGTATGATGGAGATTTTCGCTCAAGATGAGAACAGTAATCCGATGAATCCAAATGAGACAAATTATTGGCTTCATTTTTTTCTGTGTTTCTCTCATGTGGGTTGTGGGTATTTCTCTTTGCTGTTGAGTTTCCGTTTCCATTTTGGTATGGTTTCTCTAAAAAAAAAAAATGTTTGGGGAATTTTTGAGATGAGGATTGATGCTTTGTACTGAATTATCTGGACTATTGTTCTCATTTTGAAGGTTATTCTCAGAAGGTTTTGGCTGATGTAACCTCCAACCTTCTTCAGGGTGTATCTTGTCAAACTTGGGAATCTATATTGAATTTCAAACTAAACCCTTTTAATAACAATGTTGAAAAATAGTAAGGAAAGGAGAAGATGAAAGATATTGTTCCGCTTGCCAAAGAGATTTTACCTTGAAATATTAATTATTAATATTATGATAATTTAAAATGTACATTATTTATACTTATAAACCATAGTGGTGTTAAAACACGCCTATTCAGACCGTATGATTATATCTACAAAATTGACATGCCACATCTACAAAAATTAACATGCCGATACTACAAAAGCCCCTATCCTATAAAAACAGCATGGTATATGTAAACTTCTGCCCATTGACAAGAAAGATGGAACGTAATAACTGTGTGTGGCAGGCGACGGTGGAAAAATGTTAATCATGCTGGACGACTATTGGTCTTCTCTCTTCTCTCTCTGGTTGTGTATTGTAACTGTCTCTTACAAAGCCATTAACTGACATTCCTGAAATGTAAATATTTCAAATTTTTTGTCTTTATTTTGCATTGTGCAATTCTAACTTTTTGGTCTGGAATGAGTCTTTTTTTGTTTTGTGATAATTGCAATTCCAGTCATTTTTATGGGACACAAGAATGTAGATCAAAGTCCATCCGGAACGTGTGTATGTGCCCACTCCCTGAATTTATTATTGTCGCCCCAGCTCATTATCCAACATAGGCACCTCAGTTAATTGGTTTTAAACTGGAACTTTTTTTTTTTTTTTTTTTTTTGAAACGAAAATTCCTTTAGTTGCAACATTGACTGAATCAAAAAACTACTTTTAACCATCACAAGTGAGACAATCACACATGTACATATTCATAATTATTATTTTTTTAAAAGTACAATGAATACTTCCAATTTTCATTAACCAAAGTTTTGTATTTCACAAGATTAAAGGCTATAATTCCAACAAGAATAACTCTAACCTATAAAATAATTCAGCCTTGTGCTTATTTTTATTGTTGCCCCACCCCCACCAATCAACAGAGCTTAGACCATTCCTGAAATGACCTGGTCCCTGTTGATTGTGGCATAGTGCTGGTTCTGTGCAGTTCTAGGTGGTCCACCCTCCCAGATTTTATCTTCTCTCTTTGAGAAAGGGGTTAGTTTATTGCTAATCGCCCGAGGCGTCCTTATCGGGGAATGTCAATGGGGCTGCTCAGGCACTTTTTGCAGGTCAGTGTGTTCCTCCCATTTCCCGACCCTGGTTTCACAAGTTTTTGAAGTGGGAGAGAACTAAATACCATTAGTAAGTACTGCTACTTAAAGACTACGTCTTCCATTCTGAAAGGGATATATTTGCTTGAAGTAGCTGAGAGGTCTCAGCTGCAGTAATCAAGTAATTTAATTGAGATAATTCCTTAATGAATGGTTTTTGGTAGTCGTAGCTGGCAATATGCTTAAGCTGTAGGCTTTTGGCGTATCTTTTGACATCTCCTGACTGCTATAATCATCTGTATTTATGACTTAAACTAGCCAATAGTATCCTTGTGAGGATGAACTCTGATGTATTCATATTCTTTTCTGTACAATCTATCTTAATTCAATATAAAGGGTAGTAAACAAGGGAGATAACTCTGTTTGTTGGGCTGTCATTTTAAGCAATCTCAACACTTGTGCATTTTAGGCTTGAAAAACAATTTGTTTCGTTTTCAGTTTTGAAGAATTCCAACGGGAGGCAATTCGAGAAGTTCTTTAAGTCCATAATTTTTAATGATTACTTTGACTTGTTATAAAAATTTAATTTTGTAAAGTTTTTTTTTTTTTAGTTTTGTCAAAAATGCTTGTTGTAATTTATTTCTAAATTCTATTTTATAAAAACTAAAAAAAAAAATTAATTTGTAAAATTTCGAGATTTTTAATTTTTTTTTCATATATATATATATATATATATATATTTTTTTTTTTGAAGTCATTCATTCCAGAATTTTTTATTTTTTTAGAAAACTGTTCATTAAAACTTTTTTTAGTCATACATTTTAAAAAATGTCTATCATAATTTATTTCCAAATTCTATTTTATAAAAATTAAAAAAATAAAAATTCAATAAATGTTCAGATTGGTTTGAAGGGCTAATTTTTTTTTTTTTTCAATTTTGAAGAGTTCCAAGTGAGACAATTGAAGAAGTTTTTTTTTAAGTTTATAACTTTTAATGATTATTTTGATTTGTTATGAAAATTTAATTCTGTAATGTTTTTTTATTCATTCATTTTCAAAGATGCCTATTACAATTTATTTTGAAACAAAATAATTTAATTTGTAAAATTTCATTTTTTTTGTTTTATTTAAGTCCTACATTTTCATGATTTTCAGTATTATAATAATTATTTTTTAAGTCATTCATTTCAGAATTTCTTTTAGAAAAAATGTTCATTAAATTTTTTTTTTCATCATACATTTTTTTTTAAATGTATGTTGTGATTTATTTCAAAAATCTATTTTATAAAACTTAGAAAAAAATATTTGATTCAGTAGATGTTCAGATCGTTTTATTTTATGTTATTGTTAATTTAATGTTTGTTTTTACCAATATGCTATGCAAAACTTAAACAACTCGTTCAATTGTGTCCCTTCGAAATTCCTCAAAAAAAAAAAAAAAAAGAAAAGAAAAAAAAAAATGTTCCCCTAGACATAAAATGCACAAATGCTGCAATCTGTTTTCTGTTTTAATTTTATATTTCATCCTCAGGCGATTCATACCTTAATTAGATGAATTATCCTTATGACTTTGTGGTTCTATGATGTCTATAGATTTACACTTATTTACTATTGTTGCTTATTATTATTATTATTGCTTAATACTAGGGCTGTGACAACAGCATATTCTTTTCATTCTTTTGACTCAAGTATATATCTGATACAGCTAGACAGTTAATCAACCGAGAACCACATCACTCTATATGAAAACATAAGATATGAATGGACACACACTCGAGAGTCAAAACAATGAAAAGAATATGCTGTTGTCATAGCCCTACTTATTATTATTACTTATTATTTATTACTTATTATTTATTGCTTATTATTATTTATTATTGATTATAATTACTTATATTTTCATATTTTTTTTTTACCAGATCATCTGTTAGTGCTTGAACACGTTCAAAATTACCTCAAGTCCGTTCGCTATATCGAAGAACTACAGAAATTTGTGGAAGATGATAATTACAAGTGAGAATTTTCTTTTTTTTTTTTTTTTTTTTGTTACTTTTTAATGAAGTTGACTGCAGTTTCATTGTATTTTTTTTTTCTTTAGCTGGCTGGTTACATTAAAAAAAAAATTTATTTTTGTCCTTGTTAACGAACTGGGCTGCAGTTTCATGAGATATATATATATATATATATATATATTTTGAGGGGAGGGATTCTTTAGCTGGCTGGTTGTATGAAAAATGTTTTTTGTTACTTTTTAACGAACTGGACCGCAGTTTCATTGTATTGTTTTCTCTTAAGAGTACTCAATATAACGTATGCTACTAACTATCCGAAACGAAATTAACCTGTTGACTTAATCTTCGAATTGCAGGGTTTTTTGTTCTTCACATTAGCTGTTACTGAAATGGTAGTTTGGTAGAGAGGTTTTGCACACAAGATTACTTGTGTGTTTGTGCATGTATGTATGTGTGTACATATATATATATATATGTATACACACACACACACACACACACACACACACACACACACACAGAGTAGAACACTGAGATATGGTGGCCTTAGGGTATGATTTTTTTCAGGTTACGATATGGATTATGCTGTTTTTCCAGCCTCTGGTTACAGTGTTGTTTATAATATTGATTATGAACATGTATATTATATACTGTGCTGTTTTTTTATGGCGTATGCCGGGGTTCTACTGTACATGTATGAGTGTTGAAACAGTGAATGGTGGATAAAATCGGAAATTTTTGGAGTATCGGTATTGAAATTGGAAATATTTGTGCCTATTTTCTGATGCCCAAAACGATTCTTTTAAGCGTTTTTTTTTTTTTTTTTTTTGATTTGATTTTGTTTAAAACAAAATCTTCCATGGCTAGAAGTAATAATAAATATTTCTCGATTCTAAACAATCCGTAAAGCTAAAATCAATAGATCACTCCCCCCCCCGCACAAGTGTGTTTTTATGTTTGAGCAAATATCTGCACATCTAAGACGTGTTTTGACAATATTCAAGAAGAAATAACAACTCTATAGTTAAATATTTAGAGATTTATAAAGATTCGAAATTTGTAATTGTATCAGAATCAGAAAAAAATATTGGAATCGTCCCATCACTAATGTACACAGATAAAAATATTTTAAAAGCGAAGTGGGGCATTTTTTTTTTTTTTTTTTAAACCTTATACAAAAAGATCGACTATAATGTAAAAAGAAACAGGATCGACTAAAAGTAAGAAAAATAAATTGAAAAGGAAGAAGATCGACTAAAAGGGGGAGAAAGAGAAAAGAAAAGGGGGAACGGTGAAGAAACTTGAAGTACTTTGCGCGGACTGTCTTCAGAAGTAAATGTCGGAATGAAGTAATTACTTCATGCCGACATTTACTTCTGAAGACAGTCCGCGCAAAGTACTTCAAGTTTCTTCACCGTTCCCCCTTTTCCGCACTTTTCTCGATAACGCCTTGAAATTTTTTGAAATTTTACATAAACATGATATGAGTAAAAAAGTAACAGAACAAATTTTCCGGGAAAACTCTGCCCCCCTCCCCCAGGGGTGCCTTTCGGGTTAAAATGACTAAAATTGACACTTCTTATGCTTATTAAAAAAAAAATTTGATTTTTATAATGCTTTCTGAAAAGTTGTAACTGATTTCTATATAATTTTGTTTGTCTATACTGCGCGATAACTCTTGGGTGTGCCCCAGGGGCTCTTTTAGGGCCAATAAAAACGCTCCATTTTTGGGACTATTTTACCATATTTGTCCAAAATTTTCTGTGTATGTCTATTTAGCAGTTTTGCATGGTGCTGAACTGAGATTTAAATATGTTAAGGCCTTGGGGACTTTTGGGGCTAAATGGTGGTGGTGGTGGAGGGGCAAATGATGGACTTAGTCAATTCTTTGTTAGCATGATGCAGAACTGAAATTTACATATGTTAAGGTCTAAAACTGCACCGTTTCTTCATTTTCACCAGGATTTGACGTCTCCTGGGGACATTTTGGGCTAAATGGGCAGGGGGGCAAATGCTGAACTTAGTCATTTTTTTTTTTTATACTTGTGGTCCAACTCATACCAGCATGTAAAGTGAACATTAAACCATGAAATATATGAACTGTAGTTATTATTTATTTTTACCTGAACAGGTGTTTATGAAAGATGTTCTTAAAATTACTTTTTTTTTTTTTTTGTCTTGAAGACTGTCTCTAAAACTGGAGCCGCCTAGTCAAGGACAGTCACCATTGTCCTCTTCTCGTGAAGATGTGTCAGCCTTGCCTCCCCCATCACCTGCTACTGAACCCCGTTCTGTAAATGTGCTTAGTCCTCCGGGTTCGGCTCCCCCAATTAAATTCAACCCAGGACACCGAAAGTGCAAGAGTTTAGGAGCCAAGTAAGTATTTTCCTTCCGGATTAATGATTATTGCTCTCAATTGGAATATTTTTTTTTATCTCCTTTCTCACACTTCTTTTTCTTCTTTCTTTCGCCTTTTTCCTTTTTTTCTCCTTCCTTTTTTTCTCCTTCTTCCTTTTTTTCTCCTTCTTCCTTTTTTTCTCCTTCTTCCTTTTTTTCTCCTTCCTCATTTTTTCTCCTTCCTCATTTTTTTTCTCCTTCCTCATTTTTTTTCTCCTTCCTCATTTTTTTTCCTTCCTCCTTTTTTCTCCTTCCTCCTTTTTTCTCCTTCCTCCTTTTTTCTCCTTCCTCCTTTTTTCTCCTTCCTCCTTTTTTCTCCTTCCTCCTTTTTTCTCCTTCCTTTTTTTCTCCTTCTTCCTTTTTTTCTCCTTCCTCATTTTTTCTCCTTCCTCATTTTTTCTCCTTCCTAATTTTTTCTCCTTCCTAATTTTTTCTCCTTCCTCATTTTTTCTCCTTCCTCATTTTTTTCTCCTTCCTCCTTTTTTCTCCTTCCTCCTTTTTTCTCCTTCCTCCTTTTTTCTCCTTCCTCCTTTTTTCTCCTTCCTCCTTTTTTCTCCTTCCTCCTTTTTTCTCCTTCCTCCTTTTTTCTCCTTCCTTTTTTTCTCCTTCTTCCTTTTTTTCTCCTTCCTCATTTTTTCTCCTTCCTCATTTTTTCTCCTTCCTAATTTTTTCTCCTTCCTCATTTTTTCTCCTTCCTCCTTTTTTCTCCTTCCTCCTTTTTTCTCCTTCCTCCTTTTTTCTCCTTCCTCCTTTTTTCTCCTTCCTCATTTTTTCTCCTTCCTCATTTTTTTCTCCTTCCTCCTTTTTTCTCCTTCCTCATTTTTTCTCCTTCCTCATTTTTTCTCCTTCCTCATTTTTTCTCCTTCCTCCTTTTTTCTCCTTCCTCCTTTTTTCTCCTTCCTCCTTTTTTCTCCTCCCTCCTTTTTTCTCCTCCCTCCTTTTTTCTCCTCCCTGTTTTTTTCTCCTTCCTCCTTTTTATTTCTCCTTCCTCCTTTTTATTTCTCCTTCCTCCTTTTTATTTCTCCTTCCTCCTTTTTATTTCTCCTTCCTCCTTTTTATTTCTCCTTCCTCCTTTTTATTTCTCCTTCCTCCTTTTTTTTTCTCCTTCCTCCTTTTTTTTTCTCCTTCCAACTTTTTATTTCTCCTTCCTCCTTTTTTTTCTCCAACACCCTTACACACACCTCCACTTTCTTTTCTGCCTTTGCATCACATGTTCGAGCCTGCTTGCTTGCCTACTACAACCATTTTACTTTTCTTTAATCAACACACTCCTACAAACACCTGGGCAATGTCGGGCACTGACAACCTTCTGCCTGATAAGTAGGTCTGTGACAATAGAATATTCTTATCATTGTTTTGACTCTCGAGCATATATCCGACACAGTTAATCAACTAAGAACCACATCACTGTATATAAAGGCATATAAGATATCAACAGATACACACTCGAGAGTCAAAACAATGAAAAGAATATGCTGTTGTCCTAGCCCTACTAATGAGACAATGACATTCTGCATCTAGTCCGGTGCACCGCAGCATCTACTGTGGTTATACAGTTTGAAGCTGGAATTGTCTCTCTGGATGCAAGCCTGGTCGAGTGATAAGGAGACCTAGGTTTGTTCAGTTATCAGGATTCCCCTCTCAGCACTGCAGACAATTCTGACGAAAAGGCAAACCAATGTGGTCGGAGCTAGCATATCATCAGGAAAGGTGTTGCTCTGCTTCACCATTCACTTATCGCGACTACAACCTGGAGTAAATAATACCTTGCCTTAAACTACCTGAGTTGTCGCATGTTCCAGCTGTTGCAAGTTTTTTGCCCTATAATAATAATAGGGGGGATGTTGCAATATTTCATAATGGGGTATGATCTCGCACAGTCGAGTGATTCTATTTATAAACGATGCTGCTAGGAGCTGATGAATCGAATTAATGCATGTTCTGCTACCAACCAATCAGAAACCGGAATTGCTTCATAAATATTAAACCTTTCTGTAACAATTTCGCATATGTTTTTTTTTCCGTCTCAGCACGGGAAGAATCTTTTGCTCGGTGGATTCCAACTTGAGAACTGTCTCCTGCAAACCAGTCAACTCCCAGGACTTGTGTAGAACAACGAACTATCGGAAACTGTGCTTTTTTACAACCTTTTCTATATCTTTTTCTTTTTCGCTCCTGGCCCTGCTCTTTACTTACCGTCTAGCATTCAATTGACGTCTCATAGCCATTATTTGTGTTCCTTCCAGTTTCATGAGCTGTACGCATCCTCATGAGAAGGCCTACAGCCTTCCCTCCCGCACAACTGCACCATACGTCCAAGGAATCCGACACCTCCTAGATGACAGCGTACTGGAGGAGTCCCCGTGCGCCTCAAGTGAGGGTTCAATGTCTGGCAAAACACCGGGTAAGTTTTTTTTTTTTTTTTTTTTTTTTAATTTTTTTTTTTTGTAATCGATTTCTGCCATTTTGCGGCAATCAGGATTGATCATGCATTTGGAAAATTTAAAAAAATATAACAAACAATGAGGAAATAATTTTTATTATTTGGAATCTTCGGACTACTATTCTCATCTTCAGTGCCATTTTATAACGTTTCGGTCGATGTTATCTCTGATCTTCTTCAGGTGTATCTTGTTGAACTCTGGAATGATTCTGTTGAACTTGGGAATTAGGATGGAAATCCATACTAGAACTCTCCGCTAGGACTCCTGGCGCAGTGGTTAGAGTACTTGGAAAAATCAATTATAAAAGTGATATTCTCCTGAAAGTTTGAAAGTTCAATTCTCAGTGTGGGCGACCAAAAAATACAATTGCGATTTACTTAGGATCTCTATCCAGTCATAGTTGACGGAACATGCTACCCTCGTGAAGTAAATAAAGGATGCCATTCAAAATTCCATTCAGATCTCCGAATTCAACAGAAACATTTCTAACTTTAAAAAGAACGGTAGACCAAAGATTCCAAATAATATGAATAACCTATCCTCGTCTCAAAAATTCAGAAACGCAAGCGGGAATAAGTTTATCAGCAGAACAAAGTGTATAGGAAGTTGTGCACAAAGGAACACAAAAGAAAGCGAAGATAGGATTGTTAATCAAGGTGTGGCAGTGAGTTAGTTTTAAGAATGATGATGGGTTTTGAAACTGTTTTATGACAGTTGGGGATCATGTTCGTTTTGAGATGGTTGACAAGTTTTGAGTTAAGGACGATTACCAGTGTAACGTTTTTGTTAATATGTTAACACATTGGAAGGAATAGAATAGAAGGAAAAACTCGACTTCTTTTTTTTCTCAGTTGGACAACAACATTTATTTACAGGTATTTTCCAGCCTTGTCTCTTATTCAAACCTGTTGCTTTCGGCCTATGTGCGTCACATGACTCTCTTATCCTTTCTCTAATGTGATTATCAGTCAGTGCACACTTTTTTTTTTTTTTTCTTTTTACCTTGATGTCACCTCACACACTGCTTGGTCAGTTGCATACAGCTGCCATACATGTGTCCGTGGTCTGTTACAATGGTAAGGTGCAGCGACCTAACTATTATGGTATCTGTTTGATGCATAGTAATGGAATCATTATCACAATACTACATTTAATTAATTTTCTTGGAAACTACTGGTCTGATCTGCCTGAAATTTTGTATGGACCTTTGTTATGATAAGGTGCAACAGACCAAGTATTATAGTATCCATTTGATGCACAAATGCAGAATGAGCACAAATTTAACCATATTACATCGTCTTGCACATGGCTCAGTCATTTGCATATGGCTGCCATACGCGCATCTGCGTCCTGTTACACTGTTAGACGCAGCTGATGGCAGGTTGTGGCTTGGACTGAGTTGGGAGAACTTTGGGATATCGAGGATGAGCTGATATAAACTGACATACACAGCCTTGGCAGGTGACTTAGATGAGTAACAAAAAGGTCAAATCGGTTCAGAGGGTCGATGGTGTCACACACACACCCAGATATTTTTCAGAATACATCGTCAGAGTTTTTGGTTTTTATGTATTCTTTTGTCATTTTATGTTTTTTTGTGAACACATATGCAGCCTCCTTGGCAGCCACCAATGTGAGAGACAATGACATGGCCAGAAAAGGAAAAAACCACGGCACACAACGTTGAGGTTGGTGTTTGTTGCCAAGCGGGGTACTAATAATGAGGATTGTTCCGATAGTAAGACCTCCTATTATTTTAATAAAATCTAAAACATTGAGCAGCTATCAAGACAGGTGTTGTACCATTTAAACGATCAAACTTCTGTGCTGCGGAGGCCAGGAAATTATTAATTCGACAAAATTATTCTAAAAATAAAACTAATTTTGTTAAACCTACTTCCTTTTCTTCTGTTCTTGAGAAAACCAAGAAGGTATATTTTAGTTTCATGTACGCCCCCAAAAACATTTTTTTCTTTTTTACATGTTCAGTGATCAGGATATCCTATTTATTAAAAAGGAGGATAGAAGGTGTTAAGTTTTGAGACATTGTGTTGAACAAAGATGGCGGCGTAGTTCAGATCAGTAACCAAGATGGCGGCCAAGAATCAAATGCGGTCCGCGCCGTAGTTAAATTTTTGATCTATTTTCCGATGCCAAAAATGATTCCGTAAATTGTCTATTTTCTTTGATTTTGTTTAAAACAGTCTTCCATGACTGGTAGTAATGATAAAATAGATATTTATTGATTTTAAACTACCAGTAAAGCTAAAATCTATAAATCATCTACAAATGTTTGAGAAAATATGTGCACATTCCGATTTTTGCATTAATCGAAAAAAAACAAAAAAACTTTATAGTTGATTTATAAAGAATCGGAATCAGTACTTGTATTAGAATCGAGAAAAATATTCCCATCATGAATTAATATATAGATATATGACTTATCAGGTCTCAAATAGTAACATATCCAAAAATCAGAAAAACCGATAAGGCAGAAAAATAATAATGAAAAAAAAAAGAAATTTGTAAAATAACTGTATTACGCAGACACGAAAAAAAAAATAAGATAAGTTGACAAGGGAGATAATCAAGTTTTGTTGTGTATGTCATGTGACGAATGTTATTGAAAATGTCAAAGAAAACTTATTCTTCATCTTAAACTTTACCGAAAACAATTTTTCATTAATATATCATTTCATTATTTTTCTATCTTATCGTTTTCTGTAATTTTTGGATATGTTACCATTTATAGATTCTCCCCGTTTTGGAAAAAAGGAAAAGGAAAAAAGAAAGGTTTTTAATTTATAATTTCTGCATAAAAAAAGGAGTGAATTGTAGAGATCATCAATATAAGCAAAAAAAAAAAACAAAAAAAAAACAAAAAAAAAACATACACATAGTTGCGGTCGCTGTTGCCGCGTTCAGAACTTTAAAATTTAAGAACCAAAAGCCAATCTGAAACCAAAAACACAATTTGAATAGAAAACAAAATGATACATTTTTTCGTTAAAGATACTACGGTGTTCATATATAGGTACATGATTTGTAATATTGGTTTTGAAATATTGATTTTTTTTTTTTTTTTCAGTTTATGAACGAGATTTTCCCGAACCCTGCTCGATAGAACCTGAATCTTTCTGGTTGCCTACCGAAAGGTATTTATTTTATTATATTTACAAAAAAAAAGGGTATTTTATTTTATTAAAAAGGTATTTATTTTATTTTATTAAAAAAGTATATATTTTATTTTATTAAAAAAGTATATATTTTATTTTATTAAAAAAGTATATATTTTATTTTATTAAAAAGGTATATATTTTATTTTATTAAAAAGGTATATATTTTATTTTATTAAAAAGGTATATATTTTATTAAAAAGGTATATATTTTATTAAAAAGGTATATATTTTATTAAAAAGGTATATATTTTATTAAAAAGGTATATTTTATAAAAAGGTATTTTTTATTAAAAAGGTATTTTATTTTATTCAGAAGGTATTTATTTTATTTTATTAAAAAGGTATTTATTTTATTTTATTAAAAAGGTATTTATTTTATTTTATTAAAACGGTATTTATTTTATTAAAACGGTATTTATTTTATTTTATTAAAATGGTATTTATTTTATTTTATTAAAACGGTATTTATTTTATTTTATTAAAAGGGTATTTATTTTATTAAAAGGGTATTTATTTTATTAAAAGGGTATTTATTTTATTAAAAGGGTATTTATTTTATTAAAAGGGTATTTATTTTATTAAAAGGGTATTTATTTTATTAAAAGGGTATTTATTTTATTTTATTAAAACGGTATTTTATTTTATTAAAACGGTATTTTATTTTATTAAAACGGTATTTATTTTATTAAAACGATATTTATTTTATTAAAAAGGTATTTATTTTATTAAAAAGGTATTTATTTTATTAAAAGGGTATTTATTTTATTAAAAGGGTATTTATTTCATTTTATTAAAGGTATTTATTTTATTTTATTGAAGGTATTTATTTTATTTTATTGAAGGTATTTATTTTATTTTATTAAAGGTATTTATTTTATTTTATTTAAAAAGGAATTCATTTCATTGTATTTAGAAAAGGCATTCATTTTATTTTATTTAAAAAGTATTTATTTAATTGTATTTAAAAAATATTTTATTGTATTTAAAATATCTTTATCTTATTGTATTTAAAAAGGGTACTTATTTTATTCTATTAAAAACAGTATTTTATTGTATTTAAAAAAGGTATTTTATTGTATTTAAAAAGGTACTTATTTTATTGTATTTAAAGAAAAGAAAATTGGTTAATGTAACACTTAAAAAGAACAGATTTGGCATCGTTCAGACACCATAATTTCAATACTTTCATTGAAAGAATCTCAAACAATATTTACTTTGGGTCTTCTCCAGAATTACCCCCCCCCCCAACTAAAAAACAAAAATAAAGAAAAATCTGTATGACCCATATACCTGTGACGAAACGGAAATCATATTCCAAAAATCATAAAATTTATCAAGTAATTTTATTTTTAAATAAAATCAAATTTTTATGAGAATTCAAGAAGTGACTGTCTCCCTGCCATCTTGAAAAATATTTCAAGAAACAAAGGGGCATAATTCAGCAATACTTAATATTTACTAGATTTACGTTGTAATGCCTACGAATTCCCATTAATTGTTTAAAAATAGTTTGATCAAGTATTTTTTGTTCTTGTACAGAATAGTTTTATTTTTATAAAGAAAATCACTTTTAAGTAATTAATGGGAATTCATAGGCATTACGACATTAATCTTGAAAGTTTGAATTATGTTCAGTTATCTCCTTTTTGTTGTTTTTTGTCTTAGATTGTTTTCAAAATGGCGGGCAAGATGGTTGTTTTTTTGGATACTCATAAAATTTTCTTTTCTTTTTTGAAAATAAAACTACTTGATCAATTTGTGATTTTTGGAATATGATGTTGTTTGTACATACATTGTACAAACTTTTATTTACTTTTGTTTTTCAAAACAGAGGGAATTCTGGACAAGAACCTCTATTTTTAACAAAGATACTATTTTATTTATTTATTTTTTAAAATTTTTTCAATTGTTTCCACTTTGTTTTTTTGTCACTTTTATTCGCATCCTTCCTGTGAAATCTCAAAGAACGTTTTAGATTAAAAACTTGCAGGAATTCTATGGGAAATAAAGTCTGAAAGTGCCAAGACCAAAATGATAACACTGTGGAATACTTTAATAAAAAAAAAGACAAAAAAAAAAAAAAAAAACGAAATACAAGACATCTGTGGCCATTTTTATATGCATGGAAAATTCATTTCTGGCCTTTATTTTTTTGTTGTTGTTGAATTACGTACAGTTTTTTTTTGCAAAATTGTCACTTTCCAGGGCTCTACATTGCGAGTGAAACAGTCGAATTTGCGAGTAATTTTTCAAAATGGCAACTAGAAATAATGAAACGCTTATCTTTTGGCAATTGTATTTCTTTCACTGACAATCTTCCAAAGTTCACTACTCAGTGAAAAATATCTTTTCAACTTTTTTAAAAAAATAAAACGAACAAAATTAAATGATTTGAACAATATACTTTTTTTTTTTTTTTTAACGAAGGCTGCTTAAAAAATATCTTAAGAAATTAGAATATTTATACCTTGAAGTATCAACATAAAATTTGTTGTATATTTAGAATTAAAAAAAAAAAAATGCAGAAAAATCTTTATGATGTACATACTTATCACAGAACTAAGATGTCATATTCTAAAAATCATGTGGGTTTGGTTCATAACTTTTACTATTTGGCTAGTAAATGAAAATATTTAGTTGTCAAAGGTGAACTAAAGATAAGTTTGTCTGTAGAGCCCTGTCTGGAGAATCTTAGTGATGTGAGTGATGGATGTGGCGAAAGATTCTGTCAGGATATTTCAGTGATGGAGAAACGTTTTAAAGGAATATGGAACCATGAAATGTTGGCAGACTTTTGCTGGAATATAAAAAGTGAGGATGACATACAACACAAGATGGTCAAGAAAAACCTGTTTAAGCTGACAATTCTGTGTTTTCCATTTAGAAAAACTAGCGGGGGTGCCCGGCGTTACCCGGGTATTTATTTTTTTTGGGGGGGGGGTAGTAAGCCAGGCAGGCTCGAACCCATAATTCCCCCCACTCTTTATCTGTGCCTAAACCTAAACGTAGATTCCATGAACAAAGCTTCTTTCTTAGAACTGCACGCCTGTGGAATTGTCTTCCGTTTTCCTGCTTTCCGGCTGAGTACAATATGGTTGTGTTCAAGTCTAACGTAAATAAGTTCTTGATGAGCCGTTTTATATAAGTTATCAAATTTACCAAATTTTCATTACTAATGATTACTATATTGTCCAATGTCTACTGTACTCTCTTTAACCCTTATCCTTGAGTGGCCTCTTGGCCTTGATAAGTGGGGATGCCTATGTAAAAAAAAAAAAAAAAAAAAAAAATCCAAAGGCGGAAAAGAAGAAAGTGAAAGAAAAGCAGAAATCTAACCGCTACGCTACAAGGCGAGAGAAAATGAAAAGTGTTCAAATTTATTGATGTCAATCAAAAAGTTGACTTGAAGTGAATGAATTAAGAATCACGCAGGCACAGAAATGAAAGTTGGCTGCAGGCCAGTTTCTGCCGTATTTTGCTTCACCATGATGTTGTGGGGAAAACCAGCTCCCCTGAAAAAGGGGGAGCTCTCCAAATGAATAGCAATTGTTTGATATGAAGGGTTTCCCCGATATTGATCAAAGTGGATTGCCTTCAAGGCATCTCGGCCATGAAAGCCAGGCGAGTCGATTTGCTTTGTTTTATTTATATGAAAGAGACCAACAAACACACGAAAGGATGGAATAGAGGGAATTTTATAAAAGTCGATCAAAATAAATGTAGATATGACATCCGTTCGCAAATCGTAGATATTATAATCTAGGAAGTATATAAAAAGTTCTAAAAAAATAGTAATGTGGTCGAGAGTCCCCCCCACCATACAAAAACACGCGTGGACGTTTTGCCTTTTATATATATACTAGCATATACTAGCGGGGGGGAGGGTACCCGGCGATGCCCGGGTGTCTTGAGGTAAATCAAAACTCCGGGGGGGGGGGGGGGTTAAATAATAATAAAATAAAATAAAATAATAATAATAAAAAAATGTTTTGGTAGGTGAGTATGAGAATCGAACCCGTACCCTTGAGTTGGAAATTAATGTGTAAAAAAAAAAAAAAAAGTGCGATGTTACCATTGGGCCACCGCGACATACAGCGTAGATGTGTTTGAATTTATTTATCTAACTATAACTATAAAAACAAGCATGCGTAATAAGTTAACTTTGCTGCTTCCATTTGACCTAATTAAGAAGGTCAAATAGAAGTTACGCAGCGTAAGCGTCTGTTCCCGGCGCATTGCCGCGAACACGTCCGTTTGAGTTTAGTTTCATTTTATTTATACTAAAAAGCCCAATCAACACGCGAGAAGCCAAAATAGCAATAATTTTGTAAAAATCGACGTAAATAAATCTATATGCTACGCGCTTTCCTAAATCCTAGATATTATTATATAGGACCTATATACACAGTTTTAAGCGATAGTAACGACCCCGGGAGCGTGTGCGGAAGAAGCCTTTTGAAGACATACACGAAATGGTCACACACATTTTGCCTTTTATATAGATATATATAGATAATGGAATAGGATGAAAATGGCTGCAGAATGATTACTGGTGGGCCATGAAGAGATAATAGCTAGAAGCCATTTAATTTTATTTTGTTTAATAAAAACATTTAATTTTTTTGTCATGATGATACCACCCGATTTAAACTCTAATTTTTTAATTAGAGCCATCGTATTTTCCTGTAATTCTCGACTTTGTACTTATATGAACTGGGAATGTCTTATCTAAACATTAAAAATAAAAACATGGAAGACATTAAAAATATTGAAAAAGAGTTAAGAGTGTGTCTTTCACATTCGTCTACATGTTGCAGCAGTAGTTAAAAAACACCAGGCACCACAGTCCCCACTGACATTCATCATTATTATGTGGTACCAGATATTGAATGCCTTTTTGGATTTCTATTATGGAAGAGTATCCAACTCAAAGTAAAAAAAAACAAAAAAAAAACATTAAAATCTAACTACAATTCTAAACTTTGTACTTATGTGAACTGGGATTTTCTAACCTAAACAATATTAAAAATGAAAAAAACAAAAAAACAAAAAAATTTTAAAAGATTTTTAAAATATTGAAGAAAAATTGCCTATCTCATATTCACCCACATATTGCAGCAGCAGTAGTTAAAAAAAACACCAGGCACAACTCTCTTACTGACGGTCCTGGATATGACCTTAAACTATATCCAGTGGTGAGGCCCTAGCTTGCGGGCTTTGGGGAGTGTGGAGTCACCCTTTAATTGCCATTGCTCCCAGGTCCACTCTAACCCGGAGTGGTAGTACCTGTTACGGTCCCAACTATGGGTTAAATAGAAACCGACTTGAAAACAACAAATATATTCTATTAAAAAATTTTTTATTCAAAATCTTTGGATTTGGCATTAAATAACCTGAAAAAGGGTTGATATGCCGTAAAACAAAAACAACCAATCAACCAATCTCCTACTGAATACAGCATATGTTGATTTATGTGAATAAAAATTCTCCTTATATAATCTGTTTTTTATTTTATTGCAAAAAAGCCTTTATGAGTAAAAAACACAAATTTTTTTTATGATAGGTGTGCTGCAAAAATTTAAATAAACTCAATAGTGTGCCACCATGTAAAAAAAAAAAAAAGTTTGGGAGCCACTGATCTCAATAGATTAAATCTGGAAATTATATAGGAAAATGTGTGCAGAACAAGAGACTTTGATGGTTTGGCCACATTGAAAGAACGGTTTTCCATAATAAAATCAGAACTACAAGCCCTTGTCCCCCCTCCCTCAGCATAGATATACCCAACAAACAGCAAAATCCCACCCCTACACAGATCACTAGATGTAAGAAAGCCTTCTACTCAAATAGTTGTTTCCTTAGGACTGATAGACTTTGGAATTCCCTTTCGAGTTCCTGCTTTCCTGGCTGTACTGACATGCAGAAGTTCAAGTGTAATGTAAGACATCTTGCTGCTCAACTCCCTACATTGTACTCCTGCAAATTATGTCCCAGATAGTAGCCACCTACATCAAAGTGGCACTGTGCCTGGTTTGGGATAAAAATGCAATTAAAAAAAAAGAAAAAAAACGTGACCGCTACTAAAATTTTTTATTTTTTATATTTTAGATACAACCCCAATGAGTTGATTGAATTACATTTTTTTCTCCCTTTCTTGTTCAGGACACGTGGATCGGAAGATGTTCATGATACTTTTGAAACCAATTTTACATACGAAGGGTGCTTACGACGTAAGACGTTGCTCAAAGAAGGAAAGAAACCTACAGTGAGTATCTAAACCTATTTTCAACATTTGGGGCAAAGGTATGAACCCATAACCTATCCCTCACCCTGTCACCTGTGTATGATGTCATACCGATTGAGTTGTGTGCTAATTATCATTATGCTAGTATTACTGAAATATTTTGAACTAGCATGACCTGTGGAAAATTCCATGGAATGAAAAATACAATATTTAACTTACTTCTTCAGTCCACCATCTCTCGTCAGACAACCCCCACCCCCCGTTCAGTCCACCATCTCTCCTCGTCAGACCCCCTCCCCCGTTCAGTCCACCACCTCTCGTCAGACAACCCCCCCACCGTTCAGTCCACCACCTCTCGTCAGACCCCCCCCCCCGTTCAGTCCACCACCTCTCGTCAGACACCCCCCCCCGTTCAGTCCACCATCTCTCGTCAGACCCCCCCCCCCGTTCAGTCCACCATCTCTCGTCAGACAACCTCCACCCCCCATTTCTTTTGAATGTTTCCATTTTATGCAACATTTCGCTGACTTTCTTTGGTGAAGAACTACTGCACGTCGAAAGTTTCTTTCCCACACCAGTACAACAAATGATCATATGTTATTATAATAATATTTGAAACGATAGCATCAAAGGTAGGTCACTCTCATATTCTTGTCCAGGGTTTCCAGTATACAAAGTATAATAGTTAATTAGATGTTTTAAGATAGTTGTCTGTAATATTTAGTGGAGTTAATCACAGCTTACATTGCCATTGACTTACATAAGTAACTAGCAGGGAGACCCGATGTTACCCGCGATTGAATGATGATCAACGAATGTTTCACGCTCACATGTTTTTATTGTCATCAAAATCGATGAAATCACCCACTTTTCAATCAAAGCAATTGATTGCCTGCTCTAGTCGGGGACCCATTGCGGTGCACCGGAAGGAAACTTTACATTCCTCCTTGCAGTGACTTAGTTTGCAATACATTGTAGTTTACATTGCACTGTAGAGAACCTACTGTTTATTTTATAAAATTTTTATTATATATATAATGGCTTGAATTGAAGTGTTGAATGAAGAAGTCAAGTATCATGGTGCAGTTCTGCTTTAAACAGAAACCTTTATTTTGAATGTGCTATCAAAGAACCTACTGTTGATATTATATGTTGGTCTTTCAGCTTGTGTCATAATAAAACTTCTCAAATGCATTTGCGATGTTAGGCTGTGTAAGGTGTTAACTTTCGTCAAAATGACTTTGTTTCCTCTTTCATCGGATTATTTTGATTGTCAATACTTATCAAAGACATTCTGATACAAAACCTATCTAAGAACACTGCCAGGCATTTAAAGTACCTTCGTGTGGCATTTCATAAAAATTGGCTCAGCTGTTTTGGAGTCTGTAGAGAACAAACTCACAGACATGCAATATATTATATAGTAGACATCCAGAGATTTCATTTATCGTAAAAAAAATTTTACAAATTGTTTTTTATAAAATCCTTTACAAGGCCCAAATTGTATGATTTGGGGGGTTGGTTGTCGTCCTGTTGGTCTATTCTCTAAACTAGTTTTAGCAACCAAAATACTGCATTCACTATATATGGTTAACACTTACTTAACATTATCCCCAATATGGAGATTAATTGCGCAATGTTTATTTCTTTTACATAGGTATCTTCATGGACTCGTTATTGGGTTGCCCTGTGGGGTACTTCACTGCTGTATTATCCAGCGAAATCCTTGCGTGGGTCAGAAAGGACATCGGTAAGTGTGTACACGTGTATGAAAATTTGGAATGCACGTAATGCTCATTGAATAAGTAAAGAAATTTAAGAGGTAAAATACCAGGTTGGGAAACTGGCGCGGTCTATCCTTCTCTCGACGGTAGATGGGACTCTTTTAAACTGTGGTAAGCAACCCATCTAGTGATGGCGTCACAATAAAAAAATACTCTTGATAGCCCTGGCGCAGCATCAAATATTCATCTACATATGTAATTATTTAAGTTTTAAACAAATTCTATTTTAATCAGCTGTAATTTGCAATTAACTAAGTAATACACTATTACTAACTTTGCGTCTATCACTTTCACCCTCTGTCAACTCCACCTTTTATTTTGTAGTAGCCTGAGTGCCTGGTGTTTCCCGGGTGTTGAGTAAAAAAAAAAAAAAAAAAAAAATCGCTCGTTGAACCTTGTCACTTTCAGACATGATAGAAGGCTCCTATTGCTTTTGGGATTTATACACAACTGGCCAACTAGTAGATGGTCTGCCACAAAAAAAACAAAAAAAAAAACGGTTTTCATCAAACGGAAATAGAATCACACCATCTTTTCTAGTGTGACAATTTTATTGTTCCATCCTGTATATATTATTGAATACGTTGATTATTTTAAGAAGGCCTAAAAATTAAAGTAAACATTTAATTCCAAAAAAATTTTTTTATTTTAATTGAACTGATCAGCTGTAATTTGCAATTAACTGACTAAGTAATGCACTACTACAAACTTAGCGTCTATGACTTTCGCCCTCTGTCACTATGTTGTTTCGACTCCACCTTTTATTTTGTACTAGCCTGAGTGCTCGCTGTTGCCTGGGGGTGTGTGTTGAGCAAAAAAAAAAAAAATAAGTAATAGTAGGTAGGCAGGCTTGAACTCGTATCGCGAAGGAGAAAAAGATTGTGAAAACAAAAAGAACGTGACGTCTTTGCTGTTGCGTCCATTGCCAAACCGGAAGTGGCAAAGGTTTAAATTAAGGCTAGTCAATCGAAAACAGGGGATGACTTTTGAAAATATCGGCGAAAAAAGCGATCCCTTCCTTGTAAAAAAAGTGCCCAGTTGAGGGTGAAGGAATGTTTTTAGTCAATTTTTCAATATTTGTCGTCCGAAGGATCGAGCTTCAAAACAATACCGATCTCGTGAAAATCTGTTGAAAGTTTTAGGCAGACATACGGACATACATAAATACACACATTTAAACAAAAAGTTTAGATTTATATTATAGCAGATGATATCGAATTTGTTTATTCCGCTCTATTCCAGAATATCTAAATATTGTTTATGGAACATAGTGACAAAAAATTTTGACTAATGAACATAATTTTATGAGCATTAAATGATAACCTAATATATATATATATATATATATATATATATATATATATATATATATAGGAGACAAGTTTTTGGTACCGTCGGTTTCAAACCCAATAATTAGGACCGCTTTAGGTACACATATCAAGTTCTCCTTAGCCAATATTCATCTAATAAATATAAATATTTTAAAATTTTCATTATAATTGAGCATTCTGCTGGATTTATTATACTAATTATTATACTAAACTAATTATCTATCTGCTAAATATATATATATATATATATATATATATATATATAATTTTTTTAATTTTTTATTGAGCCCATAATAAATTTACATTACTGTTTCCATTGGATTTTCACCCCAGGAGATGAGGTAGAGTACCAATTTCATCGGAATTTATAGGTGGACTGAAGTTTAAACTTACAGAAATGGATAGAAAGTTATTGGGGGGTATTAAATAGAGAGGGAGGTCGTGTGGTAGTGTGAGGAGGTTTAAAACCTCCTCACACTACCACACGAGGTTTAAAACCTCCTCACACTACCACACGACCTCCCTCTCTATTTAATACCCCCCCCCCCCATAACTTTCTATCCATTTCTGTAAGTTTAAACTTCAGTCCACATAATTCCGATGAAATTGGTACTCTACCTCATCTCCTGGGGTGAAAATCCAATGGAAACAGTAATGTAAATTTATTATGGGCTCAATAAAAAATTTAAAAAATTATATACCGCTCTATTAACATATCGAGCACTTTTATCGTTTTTTTTTTTTTACCTTATTTCCCTTGAAAAGATATATATGTATATATATGTACATGTATATTTATAATATTGTGGTATATATAATTATGTATATAATATAAATAATGTCATATATAATGTACTTATTTATATTGCATATACGAATATTTACTAAATATATTTAATATATGATACATGATATGTATAAAATACAATATAAATAAGTATATGTACAATACAATATAATAAACACTATTACGTATATAATATATATATATATATATTCACATATTGTTATTTATATTGAATACATTATAAAATTAATAATGTTATAAATATAATATAAAAGATATATATACAGTAGCGTCCAAAAGTTAAGGGCTAGTAGTTTCAAGACAAGTTTAAGTACTTTTTAAGAAAAACCGTTCATTTAAAATACTTAATATGCATATATACTTATAGATATACTCATCACTCATGTCTCGCCTAAATTTCATAAGCATCCGTTGGATATTTTTGAAGTTATGACCAATAACACAAAAGTTTGTCCAAATTCTCGTGGTCCAAAAGTTAAGGACTAGGCGGTATAATCTTTAATAACAGTAAGGTACTGTATAGGTGGACAGGAGTTATCGCCCCTGAACATACTTTACATAAGTGGAGTTTCCAACGGGTAAGAGTTATCGCCCCTGGCTCATAACTTTACATTTGTGGACTTCGCTCTCCTATAAAAAGAGAGAGACGTCCATCTTCATTCTGAAGTCGACACACGTCGTTTCGCTGTCAGGCAGGTACTATGAATAATCCTACTTCAAATTTTTACTGAAGAACATTAAAATTATTGTAATTGGGTAAAAGAAATGAGTGTTTGTATCGCACTAGTACAACATGGCAGCAAAACAACGTCGTCCCGTTTCTGTCGAAGAAAAACAGCTCATTATTCATCTTCATAGTAATGGCAAGAAAACTTCTGAGATTGTTGACACCGTAGGAAGGTCTCCTAGTGTAGTAAAGCGTATTGTGGCACATTTCAAGCAGTTAGGATCAGTGGCAGCTGCCCCAATATCTGGTAGACCTCGAATCACAACTGCTCGACAGGATCGTCTTATTGTCAAAATGTCACTTAAAGACAGATTTAACACTGCTGCTAAAATATCTCGAGAACTAAAGCAAAGGTCTATTGTTCAAGCGTCTCGGCAAACTGTTACACGCTAGTTGCACGCTTCTGGATTGCAATCTCGAGTGCCAGCAAGGAAGCCTCTTATCTCCAAAAAGAATCAGAAACTCCGCCTCGCTTTTGCCCAAGAACACGTTGTGTGGACAACCGAAAACTGGTCCCGTGTGCACTTTAGTGATGAATCGAAGTTTAACGTTATCGGATCTGATGGCAACACGTATGTCCGGCGAAGAACTGGTGAGAGATTGGAGGTTAAGTGCGTGAAAAAAACTGAAATTTGGAGGAGGAAGTGTAATGGTTTGGGGCGTTATGTCAGCTGCAGGCTGTGGACCACTGATTCGTCTGCGAGGTGGAATAAATGCAGAAGTTTATAAGCAGATTCTATGGCAGCATGCAGTTCCTAGTCTTCGGTCTTCGCTCTATCAACCTGCAATTTTCATGCAGGATAACGCTCCTTGTCACACTGCTAAGAAAGTAAAAACATTTTTAGACGAGGAAGAAGTTGAAACGATGCGTTGGCCCCCTCAGAGTCCAGATCTTAATCCTATTGAGAATATCTGGAAAATAGTTGGTGAACGTGCTCAACTTCAGTGCCCAAAAAAT